>NC_141876.1:115167500-115470530 GCF_056163025.1 Triticum urartu | reverse complement strand
GATTTAATAGGCCAGCTTCATACTCAATTTGCTTTGCAGAAGATATTGAGAATAAAGAATCCATTTGAATCGGCCTTCAATGCTCTTGATTTGACAAAAAATATTGGTCTTCAAATATTCAACTGATATCAGCCGGTTTGAAAATATAGAACTTGCCGGTTTATCATTGCCAAAATTGCCGGGTTATAAGAACTGATGATCCCGGGTCATGACCGTTTATAGACACTGGGTTATGATTGTTACCAACGCCGGGTCACACAATTGATCTTCCTGATCTGCTCAAAATTGAAAATTTTGAAGATGTTCCTCCTTTACATGCATAATACCTGTAGCCCCCAAGTCTTAAGAAGAGAATATAGTGATAACTTAAGACTTGCTACAATCAGTGTTGCAACCTTGAAGAAATCCGGTTTATTCATCTCAATCATATAAACTGAATACTCCATATATGTAGCCCCCAAGTGTCGGGTTGTCATGCTTGCAGCAACCTGGGACTTGCAATTGCTTATAAAAACTTCAATCAGTGTAGCCCCCAAGGGTCGGTTTAGTAAGATAATACTGAACCGGGACTTGATATATACTTCAATGAAAATAACATATTATAATGTAGCTTCCATCGCAGGGCTTGAACCCACGTCCACAAGGTTAACAGCTTTGTGTTTTACCAACTGAGCAATGGATCCCTCAATATTATGGACGAAAACTTGTGTACCTTGAATTGTTGATAGGAGCAATTGGTAGCCCCCAAGGGCCGGCTCATTATAATATGATGAGTCGGGTCTTCAATAAGACTAGTAAAAAAATGACTTTGCATTAGCCCCCAAGTGTCATGGTGCATGCTTGCAGCGCCATGAGACTTGTGTATTTGATGAAATTTCAACTGAAATAATGTAGCCCCCAAGTGCCGGGTCGTAAGCCTGCAGCAACTCAGGACTATTCCTTCAATTGTAGAATAAATCATATCTATTGATAATATGATAGCCATTGCGCTAAAGCGACTTTGAAAACCTTAATCATAATACTGGTTATTGATAACCATAATAAAAATCCAGCCATGTTGGCTATTTGAATAATATACCCAATGATTTATAAGCGCATAATTCCAATGGCGCAATCCAAATATATACCGGCGACTTATAGTCCAAAGCCAGGCCGGTTTAACAAACATGTTTCTGCATACAACAAGTGTAAAGTGTCCTGGCGGTTTACTGCCGGACGGGTCATAATGCCCAACATATAACCCGGGTTTATAACCAAGGCTGCACTTAAGAATAATCAAATATGAAATAGATCATACCTGTGGCATTGAATCACATTGTTGGTTTTACCAACTTTTGTAGTAAGGGTGACAATCCCAATCTTGAGTACTGATAACTCCTTCCATATTGTGCCGGTTTATGATAAAACCATGCCGGGTTGTGAAATACACTGGATTAACCATATATAATACTGGCGACTTGTAGTCGAACCGGACCGGGTTAATAATCGTCGGATTATAATTGGTCATGTACTGACAACTTGTAGTTTGAAAGTCAAGCCGGGTTAACGAACACCGGATTACTCCATGATAAGATGGTAACATAAAATCAAACCGGGCAGATAGTCTCCGGATTAAGATTTGACCGTGTTCCTCCAATTTGTAATTTGACAGTCGAACCGGATTAACAATGTTGGTTTAAAAACGCAACAGAAGTAAAAGGCCTTTAGCAAAGAAGAACAGAATTCAAGCAAAGGCAAAAAAACCCATTGCAAATGAGGCTTTGAGCCGATCAAGAGGCATTACCATGGTCGGACACGACCAAGCCCCCAAAAAGGCGTAGCTATGGTTCGAGTCAGCCAGGTCCCCAAATGATGCTTTGGCATTACGCCGACCAAATGGCGTGGTCATGGTTTGGGTTCGACCAAGCCCCCAAGTGATTCTGTGGCCTTAGGCCGATCAAGAGGCGTGACTATGGTTCAGACGTGACCACAAGTCCCCAAGTGATGCTTTGGCATTACGCCAACCAAATGGCGTGGTCATGGTTCGGGTTCGACCAAGCCCCCAAGTGATTCTGTGGCCTTAGGCCGATCAAGAGGCATGACTGGTTCAGACATGACCAAGTCCCCAAGTGATCTGGTGGCTCTCGCCTATCAAGAGGCATGGTATTGGTTCGGACACGACCAATCCTCCAAGTGATATAACACGATGCTTTTAGCAAAGCGAACTCAAGGGGTAAACCGGAGGCCGCTTTAGAGCCACTCCGTGTAACCTCACATGATGTAAAAGAACAGAGACCCCGCTTTATGAAGCAGAAGCCCCCATGTGATCAATAATATGTCAGGCCAGTAAGGCGGGATACCCATGTTTGAACCGTGCATCATGGCAGCAGGTCCTCTTTGGCAATTTTTAACTTTTTGCAAGAGATAAATTCTTCTTGAACCGGATCTTGAATCATGAGAGCTTCAAAGCTTTGTGGGAGACATCTTTCCCTTGAACCGGATTTTAAACCGGAATCTTCATTTTCAGCCAGAAAATTTTCTGACGGCCTTTAAACCCGAACTTGCGAGAAGTTAATTCCTTTTTGAACCGGACATTGTTAAACCGGATTTGAGCGCTTCAGAGCTTTGTGGGAGAACAGACTTCCCTTGAACCGGACTGTAAACCGGGTATTTGAGAGCTTCAGTCAGACTGATTTCCCTTGAGCCGGATTTTAAACCGGAATCCTTTCTGATGACCCGGATCTTCTTCATTGAGCCGGGATTTTGTAATTGTCATATACTTTCTAAACCGGAAATTTTTGACGGCCTTTAAACCTTCATCAATATAACAGTAGCCTTCGGGACCGGGTTATCCTTCCCTCCATCGTCCTGGGGTTTTTTAATTTGCTGAAACTGGCAATATTCGCTGAGTCATGTCATCGTAGCCCCCGAGTCTCAAAGGTGACTCAAGGAGTTGGCTTGAGGCTCTCCATATTTATCCGTGATATAAAGCGGCATAACTTGTATATCATTGGCGTTGATAGCACGATGTGAATCCATAGAAGGTTGAGGTGACTGCGGCGGGTTGTAAATGATCCCATATGAGCCGTGTCAGCAACTCGGCCAATTGTTCCTTCCAACTGGCGATTTGAGTTTAATCAAAACTGTAGTGGCGGCGACTTGTGCGCCTACCCATTGAACCATCCAGTGCAAACGCCGGTTGATGATAATTTGTCTCCAATTTGAAAGAAAACCGGGCTACCCAAGCCGTGACTTGCTCATACCCAATAGACAGCTCATGCAGACAGGTGCAGCCCGGTATGTTGATGTGGACCAGGCCACGGGAGCGGACGACAAAGATGACCGTAGCATCACAGGCGGCACAGACAGATGAGTCGGCCGCGGCGTTGTAAGCCGGTGCGGACGAGGAGAGTCGGCACTGGTGTTCTAAACCGGTGCGGACGCATGAACCGGCCGCGGGCATTGTAAACCGGCGCGGACGGAGAGTTGGCCGCGGGCATTTGTAAACCGGCGCGAACGGGCGAGTCAATCGCAGGTGCGGTAAACCGTGCGGACAGGCGAGTCAACCCCGTCGTTTTGATGTAGTGAACAATTGTCCTGCATCAGAAAACATTGCAAACCAGAGTAATTGTTCTTTGACAGAAAACAATGTATGCTAATAAAGTTTAAACAGATAGGTACCACCTGGTTGTTCGGATGATGGATGATCCATTCAACGCAACAGAGGCGGCTCAGGCAGACCGACGACTCAATATAGCCCGCGCGGCTCAACACAGCAGAAGCGGCTCAACGCGGCCCCGGCGGCTCAACACAGCAGCGAAACGGAGGCATCACCATGGCGGCGGCTCAGCAACTACAGCGGCAGCGTGTTTGAGACGGGAGAGGCGGCGACTTGAATAGCTTGAAACGGACGCGAGTCGACCTGGGGGCAGACGGCTGCTCAAGCCGGCGACTTGTAGCCCGAGACATCGCGGCTCAGAGGCAGGGCGACTTAAGGCCGCAGGGTGAGAGCGACGGCGGCTCGCGGCGAGGGTCAGGCCCGCGGTGCCGGAGATGTCTTTGCAGTGAACAATTGTCCTGCATATCAAATCAAAGTAATTGTTCTTTGATGAAAACAATATGTACTAAAATTAGATAGAAAAAATAGCACCTGATATATTGTGTCAGATGAACATGGATGCTGATTCTGAATAATGCCGGACGCAGCTCCACGTGACCTCTCCACCTTGGTCTCTTTCTTTTTCTTTGTCTTGATATAACGAAGACACGGCAGTGGCCCTTGATCTCCACGTATAGGTAATACCAGTAGTAACGCACTTGCAGCACGAATGCTTTGCGGTATGCCTTCGGGTGTACTCTGCGTAAAGGAGACGGCAGCGTGTGTCGCGGCCGTTGACCACACCGACAACGCCGGCTCAACGCACGGCAGCAGGGGTAGCGGCTCAGTGATTCCAGCGCAGCGTGGCCGGCTTAATATGATTTGAAGACGGGGCCACTCAGTCGAGAAGAAAACGAGGCGACTCGAAGCAGGCGCGAAGTGGGCAAGGGTGGCGGTTCGCCGCCGAGGCTGAGCCGGCAAAGGCCTTTGGACGACGGCTGCTCAAGCCGGCGACTTACAACTTCAGTAACAGCGGCAGCAGGGCGGCTCAATAGCGGATGGCTCGGAGCAGGAATGAGATGCGGCAACGGCGGCTTGCAGGTGGCTCCATGGAGATGGAGCGAAACGGCGGCGTCTACTTGGCGCGCCGACGGCCTGGAGGAGGCCTAGTGGAGGCGGCTCGGAGGCACACCGGCGTGGGCGGAGCCCAGCGGCAGAGGCGAAACAGTAGGGCCGTAGAGTCCGCGTCGATCCCCGTGTCTCCGTGCTCATTCAGGTCGTTGTCAGTTTGCCATCCCCGATCCGAGTCCTCCAGGTCGTGGGCTCGTGCCCCCTTTTTTTTAATATCAGATCGGATTAAACAATTTGCAACCGGCCGCCGGCTTCCATCCATAGATAGGATAAAGAATCAGAACCGTACTAGGATTAGTACTAGTCAAATTTGAGATTTGATCACGTGAACTACTACTCGAAGTAGTATTTTCCTTCGATCTTCACTCCATGTTTGTAATAGCAGTAGCAACAGCATGTACTGGTATGATTCGGGTCTTGATGCACACGTATACGGCCATACGTACGAGCGCCCGGGTGATTACGCGTGTGCGTTTGTGCTATTGGTGACCCAGTGATTTGATGCATAGGCGCAGAAACGAAGATCGATTTTCTCTTGGTCTCGATGTATCATAGATCACGGCGGCGGGTGCGCAAACACAATCCTAATTTCCCTTGATCTCAAACTTGTATACACCGGACCCAAACTTAATCATGCTCCCGATCACAAAACAACAAATTTGTCGCCTCTTCCTCATCTGACGAATTTGCAAGCCCCACACTACCGTGCTCAAACTTGTATAGAATTTCCAAGAGCTCAACACTACCGTGCGCAGGCCCCACGGTGGGCGCCAACTGTCGTGGAATTGTCACGGCAGATGTCCTTAGTGTCAGGACTTAGTCGCGAGGCCAACGCATCTATGTGGTAACTTGAGAGGGGTTGAGTGGGACGAGAGACGCAGGGCGGATCATCACGTAAGACAAGGATTTAGACAGCTTTGGGCCCCGGAAAACATCATCTGGTAATAGCCCTACATGTTGTTTGAGGCTAGGTCTCATTATCATCACGAGGGAGTCGCCGTAAACCGGCTCTCCTCTTTGTGTCTAGCCCTAGATATTGTTTCTTCTTGCCCCCCCTCTTTGGGGAGTCCTGCCCCTCCTTATATATGTTGAAGGGGCGGTTTACATGTGAAGTCCTATTAGGATTAGGACTAGTGTATCTCTAATACAAACTGGATACAAGCCCTGGTCTTAACTCCTTGTAAGGTAAATATTCCTCATGCCTTTCCTCTTAAACCGGCCCACCATAGTATGAACTTGACTTCTGGGCCATGGGTCTCGTCATCCATCTGACCCGCCCGCTGGGTTACTAATGAACCGCCAAGACCGGGCGGGTAGCCGGTGAACCACCAAGCTCTGGGCGGGTTACCAGTGAGTCATCCAGTCCGGCCGGTTTATACTTCCGGCCGGTTTACGCCACGGGGTATATCCCCGACAGTTAGGAAACATAACCATCATTGATTAATGAGCTAGTCAAGTAGAGGCATACTAGTGACACTCTGTTTGTCTATGTATTCACACATGTATTATGTTTCCGGTTAATACAATTATAGCATAAATAATAAACATTTATCATGAAATAAGGAAATAAATAGTAACTTTATTATTGCCTCTAGGGCATATTTCCTTCAGTCTCCCACTTGCACTAGAGTCAATAATCTAGTTCACATTGCCATGTGATTTAACACCAATAATTCACATCATCATGTGATTAACATCCATAGTTCACATCGTTATGTGACCAACACTCAAAGGGTTTACTAGAGTCAATAATCTAGTTCACATCGCTATGTGATTAACACCCAAAAAATACTAAGGTGTGATCATGCTTTGCCTGTGAGAGAAGTTTAGTCAACGGATCTGCCATATTCAGATTCGTATGTATTTTGTAAATTTCTATGTCAACTATGCTCTGCACGGAGCTATTATAGATAATTGCTCCCACTTTTAATATGTATCCAGATTGAGACTTAGAGTCATCCGAATCAATGCCAAAACTTGTATCGACGTAACCCTTTTATGATGAACCTTTTGTCACCTCCATAATCGAGAAACATATCCTTATTCCACTAAGGATAATTTCGACCGCTGTCCAGTGATCTACTCTTAGATCACTATTGTACTCCCTTGCCAAAAACAGTGTAGGGTATACAATAGGTCTGGTACACGGCATGGCATACTTTATAGAACCTATGGCCAAGGCATAGGGAATGACTTTCATTCTCTTTCTATTTTCTGCCGTGGTCGTGCTTTGAGTCTTACTCAATTTCACACCTTGTAACACAGGCAAGAATTCTTTCTTTGACTGTCCCATTTTGAACTAATTCAAAATCTTGTCAAGGTATGTACTCATTGAAAAAACTTATCAAGCGTCTTGATCTATCTCTATAGATCTTGATGCTCAATATGTAAGTAGCTTCACCGAGATCTTTCTTTGAAAAAAAACTCCTTTCAAACACTCCTTTATGCTTTGCAGAATAATTCTACATTATTTCCGATCAACAATATGTCATTCACATATACTTGTCAGAAATGTTGTAGTGCTCCCACTCACTTTCTTGTAAATACAGGCTTTACCACAAGTCTGTATAAAACTCTGAGATACGAGTCCGAGATGCTTGCACCAGTCCACAGATGGATCGCTGGAGCTTGCATATTTTGTTAACACTTTTAGGATTGACAAAACCTTCTGATTGCATCATATACAACTCTTCTTTAAGAAATGCAGCTTTGTTTATCCATTTGCCAGATTTCATAAAATGCGGCAATTGCTAACATGATTCGGACAGACTTAAGCATAGATACGAGTGAGAAACTCTCATCGTAGTCAACATCTTGAACTTGTCGAAAACCTTTTTGCGGCAATTCTAGCTTTGTAGATAGTAACACTACTATCAGCGTCTGTCTTCCTCTTAAAGATCCATTTAATCTCAATGGCTCGCCGATCATTGGGCAAGTCAATCAAAGTCCATACTTTGTTCTCATACATGGATCTCATCTCAAATTTCATGGTCTCAAGCCATTTCGCAGAATCTGGGCTCATCATCGCTTCCTCATAGTTTGTAGGCTCGTCATGGTCAAGTAACATGACCTCCAGAACAGGATTATCGTACCACTCTGGTGCGGATCTCACTCTGGTTTACCTACGAGGTTCGGTAGTAACTTGATCTGAAGTTACATGATCATCATCATTAACTTCCTCACTAATTGGTGTAGTAGTCACAGGAACAGATTTCTGTGATGAACTAATTTCCAATAAGGGAGCAGGTACAGTTTACCTCATCAAGTTCTACTTTCCTCCCACTCACTTCTTTCGAGAGAAACTCCTTCTCTAAAAAGGATCCATTCTCAGCAATGAGTAACTTGCCTTCGGATCTGTGATAGAAGGTGTACCCAACATTTTCTTTTGGGTATCCTATGAAGATTTACTTCTCCAATTTGGGTTCGAGCTTATCATGTTGAAACTTTTTCACATAGGCATTGCAGTCCCAAACTTTAAGAAATGACAGCTTAGGTTTCTTGCCAAACCATAGTTCATATGTTGTCGTCTCAACGGATTTAGATGGTGCCCTATTTAACGTGAATGTAGCTGTCTCTAATGCATAACCCCAAAACGATAGTGGTAGATCGGTAAGATACATCATAGATCGCACCATATCTAATAAAGTACGGTTATGACGTTCGGACACACCATTATGCTGTGGTGTTCCAGGTGGCGTGAGTAGTGAAACTATTTCACATTGTTTTAACTGAAGGCCAAACTCGTAACTCAAATATTTTACTTCTGCGATCATATCGTAGATACTTTTATTTTTGTTACGATGATTCTCCACTTCACTCTGAAATTCTTTGAACTTTTCAAATGTTTCAAATTTGTGTTTTATCAAGTAGATATATTCATATCTGCTCAAATCATTTGTGAAGATCAGAAAATAATGATACCTGCCGCAGCCTTAGTATTCATCGGACCACATACATCAGTATGTATGATTTCCAACAAATCTGTTGCTCGCCCCATTGTTCCGGAGAACGGAGTCTTAGTCATCTTGCCCATGAGGCATGGTTCGCAAGCATCAACTGATTCATAATCAAGTGATTCCAAAAGCCCATCAGCATGGATTTTCTTCATGCGCTTTACACCAATATGACCTAAACGACAGTGCTACAAATAAGTTGCACTATCATCATTAACTTTGCATCTTTTGGTTTCAATATTATGAATATGTGTATCACTACGATCGAGATCCAACGAACCATTTTCATTGGGTGTGTAACCATATAAGGTTTTATTCATGTAAACAGAACAACAATTTATTCTCTTACTTAAATGAATAACCGTATTGCAATAAACATGATCAAATCATATTCATGCTCAACGCAAACACCAAATAACACTTATTTAGGTTCAACACTAATCCCAAAAGTATAGGGAGTGTGCGATGATGATCATATCAATCTTGGAACCACACATCGTCACTTCACCCTTAACTAGTCTATGTTCATTCTGCAACTTCCGTTTTCGAGTTACTACTATTAGCAACTGAACCAGTATCAAATACTGAGGGGTTGCTATAAACACTATTAAAGTACACATCAATAACATGTATAGCAAATATACTTATATTCACTTTGCCATCCTTCTTATCCGCCAATCACTTGGGGTAGTTCCGCTTCCAGTGACTAGTCCCTTTGTAGTAGAAGCACTTTGTCTCAGGCTTAGGACCAGACTTGGGCTTCTTCACTTGAGCAGCAACTTGCTTGCTGTTTTTCTTGAAGTTCCCCTTTTTCCCTTTGCCCTTTTCTTGAAACTAGTGATCTTGTCAACCATCAACACTTGATGCTCTTTCTTGATTTCTACCTTCATCGATTCCATCATCATGAAAAGCTCGGGACTCGTTTTCGTCATCCCTTGCATACTATAGTTCATCACGAAGTTCTACTAACTTGGTGATGGTGACTAGAGAATTCTGTCAATCACTATCTTATCTGGAAGATTAACTCCCACTTGATTCAAGTGATTGTAGTACCCAGACAATCTGAGCACATGCTCACTAGTTGAGCGATTCTCCTCCATCTTTTAGCTATAGAACTTGTTGGAGACTTCATATCTCTCAACTCGAGTATTTGCTTGAAATATTAACTTCAACTCCTGGAACATCTCATATGGTCCATGACGTTCAAAACGTCTTTGAAGTCCTGATTCTAAGCCGTTAAGCATGGTTCACTAAACTATCAAGTAGTCATCATATTTAGCTAGCCAAACATTCATAACGGTTGCATATGCTCCTGCAATAGGTCTGTCACCTAGCGGTGCATCAAGGACATAATTCCTCTGTGCAGCAATGAGGATAAAACTCAGATCACGGACCCAATCCGCATCATTGCTACTAACATATTTCAACACAATTTTCTCTAGGAACATATCAAAATAAACACAGGGAAGCAACAACGCGAGCTATTGATCTACAACATGATCTGCAAAATACTATCAGGACTAAGTTCATGATAAATTTAAGTTCAATTAATCATATTACTTAAGAACTCCCACTTAGATAGACATCGCTCTAATCCTCTAAGTGATCACGTGATCCAAATCAACTAAACCATAACTGATCATCACGTGAAATGGAGTAGTTTTCAATGGTGAACATTGCTATGTTGATCATATCTACTATATGATTCACGCTCGACCTTTCGGTCTCAGTGTTCCGAGGCCATATCTGCATATGCTAGGCTCGTCAAGTTTAACCTGAGTATTCTGCGTGTGCAAAACTGGCTTGCACCCGTTGTAGATGGACGTAGAGCTTATCACACCCGATCATCACGTGGTGTCTGGGCACGACGAACTTTGGCAATGGTGCATACTCAGGGAGAACACTTATACCTTGAAATTTTAGTAAGGGATCATCTTATAAAGCTACCGTCGAACTAAGCAAAATAAGATGCATAAAAGATAAACATCATATGCAATCATAATATGTGACATGATATGGCCATGATCATCTTGCGCCTTTGATCTCCATCTCCAAAGTACTGTCATGATCTCCATCGTCACCGGCATGACACCATGATCTCCATCATCTTGATCTATATCAATGTGTCGTCACATGGTCGTCTCGCCAACTATTGCTATCGCATAGCGATAAAGTAAAGTCATTATTTGGCGCTTGCATCTTATGCAATAAAGAGACAACCATAAGGCTTCTGCCAGTTGTCGATAACTTCAACAAAACATGATCATCTTATATCTCATCACGTCTTGACCATATCACATCACAACATGCCCTGCAAAAAACAAGTTAGACGTCCTCTACTTTGTTGTTGCAAGTTTTACGTGGCTGTTACGGGCTTAGCAAGAACCGTTCTTACCTACGCATCAAAACCACAACAATAGTTTGTCAAGTTGGTGTTGTTTTAACCTTCGCAAGGACCGGGCGTAGCCACACTCGGTTCAACTAAAGTTGGAGAAACTGACACCCGCCAGCCACCTGTGTGCAAAGCACGTCGGTAGAACCAGTCTCGCGTAATTGTACGCGTAATGTCGGTCCGGGCCGCTTCATCCAACAATACCGCCGAACCAAAGTGTGACATGCTGGTAAGCAGTATGACTTATATCGCCCACAACTCACTTGTGTTCTACTCGTGCACAACATCAACGCATAAAACCTAGGCTCGGATGCCACTGTTGGGGAACGTAGTAATTTTAAAAAAATTCCTACGCACACTCAAGATCATGGTGATGCATAGCAACGATAGGGGAGAGTGTTGTCCACGTACCCTTGTAGACCGAAAGCGGAAACGTTATAACAACGTAGTTGATGTAGTCGTACGTCTTCCCGGACCGACCGATCAAGCACCGAAACTACGGCACCTCCGAGTTCTAGCACACGTTCAGCTCGATGACGATCCCCGGACTCCGATCCAACAAAGTGTCGGGGAAGAGTTCCGTCAGCACGATGGTGTGGTGACGATCTTGATGTTCTACCGTTGCAGGGCTTCGCCTAAGCACCGCTACAATATTATCGAGGATTATGGTGGAGGGGGCACCGCACACGGCTAAGAGATCTCAAGGATCAATTGTTGTGTCTAGAGGTGCCCCCTGCCCCCGTATATAAAGGAGAAAGGGGGAGGGGCGACCGACCATGATGAGGTGCGCCAGGGAGGAGTCCTACTCCTACCGGGAGTAGGACTCCCTCCTTTTCCTTGTCCAAGTAGGAGAAGGGGAAGGAAGGGAGAGAGGAGAGGAAGGAAAGGGCGGGGCGCCGCCCCTCCCTCCTTGTCCAATTCAGACTAGGGGGAGAGGGGGCGCGCGGCCTGCCCTGGCCGCCCCTCCTCTTCTCCACTTTAGGCCCATGAGGCCCATTAACCCCCCGGGGGGAGGGTTCCGGTAACCCCCCGGTACTCCGGTTTTATCCGAAACTTTCTCGGAACACTTCCGGTGTCCGAATATAGCCGTCCAATATATCAATCTTTATGTCTCGACCATTTTGAGACTCCTCGTTATGTCTGTGATCACATCCGGGACTTCGAACTAACTTTGGTAAATCAAAACTAATAAACTCATAATATAACTGTCATCGAAACCTTAAGCGTGCGGACCCTACGGGTTCGAGAACAATGTAGACATGACCGAGACACGTCTCCGGTCAATAACCAATAGCAGAACCTGGATGCTCATATTGGCTCCCACATATTCTACGAAGATCTTTATCGGTCAGACCGCATAACAACATACGTTGTTCCCTTTGTCATCGGTATGTTACTTGCCTGAGATTCGATCGTCGGTATCTCAATACCTAGTTCAATCTCATTACCGGCAAGTCTCTTTACTCGTTTCGTAATACATCATCTCGCAACTAACTCATTAGTTGCAATGCTTGCAAGGCTTATGTGATGTGCATTACTGAGAGGGCCCAGAGATACCTCTCCGACAATCGGAGTGACAAATCCTAATCTCGAAATATGCCAACCCAACATGTACCTTTGGAGACACTTGTAGAGCTCCTTTATAATCACCCAGTTACGTTGGTTTGGTAGCACACAAAGTGTTCCTCCGGCAAACGGGAGTTGCATAATCTCATAGTCATAGGAACATGTATAAGTCATGAAGAAAGCAATAGCAACATACTAAACGATCGGGTGCTAAGCTAATGGAATGGGTCATGTCAATCACATCATTTTCCTAATGATGTGATCCCGTTAATCAAATAACAACTCTTTGTCTATGGTTAGGAAACATAACCATCTTTGATTAACGAGCTAGTCAAGTAGAGGCATACTAGTGACACTGTGTTTGTCTATGTATTCACACATGTATTATGTTTCCGGTTAATACAATTCTAGCATGAATAATAAACATTTATCATGAAATAAGGAAATAAATAATAACTTTATTATTGCCTCCAGGGCATATTTCCTTCAGTTGGCAGGCCGGCCCACTCGGGTATTGGATCGGTCGTGCCCCTGCCGATCCCACTGGATCGAGGCAGGGACGAGCGTGGTCATTGGAGGAGGCCGGATGCGTCGTCTACCTCCTTCGAAAGAAACAGAGGCGAGGCAGAGAGGCATGGCGCGGCGACTTCAGGCGAGGGGACGGCAAGGAGGTGCAGGGACGGCGGGATCTGGCGGGTCTGGGTGCGAGGATGGATCTCTCCGACGAGGTAGGCAAGGGCTCGTCCTCCTCTGTCTGCTCCTGACAGAGGGATGTAGCGCGACGCGGAGGAGACCAGGAAGACGGGGACGAGCGTTGTTCCTGTGCTCGGACTAGTCGAAGACGAGCCCTGAAGGGTGGCGTCCATGCGTCGAGGCGGCGTGCTTGGAGCTCGGTAACCTGCGAGGACGGCCATGGCGGGTATTAGAGAGAGAGAGGGAGGAGATGACGCCATGGAGAAAGGAAAAAGGAGAGGGGCGCGAGGGGCTGGCCTGGCGACAGCTCCGCTGCTGCTGCTGGACGACGAGGAGGAGACAGGAGCAGGGGGCCTCGGTTGCTGTTGCTGCGGTGGCGCTCAACGGATCGGGAGGAGCTGGAGTGGTGGGATTGGTTCGATGGGACAACGAGGAGGAGACCAGGGGAGGTTTGAGGTTGGCTGTGGGTGAGATCCCGATGGGGATTTGGGGAATAAGTGCGGCGGCGGCGGCAGGGACAAGTGCCTAGAAGTTAGGGTTTGGCTAGTTTAGGTAGGGTTTCATCTGCTATAAATAGCAGCTAGGAATTGGGTAGGGGCTATAACGTCCCTACGATCGCAATCGGACGGTCGCAAAAAAATAGTTAGGGAGTCCGAATAGGAAAACGGTGATGTTTTGTAGACGTTTGGGGATGATCCGGATCCAACGGTGACGACTGTCCGGGTCGGGTCCGGGACAATTTTCGGACGCGCGCGAGGAAGGGCCGCGGGCTGACAAGAGAGTTTAGGTAGGGCCTGACGGTGAGTGGTAGTGAGCCGTGTAGACGGTCTCGAGCTGAGAGAAGAGAAGAGAGGGAGGCCCGGCGACTGTTTCCGGAGACCGAAAAACGTCCGACGTGTGACCGACTATACTGCCGCTATAGTTTAACGGTTGGGCTATCAAACGAACTCCGAATGCGATGAAACTTGACGGCGGTCTATCTACACTAAAATAAGACCGCACGCCAACTTTCAACCCATTTCGAGAACATTTTCCGGCCATTTAAAAAATAATATTTTAGACATGCCGTGGGCGCGTGCAAGTGTGGTTGAACTCAGAACGGACAACGGACGGAACTGGGGGAATCCGAACGGATGCAAGTTTTAAAACATGATGATGCAATGCACATGATGACATGATAAGATGCAACACGCAAGCAAATAATAAGGCAACAACAGCGAATAACTGACGGACACCTGACACATCGGTCTCGAGGCGTCACAACACCTTAAATCATTGTCGTCTACTTCGAATATGGATATATTGAGTCCGAAGATTTGGCAAACGTCCCGTTATCGCCGGACTTCCAAAATGAGCTATTTTGTGGCTAGGCGGGAAATAGAACTACTCCTATTTTGGGAAATCAAGTTTTTTTGGGGCAAATAATTATATCCCTGCAGGTTAGCTAGCTCATTGACAGGTGGGGTCCATATCCTGAGGGGCCCAGCTCGGTTTTGCCGCCGGCCGTGTCGACGTCCGACCGGCTTCGATCGACTCGACCCTCGCGTGCACAGGCACCTCTCTTGGTGTCCCAACCAGGGCTCGTTCCGTGCACCTGCAGCCATGCTGCGGTGCGACGGCGACCGCGTCGTCATTGTCGGCGGTGGCATCGCCGGCGCCCTCCTCGCCAAGACGCTCCAAAACCACGCCGACGTGGTCCTCATCGACCCGTACGCACGCACGCCCGCCATTAATCGCGACATTGGTTGATCGGTTGTTATTGATTTTGTGATACGCCATGGATGGACCCATGCAGGAAGGAGTACTTCGAGATCCCGTGGGCGAACGTGCGCGCCAAGGTGGAGCCGACGGTGGTGGAGCGCACCGTGATCCCGCACGCGGACTACCTCACCGACGCCAAGGTGGTGACGGCCAAGGCGGTCGGCGTCGATGACTCCGTTGTTCTCACCTCCATCGGTCGCACCGTCGGCTACGACTTCCTGGTCATCGCCACGGGCCGCACCTGCACCCGCCCCCAGAGCCGCCCCGAGCGACTCGAGATGTTCCACCGCGACAAGGACCGGATCGCCGCCGCGAGCTCCGTGCTCATCATCGGCGGCGGGCCCATCGGGGTCGAGCTCGCGGCGGAGATCATCATGGACAGCCCCGACAAGCGCGTCACCCTCGTCCACGGCGGGCCTCGGCTGCTCATGGTGATGAGCCCCCGCGCGTCGGCCAAGGCGCTCGAGTGGCTCCGGTCCAAGAACGTCACCGTGCTGCTGGACCAGACCATCGACGTCGATCTCGCCGGCAGCGGCGACGGTCACGAAGGACAGCGCGACTTCACGACGTCCGCCGGGGAGACGGTGTCCGCGGACTGCCACTTCGTGTGCACGGGCCGGCCCGTCGCGTCCGGGTGGCTGAGGGGCACGTTCCTCGGGGAATACATTGGCGCCGACGGCAGGCTGGTGGTGGACGAGCACCTGCGCGTGGGCAGGCTCAAGAACGTGTTCGCCATCGGCGACATCACCGACGTGCCGGAGGCGAAGCAGGGGTACCTGGCGCAGCGGCACGCCATGGTGGTGTCCCGGAACCTGCGTCTGCTGCTCAGGTCTGACGGCCCGGAGCATAAGCTGCACCGATACAAGGCCTCGAAGGCCGCCATCACCGTCACGCTCGGCCGCCGCGACGCGGTGTCGGAGCTGCCGTTCATGTCGCTCATCGGCCACATCCCCGGCGTCGTCAAGCCACGGGACCTCTACGTGTCGCGGACGCGAAGGATGATGGGGATAAAAAGTAAGAACGGGGAATCCTGATCGAGCGGTCCGAATTAATGTGCTGGTGCGGAAACGGTCCAACGGCATCGATTCATCAGGCTCTCGTCAGATCCATCTGATCTCTTGCTCCGTCATAGAAATCTCTGATCCTGTGGAGTGATACATATGTTGTTGATATTGTAAAAGGTGAAGCAAAAAAAAAAAATACCACACCCTCCATCCAAAAGTATAAATTATACTAAAGCTGTGCCAATTAATTTGGATTGAAACAGTACTGGTATAGTTTTATCAGTCCCATGGCTGCAACATAGACATGCTTTGGTAGTGTACACTTGTATCCTACGCAACAAGGTGAAGCAAAAAAGATGCGGCTAGGGTTCAGTAGAAAGGCATGTTTCCTCTTTGGCTAGCGACAACAACCCTAGCCGCCGTCAAGAGAGTCAACCTTCCGGCGCCGTTTTCCGGCGGCTCCCCTCCGCTGACGACCTCTTGGTCGTCGATGGTGAGGGGGGTCGCCGGATCCCGTGTGTGCGGATTGTTTTAGCTTTAGGTTTTAGAGCCCTGGTAGATTAGGTTTTTGGATCGTCCGACGTCTTGGCTTCGGCGGCGGCGACGGGCCGACGGCGATGCTGAATAAAGAAGGTTCGGATTTTTCTCTGGGGAGGCGATCGTCTCTATGGTCGATGATGGATTTGAGAACCAGTCTATTCAAGCGGGGATATCGTGGCGGCGACGACATCCTTGTGGTGAACTTGTGTCCTCGGGCTCCGTCGTTTGCGACGGCATTTGCTCCAGCGTCGACATGGAGCTTGAGAGGTAGTCCAAGAGCGGATGCAGATTGTGGTCTGCATGGACGACATCTGAAAGACGGAACGTGTGTTGGGTTCATGATTGATGGTTGTCAGGTATGATTTCCTCCTTCGGTGTCTAGTCGTGGTGGGGTGTCAGATCTGGAGTTCGATGGCGTGTCTGGGGTGTTGCCCCGGTCTGATTTGTTCAACGACAATGGCTTCACCTTTTGGTGAGTCACCTTGGAGGTCCGCAAAGCTGCATATTAGCGATGGAGCCGCTCGAGCTCGGGTGAGGAGGTGATTCATTATTTTTTTATGGCTGCTATGGTGGTGCCGGAGATAGGTGACGGACGTTGGTGTCATGCTCAGAGACGTTCTTTTGTCTTGTTAGTTTTGTCATGTTGATCTTTACATGACTTGTTCTTTATGGTATGAGTGAGACACGTATTACCATGCAAAAAACTAAGACTGGCTATATGTCGAGTGACTAAAAACCCAATTTGGACTAGATGAATTGTTGTGAGCCGTCGAACACAAGATGGATGGCTAGATCATCCGAGGTTTTGATTGTGCATCTTCTACCTCGAACCGTCGATCTACAACCGTCCTAACTCTATCGCTGCCGCCCAGGGCCGGCACCACTCCCGCGTCAGCCTTGCCGCCCCGCCCTCCGCAATCGCCATCCCTAACCATGAACAAGATTTTCCGGTTAACCTGCCCCCCCCCAACACACACACACACACACACACACACACACACTAACATAGATAATGGGGGCGCCTAACCCATAAGGCTTATCCAGCGAGCCAACGGCTGCTTCCTTCCTGCGAAAATCGATTGGCCCAAAAACTATTTTCAGATGATTTACAAGCAGCTAAAGTGGAAGCAAATGCACATTAGTATATTTTCTCTCTCTCTATGGAGTATATGAGAACAATCTGAAAATGACAGGAAACATAGTTGTTTCTACTCTTGTCATGTGTCACGTTTCACTCCAAGGGCAAGGTACTGGATCCTGTCACGTGTTTCATGCTCTAGGTACCATCTCCCTCTTTGGGGACGACATTGGTGATGTGTTCTCTGGTGATGAATGCTAGTAGAATTCTTGATAGAAGAGATCATGGTGCTCCCTCGACTTGGCTTGGTTGGTCGACTAGGAGTGGCTAAATTAACTCCTTTGGTTTGGTGCGTTGGTGCTAGTGGGTGGCAGCGACGCGAGCGCTCTGTCATGGAGGTGGCGGCGCCGAGGAGGCCCTGCCAGGAAGGAGATCCTGGCAGGCAGCGACCGACCGCCCGTCTCCGCATGGTGGGCGTGCGGCGATGCCCCTGGAGGTGCTATCCTTGGAGCGGCGGATGGACATAATACGTTTCCAACGTATCTACTTTTTCTAACGCTTTTCATCTTGTTTTGGACTCTAGTTTGCATGATTTGAATGAAACTAATCCCGGACTGACGCTATTTTCAGCAGAACTACCATGGCGTTGTTTTTGTGCAGAAATAAAAATTCTCGAAATGGAACGAAACTTTGCGAGGATTTTTTTATATCAATAATAAGAATTTCTGGAGCCAAGACTTGCTGGAGAGGGGCACCTAGGTGAGCACAACCCACCAAGGCGCGCCCCCCCTCTCTTGGCGCGCCCAGGTGGGTTGTCCCCACCTGGTTGCCCCGCTGACCCTGAAACCAATGTTGTATATTCCTATTTTCGGAGAAAAAATCAAGGAGAAAGAATTATCGCGATCCACGAGACGGAGCCGCCACCAAGCTCTGTTCTTCCTCGGGAGGGCAGATCTGGAGTCCGTTTGGGGCTCCGGAGAGGGGGATCTTCGTTCTTCGTCATCACCAACTCTTCCCCATCACCAATTCCATGATGCTCCCCACCGCGAGTGAGTAATTCCTCCGTAGGCTCGCTGGTCGGTGAGGAGTTGGATGAGATTCATCATGTAATCGAGTTAATTTTGTTAGGGCTTAATCCCTAGTATCCACTATGTTCTTAGATTAATGTTGCTATGACTTTGTCATGCTTAATGCTTGTCACTTTGGCCCCGGGTTCCATGATTTCATATCTAAACAGTTTATGTTATTATCATTATATCCATGTTCTATATCCGATATTGCAAGTTATAGTCATCTACTGCGTGTTATGATCCGGTAACCCTAGAGTGACAATAACCGGGACTTCTTCCGGTGATTACCGTAGTTTGAGGAGTTAATGTATTCACTATGTGTTAATGATTTGTTTCAGTTCTCTATTAAGAGGAGGCCTTAATATTCCTTAGTTTCCAATATGGACCCCGCTGCCACGGGAGGGTAGGACAAAAGATGTCATGCAAGTTCTTTTAATAAAGCACGTATGACTATTTATGAAATACATGTCTACATTATATCGATGAACTGGAGCTAGTGCCGTGTTGCCCTAGGTTATAACTGTCACATGATGAATATCATCCAACAAGTCACCGATCCAATGCGTA
The DNA here is from genome assembly GCF_056163025.1 of Triticum urartu. NCBI lineage: Eukaryota > Viridiplantae > Streptophyta > Magnoliopsida > Poales > Poaceae > Triticum > Triticum urartu. The sequence goes on along the minus strand of NC_141876.1, from coordinate 115,451,198 downwards.
CGAACTTTTCCATATTGTTTCTGCTAAGTTACTATTGCTATCATCATTGTTACACTTACTAAAAATTACTGCTATCACCGTTACTGTTACTATTGCTGCTTTCACTACTATCAAAACTATCATATTACTGTGCTACTGATTACTTGCTGCAGATAATTAATCTCCAGGTATGGTTGAATTGACAACTCAACTACTAATACCTTCAAATATTCTTTGGTCCCCCTTATGTCAAATCTATAAATTTGGGTTGAATACTCTACCCTCAAAAACTGTTGTGATCCCCTATACTTGTAGGTTATCAACACCTTTTTCTGGCGCCGTTGCCGAGGAGCATAGCTATATTTGTTGAGTCACTTGGGATTATTATCATATTCTCACTATGAAGAATCTGAAGGATCCTAAGACTAAGATATTTCCCTCAAGGATGATGGGAGGTAAGGAACTGCCATCTAGTTCTACTTTAGATTCACCTTCTGTTATGAATAAACTTGCAACACCACCACATGCTATTAATTCTGATATGTCACAAGTTATTGATGATGCTACTTCTACTATGAATGATGCTTATGATGATGCTAGTACCTTATTTGGTAATGATGATGTGCCACTTGGTGATTTTCTTGATGAACAAATTGCTAGAGTTATACAACATGATGTTGTTGAATCTGATGATGATCTTGAAACTGAAACTCCTGAAATACCTGCTAGAACTAGCCTTCCTAGATATGAATTGCCTAATGTACCAAAAGGTTATGTTATGAGTGAAGAAACAAATAAAGATATTCTTGCTTGCAATGATAGAGATAATATAGGGAAATTATTACACAAGTATAAAAAAACTCTGAATGCTAGAATGAAATGTGATCCTAAATTTGCTACTTCACCTATCTTTATCGATGATAAGGATTATGAATTCTCTGTCGACCAAGAGTTAATTACTTTGATTGAATCTGATCCTTTCCATGGTTATGAAACTGAAACTGTTGTGCCACATCTTACTAAGTTGAACGATATAGCCATCCTTTTTACTCATGACGAGAAAACTCGCTACTACTTTATTCTCAGATTATTTCCTTTCTCATTAAAGGGTGATGCTAAAGCTTGGTACAATACTCTTGCTCCTGGTTGTGTGCGTAGTCTCCAGGATATGATTTACTACTTTTTTGAAAATTATTTTCCTACTCATAAGAAACAAGCTGCCTTACAAGAAATATTTAATTTTGCTCAAACTAAAGAAGAGAGTCTCCCACAAGCTTGGGGGAGGCTTTGTTAGATACTTAATGTTTTGCCTGGTCATTCTCTTAAGAAAAATAAAATACTTGATATCTTCTATAATGGACTAACCGATACTTCTAGGGACTTCTTAGATAGTTGTGCTGATTGTTTTTTTCAGGGAACGAACTGTTGGACAAGCTGAGGAATTGTTGAATAACATATTAAAAAACTATGATGATTGGACTATTCCTGAACCATCGCCTAAACCCAATCCGAAGAAGAGGGGTATATTATATCTCAGTCCTGAAGATATGCAAGAGGCAAAGAAATCTATGAAGGAAAAAGGTATTAAAGCTGAGGATATTAAAAAATTATCTCCTATTGAAAAAATACATGAGCTTAATACACAACCACCGCCTAAGGTGGTAGAGGTAAATTCTCTTATGAAGTTTAATGATAGTGATAATCCTCACAATATGCATCCTAGTCAATGCCTTTATGAGTTTGAAAACTACATTAGAAAACAAGATCACTTCAATGCAAATGTTATGAAACAATTGAAATGCAATTATGATATGATTGATCGCTTGAGTTACTTGTTATTTAGAATATCAAATGATGTTAGAGGTGTTGGAAAATATGCTTCTATGATTCAAACTCAATTAGAACAAGTTGGTACATCTCAAAGAGAATTACTTGATGAAATGAATAATAATATGAATGACTTTGTTGTTAGAGTTGCAACTAGAGGAAGTAAAATGATTCAGGAACCACTTTATCCTGAGGGACACCCTAAAAGAATTGAACAAGATTGACAAAGATCTAACACTAGTGCACCTAGTTCTTCTAGAAAGAAAAAGAAAAGAGGAATGATAGGACTTCACATGCTCCTAGTGAATCTGAAATAGAAAAACCTCCTGACAATTATAATGAAGTTTCTATCTCAGATGTTGAAACTCAGTCTGGTAATGAACACTCACCTAGTGATAATGAAAAAGATAATGTTGATATTCATGAAGATACCCAACCAAATAATAAAGAACCAGCCGATGATGTTGAGATAGAACCACCAGTTGATCTTGATAACCAACAACCTAAAAATAAAAGGTATGGCAAAAGAGACTTTGTTGCTAGAAAACACGGTAAGGAAAAAGAACCATGGGTTCAAAAACCTATGTCTTTTTCACCCAAGTCAACTAAAAAGAATGATGATGAAGAATTTGAACGCTTTGTTGAAATGCCGATGTCAGTCTTTTTGCTACTCGCTTGACTGATATCTTGAAAATGCCTCCATATGCAAAGTATATGAAAGACATCATCACAAATAAGAGAAAAATACCGGAAGCTGAAATCTCCACTATGCTTGCTAATTATACTTTTGAAGATGGAGTACCTAAAAAACTTGGAGATCCGGAAATACAACTATACCTTGCTTTATCAAAAAATTTACGTGAAAACTGCTTTGTGTGATTTAGGAGCTGGTGTTAGTGTTATACCTTTCTCTTTATATAAAAGACTTGATTTGAATAAACTCACACCTACTGAGATATCTTTACAAATGGCTGATAAATCAACTGCCATAACTATCGGTATCTATGAGGATGTGCTCGTTGTTGTTGCTAATGTTATTATTTTGACTGATTTTGTTATACTTGAGATGCTCGAGGACGACAACATGTCGATTATCCTTGGTAGACTTTTCTTGAATACTGTAGGGGCTGTTATTGATTGCAATAAAATCAAGGTCACTTTTCATATTAATAACAATGAGCATACAGTGCACTTTTCGGAAAAACAATTCCAAATGAATGATTTTAGTATTATTGAAAAATCTTCAACGATTCTTTTCTTATACTCCCTCCATTTTAAAATAGATGATCCAATTTTATACTAGTATAAAGTTGGGTCATCTATTTTGGAACCGAGGGAGTACTTTTTTGGTTTGGGTTGGTCCTGGCGGCTGTTCGTCTAGAGCGCGCGGTAGTTTTTGCGACGGTAAATATTGTACGTACGAGGAATCCAACGGCCCAAAGCAGCCGGTTTTTACCAAAGTGCAATCCCTTCTCTCCAACCCTGCCGCCCGAAGGCTGCAGCCATGCGGCGGCACTACGCCGAGCTCCTCCGCCGTGCCGCCTCGCTGCCGTCTCTCTCGCTCGTGGCCTCCCTCCACGCCGCCGCGCTCCGCCGAGGCGCGGTCCTCGTCCCCTCGCTCATCCACGCCTACTCCGCGTGCGGCGACCCAGCCTCCGCCCGCAGCGTGTTCGACGGATTGCCCGCACAGGAGCAGACACTCTCCGCGCGCACCGCGCTGGCCAGCGCTATGTCCGCGCACGGCAGGTGCCGGGAGGTGTTCGGCCTGTTCCGCGGCTGGGAGGGGGAGATGGACGACAAGGCGGTGACGGTGGTCCTCGCCGCGTGCGCTAGGGCCGGGATGATCAGCGAGGGGAGGGAAGTCTTTGCGAGGGTGCGGAGGCCAGCGTTGCAGCACTACACGTGCATGGTGGAGATGCTGGGACGGGCCGGGGAGGTCGAGGAGGCAGAGGGGCTGCTGGCGCGGATGGAGGCGCGACCGGACAGGATCATCTGCACGGTGCTGCTCGCGGCGTGCCGGGTGCATGGCCGTGTCGATGTGGCTGAGAGAGTGGCTAGGTTGATGAGCGAGTATGGCATTGTATGAATTTTGGCATATTGATCAGTTGACAAACTGGCCATTGTGTTAGGCTGTTAGCCCAAGAGCAGTGATCAAAACCATTGTGATATGGAACTGATAACACATAGTTTGGTTGACGGCAATGCCGCAATGGTGGTTCTTGAAGTTCATGCAGTAATGCAGTACAACACAAGCCCCTGGCCGGTGAGATCTGCATTTTGTAGAAGTCTATGTTGCAGTGGACGAACCACATGAGCGCCAGCACACTTCACTGCTTGAACCTGTATGGAAGCACAATTCGAAGGCATCTATCAGATTGCTATAAAATGAGTAATGTCGGTACTATAGACCATCTGCAGTGGAATGCCCGTCAGTTTTCTCAGTTGCTGACTGTCTACGCTCTCTGATTAGCTTGATGATGGGCGTACATTTCTGGACTGTAAGTTGTCAAGCTTAATGGAGCCTGGCAGCCCGTAATGCAACACAAAGAGAAGTCGCCAAAGTTAATAGTCGAACCTGTCAATATTGTTAATAGCTGTAACTGTCAATCTTGACTTCTTGAGTGAATTGTTGAGGAGCAGTTTCGATCAAATTTTGTTGAAGTTGGATGTGGTGGGAACCATCAAAATACAGGAAGTCTGCTCCAAGAACATGTTGTGAGATCTTCCAGGATCCAGTTTCTGGATACTTCAGAGTTCTGGCATTCTCTCACTGTGGAAACTGTACCTCCTGCTATGGTTTCAATTTACCGAGCATAGAACGTCTGTTTTAAATGGTTGGTCTCTTCATTATTGTGTCCGCTGTCACAGCAATCACCGGATCTTATTCTGGACATATGTGCAATGATACTTGAGCAAATCAGCTCTCTGATGTAAATACTCACGTTGACGCAGAACGTCCATCTCGCATGCGACACATGGGTGCGAGGGAATGCAGAGTTGGGCGTTGCTGGTAAGAGACAGAACAAGTGGAACCTGGTTGGGAAATTAGCAGGAGAAATGGGGAAGTGGTTGTTCTGGTCATGAGCACACCTGAGCTCGTTATCTGGGCGGTTCGGCGCTCCATTGGGATGTGGTGCATTCAATTCCTGTGCCAGTGCGTTGTTCGTTTTTAAAGGAGGAAATGTGGAAATACAGTAGATGGGTACGACGTACGTAGGTCTAGTTATGGAGCGAACGTTTGCTGCCGTGATGGATCTAAAGGAGAGCCATGGCTCGTGACGTCAGCCCCGTCCTGATCCGTGGATCAGGATGTATGTTTTCCAGTAGGACGGTAGTAGAGTAGTGAATGAGGGATGGCACCAAGACGGAGTTGCCTCCAACCTCTACCTGCTCTGTTTGTGCACTGTCGCTTGCGGCTAGCTGAGCCTGAGCGGCGGAATTCATCCTGCAAAAATACACAGCTGGCGGCGCAAAAATGGAGTTCCTGATGCAACCAATTAGGAGGTAATCCCGTGTGCAGCTTTCAGCCGAGTACATCTTTCTTTAGGATTTGCATGAAATCTGTATAATATTTCAAGATTTTGGCAATGTAGGACCACCGTGCTGGATGAGGTTAATGACAACAAGGTTCCAATGGAGCCGCTGCACTACCCTGCGGTGGCAACCATTGCAGATCAATTGCCGCCCATGGCGGCAACGAGTGCTGGCGAGCAGATCTGTGCAGCGGAGGGTCGGCGGTCGCGGAAGCAGATGGTGAAGCACAAACAGAGTAGATATGCAATTTGAAATCGTGTGCCTAGATAGGTAGTTGACTGGGCTAGCTCGACATATATTTGAAACAATTGCTCTTCAGTTTCAGAAGGGACTGGCTGAGGACAAATGTGGTTAACAAACAAAAATAAAATAAAAAAACTGTAGTAGAGGGTATATATAACAAATGTAGATAAAGCCTGTCGATCTAACCCTGGAATGGTTGGTAGACACAGCATCTCATGTGTAATAGAAATCAGCTGGGGATAACTATACTAAGCTGTACAGCATAGTAGTACTGAAGACAGTTTCTGGATTATGAGTGTAGTTTTAGTATGTTTTAACCATAGCAAAAATCTGCATAGCAGTGACATCGTGGGCATGATTTTCAATGAGATCCAAGCGCTAAGAGCAAACTTATAATCTCAAATGCAGAGTGAAGACAGTATGATCTGAAAACACGATATGTGATGGAATTAGACAGTTTGAAAAAGCAATTTAGTTTGGTTTGTGTTCTGTTCTGATGAATATAACGCAGTGAAGTCATTCCTGAATTTTAGTGTAAAGATAGAGCATAATAGAAAAATAAAATTAGTCCCAGGAGGATATTTGCCGGCCTGGGGGTGTATGTTTATCTGTTTTCATGGGAAAATGATTAGATCAGAGGAACAGTGCTAAAAATCTGCTCATTGGATTGAAACTGGTTGCTTTTGATTCGATATGTTTGGCAACCTATAGGTGCTGAGAATAATAATACTGTCTGCAGGGTGTGGATCGGAGCTGCCGCTCCCGGCAGGACGCCTTATCCTAGTCGCAGGAGCGCCTTTGAGAAGTCAATACGTGGTTTTGCGGAGAAGTCTGCATCGGGTACATTGATGGAAAGCTATTTCTTGTACTGCATAGCTTTATACATTATCGTACCAAACTTGTGAGCTTTATGGATAGGCATGTCTTTGAGAACAATAATATCATCACAATTCTGTCCATACATATTTATTGTTCATTCTTCTGAAATTATGTGGACAATATCAGCATTTTTATTACTTTACTGTCATATCTCATTAGTTGATAGTTTAAGTCCACACTGTGTTCACTGCTTTTATATCATGGACAGATTATCTAAGAATTGAGAAGTGATTTTCTTTTCACATAATGTACGTTACTGTTGCACATGCTTTATTCACTTAATGATCTTGCAGTATGAATACCAATTGATAGTGATAATACTCGTACTTTTGAAAAATCGTGGTTGGGTAAGGAGGGATTGTACTTGCCTGGTTGTACGGTGCCATTCAGTTATCAGTAGTCCAGGTTGACATCATTTGTGAAGCATGAAAGGCATGAATCAATTCTTTTTCAGGATTCTGGTTTTGTTGACTTAAGGGGTATTATTAGGAGACAGAGCAGTTAAATTCAGGAACTGTGATTGTTAATTATGTAGTCTTAATTGTGATTTACACTGTAATTAGAGTGATAATTCTACATCTCTGTGCCTTATTTGACTCTTGTTTATTGGTATTTGATAGATGAGCAGGATAGGAAAGGTTACTGAAAAAGGAAGTTTTTTTGCAAGACAATGGCATGGCAAATGAGAGAAATATTCAAGTCTGACGGGGAAGTTGATTTGCAAGAATCTAGAATCAGCTAAGCTTGGTTTAATTTTGTTTAAGAGATGTCTTTGCACATGATGCATGTAAAATGCTTTCTAAATTTTGTGTCAGCTTGAGGTATTTGAAACTGTACTGATCTATTGTTTGTTACCCGTGGAACACTTGTGAATATAATTTTGTCCAAAAATTTATAAAAGCCCTGGTTGGATCAGAAGTGCTGTTCTGCTCCTGGGTGCATACACACGCACCCTAGCTGAACAGTAGTAAATTTAGAAAAAGATAGAAATAAATAAACTTTGATTTTTTATTGGATTCTATATATAGAACTGTTCAAATTCTTCTGAAGCATCCAGATACCAGTGCCAAACCAAACACCGGAATGTGGTTTGACCTGATGGCTGATTGTTGTGCTCACCATGTCATTGGAAGTAGAAATTTATGGGATGGAAACTTTGAGATCATTACGAACTTTGTCAGGATACCTTTTTTGTAACTGGATTTTTTTGGATTCATGATCTCTGTTTGTTCTTTTGCACATGGCCGAAGCGGCCTGTTTCAGTCTTGGATTCCTAATGCGTGCTGAGTTGCTGCCTTTTGATCAGATTGTAAGGTAGGGCCATGATATTTTTTGAAATTCAGAATCTTTCGCTTACTAGTGTTTAATTAAAGAAGAGGCAGCTGCTGCTGGAGGATTTTCCTTGTGCTGCGGCCTTTGGCAGTTAGTTACTCATCAGATCACTAAACTGAACACTTTGGCTGTAAACTCAAACAGGTGGCCACCCTGCGTTGCTGCCTTTCGGAGAAGTGGAAGCATCACTGCATTTTCATGTTCAACCACGAGTATCTTGTGGTCGTCGGAGCAGCTCTTCCCTTTGCCAGACACTTGCTACACCGACCGGTGCCGACAGACAGATCGAGACGATGGATGAACGAGCAACCGGTGGCTGGCAGCCAAGGCAAGGCAAGGCAAGGAGGACCTTCCAGGAGCTGCATCCTCGGAGGAAATACTGACCGTGAACTCATCCCTCATGCCGTTCTCCTGATCCGCGGAATGTGCCGGCCGGATTCCGATCCCCGTGCCCGGTCGCAGGTGCCGTTTGCTCGACGGCTGTCTGCCAAGAAGAGCACGGCCGTTGCTTTCGGTTTGCCGACCGGGGCTGGAGTGCAGGGCGTGCAAAGCTCCAAACCGAGCGCTGCCGTGCCAAGCTACGGTTAGCGTTGCTTTCACCCTTGGTCTTCTTCTTCGTGCTTATCTGATTGCATTGCAGTGCCGCATGCATCCGGTGTTTGTCTACTTCCGTGTCTTCCTTTGCTGGCTGTCGACAAGTCCTGTGTTTGCTGGCCGGAGTAATAACTGAACCCGAATTACATTCGATGCAAGGACTGCGAAATTCAGTCTGTTTTTTTTTCGTCTTGTTTCTCCCGTCTAGTATATGTTTGTAAGGAAAAATTAAGTTATTTCCCTTGGTGTGATTTCTTGTGCATATCAAGGGGAGATTCCACAAAATATAAGTTGGAAGCAATTCCATGCCTCTGTGATAGCTCCAGCAAAGAGTTCTATGCTACGAAGGTTGCCGTCAAAATTCAACTATAAAAAACGTCAATATATATGCCTAACATAAACCAGCACAGCAAGTACTGTACGTCAGTACACTTGTACGTGCGCCGACGTGGTAATTAGAAGAAAAAAAAGGTTAGAAAATTCAGCACCGTCGATCTCCTGCCGTCTCGATCTGAGCCGTCGGCTCCCCGTCCGGCAGATGGCACAAGCGTGGCCGCGCAACCTCGCCCTTCCTTCCTCCTCCACTTCCGTTGCCACTCCTCCACTAGACCGGGTCCACGCCGCCGGGCCCGCGAAATCTCCTCCTCCCCTTCCTTCTCCCCTCGGACCCCTCCCCCATCCTTCCGCCCCACCTCACACCACCGCCACCGCCACCGCCACCGCCACCGTCACCAGCACCAGCAAAACCCTACAGACCGGACCCGGCCGAGCCACATGGCTAGCTTCGGCGTCGACACGCGCCCCGCCGCGGCGGGGGAGGGGGCGCTCTCCTTCCTCTCCCGGAGCCTGCGGGAGGACCTGCGCCTCATCCGCGCGCGGGCCGGGGAGCTCGAGACCTTCCTCAGCGCGCCGGTCCCGGAGCCCGACCTCTTCGCGCGCCTCCGCAGGGCCTACAACACCACCTCCTCCTCCGGCTCCGCCGCCTCGGGGATCGGGAGGACGCGCCTGGACCTGTCGGCGATAGGGAAGGCGTTCGAGGCCGAGGTCGGGAGGGGGTGGGGGGCCAAGACCGGGTGGAGGTGGGAGGACGAGGACGCCGCGGAGTGGGAGCCCATACGGGCCGTCAAGGCGCGCCTCAGGGACCTCGACCGCAAGCGCCAGGACCAGGCCAGCGACGTGCTCCACAAGGTCAAGCTCAGCCTGGTAAGCTTCCAAACCCTCACCAATTCTACCGTCCTTCGTGCACAAGTAAATAAATAAACTGCGGCCTGATAAGAAAATAGGCAGTTTTCCGATTAAATTAATCCATAAATAAATCATGAGCATGACATTGACAGTATTGATAACACACTGGTTACGATCTAACAGAGCATGTATTACGCATATAGTAGAAACATCTACGCATATCGCTAATACTGCTACAACAGAAAGAAACATGAGAGGGATAAACGATGTATACCCTCCAATCGGCCATGCGGCGGCGGCGGCGGCAGTAGCCGCGGCATCCTCGGCGGCCTTCTTGTCGGCCCCGGCCTTCTCAGCGGCGGCACGGTCGGCGTCGCTCGACATGGTGATGACGAAGGTGATGTGGACGTAGATGAACAGAAGCGAGCAGTCGCGTAGTCGCTACCCAAAAACCTAATCGCCCCTCTCCCATACAGGATCCGGAGAGGCGGGGTTTCGGAGGCCTGCTCTTCCGTCAACCGTGTACGCGGTGAACGGGACGGAGTCGCCGGCGGCAGCAGCAGCAGAGGAACGACGCGGGCGTGGAGGCGGAGATGCGTTCTGTTTCGTGGCGGCTAGGGTTGGCAGCGCCCCACATATATATGTGCGGCTGCGCGTGGAGAGACGTGGGCTGAACCCACGTCCAAGTCGGTAGCCCACGATCCGACGTCTCAGATCGTGGCCCCACCTGTCAAAGACTCTCCGTTCCTGACCGGCAAAAAGAAGCGCATAGGAGTGAGCTCGGCTCGGCTCAATCCCGCAACCCGCGGCGCGGCGCGTCGTGACGAGGCGTGGCGTGGCGAGGCGAGCGGAGGAGGAGGAGTGCGCGAGGGCCTCATCTCTTCTCAAGCTCCAATAGCATGAGGAAGAGAATCCCTTATAAACCACTCCAACTCTCCTTCCACTTCCCGGGTGGGACTAAACTTCCCACCACCTTGTCATGCCACCTACATGGGCCCTTAGAGATCAAATCTGAAATTGTCATATGGGCTCTAGGCCCATCTCATATTTCAACACGGCCTTGCCGTTTGAGTTGCATCCACGAGTAAATAAACTGCAAGCCTCGCCAATTGAAGGACGCTAGCTATTCTTAGGTCAAGTTCGTCAAATTGAGTTGGGTCACTAATGCTGGACCGTGGACATATCTTTGATTTTACTCTGGAATTTTTCAATTCTGAATTATTGTTGGGGCAATTCGATTCTGAAATTGTAGCTTGATGTTGAGGAAGTCGAGCAAATGTTGTGGTTCGCTTGGATCAAGTTTTATGCTTATGATTTAGAGGGGAAACGTTCAGTGCTGTGATCAACAAGTTCGAGTTGAGTTGTCGACAATATGTCCTCTAGATTGGCTTATCTGAAAATGAAATTGGGTGTTTTTGTTCATTGTTGTGCTCGTAGGCTTGAAATGTGAGGTGTAAAAAATCGCAAGAGGTTTGAGTCTAAGAATAATATAGCTAGGGGATGACTTTAATTTAGTTTCATTCCTTGCCTGGTCTTAGTTAATCTGGACACACTGAATTCAAATACCATCTACTTCCCGGCAAGAAAAAAAAACATCTACTTACTAGTCAAAATAATCTAAGGCTACTTTATAAGAAAACTGCATGCCAGAAGTTAAGGAAGACTCTCGGTTGGTGCCTTGAGCCCATGCAATTTTTGGGGTTTCATGTTAGAATATGTGTAAATAATGGAACCTTTATGGGAAGTCCAGGGCATCAGAATCATCTCAGGATAATAAATCACATGTTAAGTGTGGTGTGAGTCATTTATCAAATGCATGAAGTTTCGCTCGCAAAAATCAGCAGTTGAAAGTTGTACATATATTATTTGCAAAAGTTGCATAACCCCAGTTCGCTTGCAGTGCACGGACCTTAATTAAACTTGTTCTGTGATTTACATGTTGCAGCCTGCTATACCAAATCTTCTACAGTACTATTTTTCATTGAGTACATATATATGAGTGTACTAACATGATGTACAATTGCAATTCTTATTGCAGAAATCGATGAGCTTTGCACCTGAAGCATCTGAGGTTAGTCATCTGGTTTCATATTCTGTTGCATTGTGCATTAGAGCATCACTTTTTTGTGCATATGCTAGTTTCTGTTTATCAGGGTTAGTGAACTTTTCTGCACGAATACTTTGCAATACCTACAACTGCAAGAGATGTTTTTTGAAGAGCAAAACTAATTGTGATAATTGCTGCCTTGAGTTCATTGGCTTCATTCCTGCTGTAAACTACTAAATATTGGAGTTGGTAGCATTATCTTGTTTTCAGAATGAGGGTCAAATAAGGTTGTACAATCCTTGTATTATGCCCTTGCAAAATATTGTAAACCATTATATGCCTCTTGACCCACATGTTAGACACGGGGTGGCTGCATGTTGTAGGCATATGCTTTTTTTTCAGCTTTGCAGGGACGTACAATGTTCAGGATATCGGTAACTTGTAGCTGCTCGGTCGGTTGGGGAGTAGGGATTAATCGGGGAATCAACCCATTAACTGAATTTATCGGTAACCCATTTATCAGTAGGTTAATTAGGGCCATATCTATATATCTTCACTTCAAAGATGGAGCATTTGCAGTGCTAGAAGCAGCCACAGATTGCTAAATATCAACAAATAGTCAAATACATCACATTAGACAATAAGCAGCAGCAGCAGCAGCATATAGCATAGCAGCAGCAGCAGCAGCAGCATATAGCATAGCAGCAGCAGCAGTAAAGGAGAGAGGCAATAAGCAGCAGTAGCAGCAGCATATAGCATAGATCAGATTGCTGCTCGGAGAGGGGTGGCGGCGGCGACGGCTGCTCCAGCCTTCTCCAACGAGGCTTACTACTACAGGAGGGGAGGGGAGAGTGAGAAGGGAGGGAACGGGCTGTGACCTAAACAGTAAACACCCAGTTTTGGGGTAAAAGGAGGGAATGTGCCAAACTTTTGGGCCCAAATTTCTCTCTCCAGTTAATCGGCCCAGTGGGATAAATCAGCCTTAATCCACTAGACCAGTTAACGCGAAGGATATGCTGTTATCACATCTGTGACCTAAGGAATCAGGATTAACTGGCCGATTAACTTAAATATCGGCTGATATTTTGAACACTGGGGACGTATAGGGATGTTACCCTGTCAATCTACTATTTTTCAGTTTTTTTGGCATTGACAATAAATCGATTTCACCTTTTGATGTAGGGAACATAATCTAGTCAGTATTTCTGGAATGCTAAGTGTAGGTGTGTGGGCCCAATGCCACGCTAGATCGAAAGAATGAAAAGACACAAGAAGCCTAGTAAATCCTTCGCATTTTGCGACCATTCCCGCGAGGACTACGATTCGGAGCAGAACCCAGTTTTCACCCTACTAAATAATCTTGATTATAGAACTGCTCTCTTCCATCCTCCCGCATACGTACATTCTTCAATGTGGATGCGTGCCAGGTGCCAATAGTGCCATAGAATCTATGTCCTCTTGAGTGTTAACATCATGGCCTCTTCTTGGCATCTCTTTGTCCTACCAGGAAGACTATTCTTCAGCATCATAGCTCATGAGATCGACATGTTTTTCTTGTAACCGCATGGTCTACTTAATTCTACTAGAAGAGTACTTTTATAGATGTAATCATGTAGACGAGGAGGGAAGTAATAGTGTATAATAAATCAATGCATGCTGAAACAATTCAGTTTCGTGGGCCTTGGTTGGCTGAGTCCTATGCACCATGCCCCATAATCAAGCTCCTAACTGCATGATTTAGCATCATTCGCATGTGAAGCATGTATATATTAACACATTTGCATGCATGTTGCATGCATGCCCAGGGATTAGCTACCCCTTTCTGCTTTGTGCATTTCTTAATATATATTGATCTAGTGCAGGAAGTTCCACCACTGGATTTAAACGAACTCCTTGCGTATTTTCTAAAGCAATCTGTACCATTGTTTGACCAACTTGGTATAAAAAGAGGTAAGGGGTCTTATTTTAGTTCAACAAAATCTAAGGTCTGCAGAATATTGGAATATATGTGTGTGAGCTTGTGCCGTACTGATTTTTTTCTTCTCGTGTGGAATAGATGTGTGTGACAAGTTGGTGGAGTCTCTATGCAGCAAGCGCAAGGACCACTTTGCATATGATCCATTGTCAACTAGTGAATCATCTTCCTTCAGAAATGACAATACTTGTGATGAACTTGACCTAAGAATAGCTAGCGTCCTTCAGAGTACAGGGCATCATTATGAAGGTGGGTTTTGGGATGATGGGCAAAAATATGATGTAGCTGACAAGAGACATGTTGCCATTGTCACTACCGCCAGTCTTCCCTGGATGACGGGAACAGCTGTAAATCCTTTGTTTCGAGCTGCATACTTGGCTAAATCTTCCAAGCAATATGTAACCTTGATGGTGCCCTGGCTTTGCAAGTCAGACCAAGAGCTCGTCTATCCGAATAACATGACTTTTAGTTCTCCAGAAGACCAAGAAACTTATATAAGGAATTGGCTGGAGGAAAGAGTTGGATTTAAAACCGACTTCAGAATATCATTCTACCCTGGAAAGGTAGGGTTTCATTTTCATTACATAATGTCAAACGCTATGTGTTTTAGTTGTCTAACCATTTATCTGCCCTGGCTGCAGTTTCAGAAAGAAAGGAGAAGTATAATTCCTGCTGGGGACACTTCACAATTTATATCATCAAAGGAAGCTGACATTGCAATTCTGGAAGAACCTGAGCATCTGAACTGGTACCATCATGGAAAGCGTTGGACTGATAAATTTAATCATGTTGTTGGTATTGTGCATACAAATTACTTGGAGTATATCAAGAGAGAGAAGAATGGCGCTATTCAAGCTTTTTTTGTCAAGCACATTAACAACCTTATTGCCAGAGCTTATTGCCACAAGGTAATTATGCACTGTACTATGACTGTTTATTGCGATGTTTGAGTGCACACACTGTGAACTCTTCTTCATATATACATATATTTCAATAACCATGTGCTAGGTTGTTTTTGCTCACTGAGCTGATGGTATTGATACGTGTAGGTTTTGCGACTATCAGGGGCAACTCAAGATCTAGCCAGATCCATGATCTGCAATGTACATGGTGTTAATCCCAAGTTTCTGGAGGTTGGGGAGAGAATAGCAGCAGAGAGGGAATCTGGCGAGCAGTCCATGTCCAAAGGAGCTTATTTTCTGGGGAAGATGGTCTGGGCCAAAGGCTACAGAGAACTGATAGATTTGCTTGCGAAGCACAAGACAGATTTGGACGGTTTCAAATTGGACGTCTATGGAAATGGTGAAGATTCAGTTGAAGTGCAATCAGCTGCCAAGAAGCTGGATTTGAATCTTAACTTCCATAAAGGCCGAGATCATGCAGATGATTCTCTTCATGGGTAAAGATCCAAACCATCCAGCTTTGAAAACGTATGCCTTTCCTTGTACATCTGCGATGTCATCGATCTGAATGCTTCTTCCTTCCCATGTTCTTTTTCCAGGTACAAGGTTTTTGTAAACCCGAGCATTAGTGATGTCCTCTGCACCGCCACTGCTGAGGCGCTAGCCATGGGTAAGTTTGTGGTCTGCGCAGATCACCCATCCAACGATTTCTTCAGATCATTCCCAAACTGCCTGGTGTACACAACGTCAGAGGATTTCGTTGCCAAAGTGAAGGAAGCAATGACACGTGATCCCCAGCCCCTCACACCTGAGCAGCGGTACAACCTTTCGTGGGAGGCTGCAACCCAGAGGTTCATGGAGCACTCGGAGCTGGACAAGGTCCTGAGCAGCAATGGTGATTGTGCCAGCACCTCTGGAAACAGCGTCGACAGGAGGATGAAGAAATCAGCCTCGTTGCCAAACATGTCGGACATTGTGGATGGCGGCCTAGCATTTGCCCACTACTGCTTCACAGGCAGCGAGCTCCTCCGGCTGTCGACTGGGGCGGTGCCCGGGACCCTGAACTACAACAAGCAACATAGCGTGGACATGCACCTGCTGCCCCCTCAGGTACAGAATCCTGTATATGGCTGGTAAGACAGAACCACTGCTGTTAGTAGTACATAGATAGGCCTGTAATTTGTGACACTAATTCTTTTTCCTCCTCTCCCTGATGCCAACGGCAAAGCCTTGTTCATTATTACCAATACGAACTACAGACTGCTTGTAGCACTAGATAAGACTTGTGTATTCGATATTTCGATCCCTTGAGTTTTGATGGCCATTTTCACTGGGACGCTCACATCTTTGTATGGCTGGTACAGTAGTAATGAGAATCCTATGCCCATTCCCCTGTGTCTGCACCGAAACTGTCCCGCGTCGCTCCTCGCATGCGTGTACCGCACTGGTGGCACTCATACGCTGCTCCACTGTTTTTCTATCTATCTACTCCGACTTGTATGCGGTACAGTATGCTCTGGTGGTACCATGATTGATTTCATGACAGGTAGAGCTTGGAATGTCTGCCTGGTACCACTACAGTACACCTTCACACTGATGGCTCTTGAAGAGCGGGCTCTGCCGTCGATGCCATGTCACCCCTGTCCACCCAGCATGTGTTGTTGGTTGGCCCAACTGCTACTGCTGCATCACCTAGGTAGGTTGGTACCCCTACCCAGTACTGGCATGGCAGTTGTGGGCCTCGGGCCTCTGACGAGTGGGCCCTTATCCCCCCCTGCCACCACTATTGGTAGTACTGGGCTATCTGCAAATTGCAATGGCGCTTGATTTAATTTTGGATTTGGAATGGCTGCGTGTCTGCTGCTGCTGCTGCTGCTCTGCGATGGCCGCGAGGACCATACGCAGTCTTGTGTGCGGCACGGTGTGGTGGAGTCAGTCATTATGAGACTGGACGAGTGGTGCGGGGCTGTCTCTGCTTCTGAATCTGAATGCGAGTGAGTACAGTACGACGGAGCCAAATCCGGAGACCGGTCGAGGGTTTCCATCGCAACGCATCAGGGGTGGTTGGTTGTATGGAATGGAACAATGGGTTAGTCGTTGATGCTCAAATTCGAACCGAATACCAGAACTTTCTGGGTCCGTCCATGCTCTCACGTTCCTGCAGGGAAAATGAACCTTGAGTACACGAATCAAAGCCACCGTTGCTGCCTGCGTGCGCATTTGTTCGTTCCTTGCTTCACCTGCGGACAGGAGCCGGATTTGCTGGGATCCTTTCCCTCAACTGGCCGACCTCGCATTTGTTGTCCCATTTTCTCGCGTTGGTTTGTTTGCTTTTGCTAGGCTAGATCACCGTCGTCACCATCACCGTGCTATGCGACTAGCAGTAGGGTTTCCCATGTAGGGGGAGAGGGGGTGACGGCAGCTCACATGATCTCATGATTAACTTAGCCGTGGTAGACGATGAGTAGCTCCACGACCGGATGGGACAGGACGGGACGGGACGCGACGCGACGCCGACACGTCGTGGTTATTATCTTCTTCTTCGCCTTGAGCTCTTGGTAGCGAAAAAAACGGAAGTACCGCGGCCAGTGAAAAATGCGTGCCGAAAGTTGAGAGATATGACTAGTAGTACGACCGCCTTTGCTTCCGTTCGACGCTCCGTCTGAATCTTTATTTACTGTTCGGATTTGGAGGCTCAGGTTCTCACTGTGGTCTCGCGCTGCATTGCCCGAATGGGACGGCAGCAGTGACGAGAGGGAATAAAACTGTGCTGGTACATGCTGCAATGGGGGCCAGCCCATGCCCAAGCTCATGGGTTCGTCCGTGCCACCGCCTTTCTTGCCTTCCATGATGACGACGGCTTTAATCGATGATGAGAGGGGCCGGGGCGACACGTCCACGTCGGGTGTCCGTCCAAACGGAACGGCAACACAAACGTTTAGGAGGAGACACGTCACGGGAGCCATGAGCGACCACCGCTGCGAGCGCATGCATGGTAGTAGATCCCAAGTGCCGTGCAACCCGGTACGCAGGTTGCGGCCATTTTGCGTCTTGTAGGGCGTCAATGTGTGGTTATCGTACCTAAGGATGGCAATGGGTCGGGTTTGGATCGGGTTGAACAATATCAAATCCATATCCATATCTATGAAGACAGTCTTTGCCCGTCCATGAAAAAAAATTCATGGGTGAAAAATTGTGTCCATGTTCAAATCCAATGGATATCCATTGGGTCCTCTCAAGACATATAAATAAAACTTAACACAATATTAACATAAACTCTTCCATTCTTCACCTCGTGGCAGGCTAGGCTTCACTTATGGTAAATCAACATCCAGTAACAACCTAAGATCATTTAGTATTTTTCTAACAGATGAGAATGACGAGTCATTTAAGTAGAAGATAAAAATAAGGGAAGGGGTGTTGGAGTATGTTACAGAGGGGATT
This sequence comes from Triticum urartu, assembly GCF_056163025.1. Classification (NCBI taxonomy): domain Eukaryota; kingdom Viridiplantae; phylum Streptophyta; class Magnoliopsida; order Poales; family Poaceae; genus Triticum; species Triticum urartu. The sequence continues at coordinate 115,433,257 of NC_141876.1, read as the reverse complement.
GACTGTCAATTTATAAAAGTTATGATGAGGATTGTGTGATTTCTTATGCATGTTTTAGATAAAAAAGTGTAAAATTGTATGGGACATGTGAACGTGGGGCAGGGATGGCAGATTTTTTCCCATTAAGTCATACTATCGGGTCGGGTTTGGGTATATCCATGGGTACAAGATTATATCCATGACCTACCCACGAACAATCGGGTCGGGTTTAGACGCCGCCCATGGACACAAAAGCATATCCAAACCCTATCCATTCGGGTTGGATATTTATGGATATCCATGTCTATGGATAAAATTGCCATTCTTAATCGTACCTACCCCTTAGCTAATTGACCTTTGGTCGATCCTCTCTTTTTGGTGTATGAGCACCTCGTACCAACTCTAGATGATAAGGGAAGATTTTTAGCTGCGGGCTCCTAGCTTATTCCATATGTGATAGACGTGGCTACCGCTGAAGCACAAGCAGTTTTTGACAGAATTCATTGCACAAATCAAATTCGTTGTCAAAAACTGGTTATCCAGTCTGATTGTGCATGTGTTGTTAATACTCTTCAGAAGAGGGTTTTCCGTGACAATTGCAGCACCGATTTTCAAGGGCATTGCTACTTGCGTTGGAGTTGTTGGGTTTTGATAGAGGTAAAGGTGTTCCGTCTTTTGATCCGACTACGAGCATGCGAAGACATCGTGCCTTAGCAATCGCTAAACCAACTCCGATGGTCTATTTCCTGCGAGCAAATGAAGAACAAGTAAAAACTAAGATTGCAATCTAGATATTACGAATATAAAAGAAAAACTTTATTAAACAAGTGAGGTTTTGTGACGTTTTGGTATGATAGTTGAACACAAACAAAGTATGCGAGTTGCAGCTATGACGAACTTTAATCTAAACAAAATCCAAAGTCTAAACTGTACCTTAAGGGTTGTATTTGTAGGAGAAAAGAGAGGGGATTTCGTCCCCATCCCCCTATGGCAAGGTGCCAAGGTGGGACTAAAACATCTCCTGAGTCATTCCCCCTATAATACGGACTCTAAAAAGTAGTCTATAAGTAGTATTTCGAAATTACATGGGCCCGGCTCAAAAATAAGGTGACGCGGCACCTGTATTAAGAAATGGACGAAATTTATCAAAGGGCATCTTGTATATTTCATCCATGCACTTGTATGTCATCATGGTGGCTCCAAAGTGCTGAAAACTTCATCAGAAACTTTGTTCTTGTTCCTCTTGCACGCGCCATCTTCTCCATGCTTGATCATGCTCCAATGTTCATCGTTCTTGTCCATGCTTGGCCCTTCATTTATAAGAATAACAAATGTATCGAATTTAGGCAGCATAATATTCTCATGAACATTAGAGTCATTACCAAGAAACGAAAGTACCTGATAATTTAATTGGCGTGCGCGGGCTCTAGTAATTGGTCCAGTATATATAGCAGTAGGGGCTGTGGACGTGACTTTGTTAGTGATGTCCTCGTCATCCTCCCCTTCTTAAGTTGAAGTTGTCCTTGACGGAAGCTCATCTTCCTCACCCAAGTAAGGCTTCAAATCTGCAATGTTACAAGTGGGACTAACCCCAAAATCTACATGTAGCTCAAGTTTATATGCATTATCATTTATTTTCTCTTACACCTTAAAAGGACCACGAGTACGTGGCATTAGTTTTGACTTGCACAAATAAGGAAACCTATCCTTACGCAAATGTAACCAAACAAGACCTCCAGGTGCAAAGGCAAGAAAAGATACTCGGTCGGTGCAAAAGGTGCACTTCCCAAGGTTACCAAACAAACGTGCGTCACGCAGCGCAATAAAACAACATGTAAACCTTCCAAATGTTCCTCCAAAGATGTGATATAAATCAGTATAACATCAAAATAGACTACCATAAATCGTCCAATGAAAACACATAAAACCTCGTTCATTAATCTCATGAAAGTGCTAGGTGCATTAGTTAACCCAAAAGACATGACTAACCACTCATATAAGCCAAACTTAGTTTTAAACGTTGTTTCCCATTCATCTCCCAATTTCATACGAATTTGATGTAATGCACTACGCAAATCAACTTTGGAGAAAATAGTAGAGCCACTTAATTCATCAAGCATATCATCTAACTTAGGAATAGGATGACGATAACGAATAGTAGTATTATCAATGCCTCTACAATCCACACACATACGTGATGTATCATTCCTTTTTAGCACTAGTATAATAGGAACATCACAAGGACTAAGAGATTCGCGTATAGCCTTTGTCGAGCAGCTCCTGTACTTGACGCATAATGTCTTTCGTCTCCTATGGATTGATACGGTATGGCCCACGATTGGGCAGGGATGCATCGGGAATTAAGTCAATCTGATTTTCAATCCCTCGAATAGGTAGTAATCCCGGTGGCACGTCTTGTGGAAAGACGTTAGTGAATTCTTGCAAAATGTTAGTGATAGCATGAGGCAAAGAGGAAGGCACGTCCTCGAATGAAAATAATGCCTCTTTGCACACAAAAGCATAAGAAACACATTTTCTGAAATCTAGATCATCAATATCAGATTTGATGGCAAGCAAGCATCCTGAAAGATCGTGGATGTCGCCTAGAGGGGGGGGGGGTAAATAGGCGCTTTAAAATAATTATGGTTTAGGCTTGAACAAATACGAAATAAACCTAGTGGTTAATTTGTCAAGCACAAAACCGACAACAACTAGGCTCACCTATGCGCACCAACAACTTATGCTAAGCAAGATAAACAACTAAATGATAGCAAGATAAATAACATGAAACACTATGGTTATCATAAAGTAAAGTGCATAAATAAAGGGCTCGGGTAAGAGATAACTGAGGCAAGTGAAGACGACGATGTATCTCGATGTTCACACCCTTGCAGATGCTAATCTCCGTTTGGAGCGGTGTGGAGGCACAATGCTCCCAAAGAAGCCACTAGGGCCACCGTAATCTCCTCACGCCCTCGCACAATGCAAGAAGTCGTGATTCCACTAAGGGACCCTAGAGGGGGGTCATCGAATCCTACAATTGGCAACCCTTGGGAGTGGTCACCGAACCCGTACACTTTGGCAACCCTTGGGGGCGGTCACCGGAACCTGTACAAATTGCTCGGGGCAATCTCCACAACCTAATTGGAGACCCCGATGCTTGCCCGGAGCTATACACCACAATGATTGAGCTCCGAAGCACCACCAACCGTTTAGGGCGCCCAAGCACCCAAGATGAACAAACTCTAGGGTACCAAGCACCCAAGAGTAATAAGATTCTCAAACTTCACTTCCACATATCACCATGGAGAACTCAAACTTATGCACTAAATGCAATGGCAAGGGCACATGGAGTGACCAAGTCCTTCTCTCCCAAATCCCACCACAACAACTAATGTTATGGATGAAAATGAGAGGAAGAACGGAGAAGAGAACACAAGGATCTCCAAGATCTAGATCCAAGGGGTTCCCCTCACATAGAGGAGAAATTGATTGGTGGAAATGTAGATCTAGATCTCCCCTCTTTTTTCCCTCAAGAACTAGCAAGAATCTTTTGAGAACTTGGTGCGCCTAGCCTAATATGTAAGCAGCTTCACCGAGGTCTTTCATTGAAAAACTCTTGTTCAAATATCCTTTTATGCTTTCCAAAATTCTACATAATTTCCAATCAACAATATGTCATCCACATATAATATTAGAAATGATGCAGAGCTCCCACTCACTTCCTTGTAAACGCAAGCCTCTCCGTAAGTTTGTACAAAACCAAAATCTTTGATCACCTCATCAAAGCATATATTCCAACTCTGAGATGCTTGCACCAGTCCATAGATGGATCGCTGAAGCTTGCATACTTTGTTAGCATCCTTAGGATCGATAAAACCTTCTGGTTGCATCATATAAAACTCTTCCTTAAGAAACCCGTTAAGGAATGCCGTTTTGACGTCCATTTGCCAGATCTCATAATCATGAAACGCGACAATTGCTAATATAATTCTAATAGACTTAAGCATCGCTAGGGGTGAGAAAGTCTTATCGTAGTCAACCCCTTAAACTTGTCAGAAACCCTTTGCGACAAGTCGAGCTTTATAGACGGTGACATTACCATCAACGACTGTCTTCTTCTTAAAGATCCATTTATTCTCAATGGCTTGTTGATCATCAGGCAAGTCCACAAAAGTCCATACTTTGTTCTCATACTAGATTACCATACCACTCTGGTGCGGAATGTACCTTGATCGACCTACAAAGTTCAGTAGTAACTTGATCCAAAGTTTCGTGATCGTCATCATTAGCTTCCTCTTCAGCTGGTGTAGGCATAACGGGAACTGATTTCTATGATGTGCTACTTTCCAATTCGAGAGAAGGTACGATTACCTCATCAACTTCTACTTTCCTCCCACTCACTTCCTTCGACAGAAACTCCTTCCCTAGAAAGGAACCGTTCTTGGCAATAAAGATCTTGCCCTCGGATCTGTGGTAGAAGGTATACCCAATGGTCTCTTTAGAGTATCCTATGAAGATACACTTCCCCGCTTTAGGTTCGAGCTTATCAGGCTGAATCCTCTTGACATAAGCATCGCATCCCCAAACTTTAAGAAACGGCGGCTTAGGTTTCTTGCCAAACCACAACTCATACGGTGTCGTCTCAACGGATTTAGACGGTGCCCTATGTAAAGTGAATGCGACTGTGTCTAATGCATAACCCCAAAATGAAAGTGGAAAATCGGTAAGAGACATCATAGAACGCATTATATCCAATAGACTACGATTACGACATTTGGACACTCCATTACGCTGTGGTGTTCCAGGTGGCGTGAGCTGTGAAACAATTCCACATTGTCTTAAATGCATACCAAACTTGTAACTCAAACATTCACCTCCACGATCATATTGTAGAAACTTTACTTTCTTGTTACAATGATTTTCCACTTCACTCTGAAATTCCTTGAACTTTTCAAATGTTTCAGACTTGTGCTTCGTTAAGTATATATACCCATGTCTACTCAAATCATCTATGAAGGTAAGAAAATAATGATATCCACTGCGGTCTTCAACACTCATTACCGCATACATCAGTATGTATTATTTGCCGCAAGTCACTAGCTCGCTCCATTGTTCAGGAGAGCGGAGTTTTAGTCATCTTGCCCATGAGGCATGGTTCACATGTCTCAAATGATTCATAATCAAGAGATTCCAAAAGTCCATCAACATGGAGTTTCTTCATGCGCTTTACACCAATATGACCTAAGCGGCAGTGCCACAAATATGTGGTACCATCATTATTAACTTTGCATCTTTTGCATCATGTAACACCCCGGATGTAACTTTCCCTATTTGTACTCCAACTCTTGCCGTTTCCGGCGTTAAGTTATATTTATTTCCTCGGGTTCGGGTTTTGTCTCCGTGTGTTCTTGTCGTTGTTATGCATCTCATATCATGTCATCATGTGCATTGCATCTGCATACGTGTTCATCTCATGCATTCGAGCATTTTCCCCGTTGTCCGTTTTGCATTCCGGCGCTTCGTTCTCCCCCGGTGGTCATTTCTAGCTTTCTTTCGTGTGTGGGGATTAAACATCTCCGTATTGGACCGAGACTTGTCATGCGGCCTTGGTTTACTACCGGTAGACCGCCTGTCAAGTTTCGTACCATTTGGACTTCGTTTGGTACTCCAACGGTTAACCGAGGGACCGAAAAGGCCTCGTGTGTGTTGCAGACCAACACCCCTCCAATTTGGCCCAAAACCCACCAAACTCTGCTCTATGTCCTAGAGCGTTCGATCACGATCGCGTGGCCGAAAACCGCACCTCATTTGGACTCTCCTAGCTCCCTAGATCTCTATAAATAGATCCCTCCACGAAATTCCCGGATCCCCTCCCCCCTAACCCTAGATCCACCGCCGCCGGACAAAGTCTGCCGGGCCGGACGTGTCTGACCCGAGCGCCGCCGCCACGTGTCCGCCTCCGATTCGCCCGCGCACAGCCCCACTTCGTCGCCGACCGCGCCGGCCCGCGGGGCCCGGCCGCGGCCCCCCCGAGCCCAGTCGCGCGCCCGCCGCCCGGAGCCATCGCGCTGCCTCCTCCCCCGACTCCGGCCGCCGCGCGCCGCGCCGGCAGTCGCCGCCTCCGCCGCCTACCCGGTCTCCGACGAGCTCCACCACGGGACCTCGCCGCCCGACGCGCCACCTCGCCGGCCTCACCGCCTCCGGCCGCCGCCGCGCCGCCCCGCCGCCTCGGACGCCGCGCCCGAGCCGCCTCGTCGCCGGCGCCCCAACCCCGGTGAGCTCCCCCCACCGGCCGGCCCTTCCTCCTACTCCGTTGATTGCCTCGGAATCCGTGCGGGATCCAGATCCGGATCGGGTGAATAGTAAACCCTAGATCCGCGGGTGTTTTTTTCCTAAGTCCCAGGATTTTTCAGTCCATATGCTCCTGTTCGAGGCTCCGTAACTTTGCATCCGTAGCTCCGATTCATGCATATAGCATATCAAAATGTTCATCTCAGAGAGTACATCATTTCATTACATTGTATCATTTTCATTTGAGTTAATCTTGATGCCCGAAATGCTGTTAGAAGAGGCCTTCATGAGTTAATTGTCAGATCTGCTAGTTCATCTTAGACTTTTGTCATTTTTGCCATGATTAATGTGTGCATGATATGCCTGTGAGTCCTTCATATGTTTTGTTAAGCATTTTGTTATCTTTCCAGAGGTGCAACCCATGCATTTTTAGGATGTGTGTGGTGACTTGTGCAAGCTTGCAAAGTGAGGCACCCGGTAAACCTGTTTTCAGGGACTCAGTAGTTTTCACTAAGTCTGGGATTATTTAGTTCATGATGCCATATGTTCTTGTTGTTTCCTAGTGATCCGTGCCTCTTTTGAGGATGATCAGTAAAGGAGTTTTGTTAATCTTGTTATGCTCTATCTCTTTGTTTGCAATTATGGAGCACCCTAGCTTGAGTCAATCGAGCTCTACTTTTGCTTCGTTGTGAATCTGGGCAGATCGTCAACTTGTTTGCGATTTTGCCGATGTTATTGTAGTTGATCCGTGCATGCTATGCCATTGTTCTTGCCATGTCTAGCTTGTATTTTGTGCCTTCTTAAAGGATGTATGCTTTTCTTGCCATGACTTGCACCGTGGTGAGTGCATCGAGCTCGTAAACATGCCTTCGTGAGTAATGTTTCAGCATGTCTCAGTTTTCACTAAGTCTGAAAACTGATTGTGTTTTAGCTATGTTCGTGTGCCTGTTAGTATATTTTGTGAACCCTTTTGGCCCAGGTCACTTTGGGTATTTTGTTAAGCTCGTTGAGTAGCTGCATGCCATGTTCTTACTTGTCTTAATCAGGTCATGTATCATGTTGTTTTGCTGCTCCGAAGAGGGCTTCGTGATCTGAAATTTCAGAAAAGTGTTAATTTCACTAAGTCTGAGATCTGTTTTGCATTTGCGTTTTTGCCATGCTTGTTTGAACCTCCTAATGGATGAATTGGCCGTGGCTCAGTGCTAGTCTTTTGTTAAGCATCTTGTGTGAATCCCTGCCATGTATTTTGTTGTCATGTTTGGTGGCTGTAGCATGTTCATCTCATTGCATTTAGATGCCTACTTGCTGTAAATCGCAGACCGGTGTCAATTTTGAATCGCTTGCCATTTCGAAACCGTAACTCTGATTCCGGCGTTTTTTATATCGTTTTCAAGCGATTTCATCTCATCTTTCCAGTGGAACCCTTGGAATTCCAAGTTGAGGCCAGGTTCATGCATTTCATGTCATATCTTGCATTTTGCATTCCGCATCGCATCCCGCATAGCATATCATCTTTGCATCGTGTTGTTTGAGTTTGCACGTGGTTGATTGTATCCTTGTTGCTTGTTTGTCTTGTTTGGGTAGAGCCGGGAGACGAGTTCGCTAACGAGGAGCCCGTTGAGTTTGCTTTTGAGGATCCAGTCAACTCTGACAACTGTGCAGGCAAGATGATCATACCCTCGAAATCACTACTATCTTTGCTATGCTAGTTTGCTCGCTCTTTGCTATGCCAATGCTACGATGCCTACCATTTGCTTGTCACCCTCCCAATTGCCATGTCAAACCTCTAACCCACCTTGTCCTAGCAAACCGTTGATTGGCTATGTTATCGCTTTGTTCAGCCCCTCTTATAGCGTTGCTAGTTGCAGGTGAAGATTGGAGGCCGTTCCTCGTTGGAACATTTACTTACTTGTTGGGATATCATTATATTGCTATGTTATCTTAATGCATCTATATACTTGGTAAAGGGTGGAAGGCTCGGCCTCTCGCCTAGTGTTTTGTTCCACTCTTGCCGCCCTAGTTTTCCGTCATATCGGTGTTATGTTCCCGGATTTTGCGTTCCTTACGCGGTTGGGTTATAATGGGAACCCCTTGATATTTCGCCTTGATTAAAGCTTGTCCAGCAATGCCCAACATTGGTCTTACCATTTGCCACCTAGCCTTTTCTTTCCCTTGGGTTCTGTAGACTCAAGGGTCATCTTATTTTAACCCCCCCGGGCCAGTGCTCCTCTGAGTGTTGGTCCAAACTAGAGCCCCTTGCAGTGCCACCTTGGGGAAACTCGAGGGCTGGTTTTAGTTGTACGGATTGCTTATCTGAGTGTGCCCTGAGAAAGAGATATGTGCAGCTCCTATCGGGATTTGTCGGCACATTCGGGCGGTGTTGCTGGTCTTGTTTTAACCTGTCGAAGTGTCTTGAGTTACCGAGATACCGAGTCTGATCGGAACGTCTTGGGAGGAGGTCTATTCCTTCGTTGACCGTGAGAGCTTGTCATGGGCTAAGTTGGGACTCCCCTGGAGGGATTGAACTTTCGAAAGCCGTGCCCGCGGTTATGGGCAGATGGGAATTTGTTAATGTCCGGTTGTAGATAACTTGAACCTTAATTAATTAAAATGAATCAACTGAGTGTGTTACCGTGATGGCCTCTTCTCGGCGGGGTCCGGGAAGTGGACATGGTGTTGGAGTAATGTTTGCGTAGGTTTCTCTCTAGTTTCTCGCTCGTGCTTTGCCTCCTCTTCTCGCTCTCTTTTGCGAATAAGTTAGCCACCATACTTGCTAGTCGCTTGCTGCAGCTCCACTCATATTTTACCCTGCCTTACCTATAAGCTTAAATAGTCTTGATCGCGAGGGTGTGAGATTGCCGAGTCCCTGTGGCTCACATATACTATAACTCCAGATGCAGGTCCTGATGATTCCGCTTCAGGAGACGTGTATGAGCTCAAGTGGGAGTTCGACGAAGACTCTCAATGATACTACGTTTCCTTTCCCGATGATCAGTAGTGGTGCCCAGTTGGGGGTGATTGAGACCGTGTCGCATGTTGGGTTCTCTTCTATTTTGGCACCGTAGTCGGGCCATGAGTGTTTTGGATGATGTAATGTTATTTATGTTCTTGATTGACGTGGCGAGTGTAAGCCAACTATGTTCTCCCCTTTATTATTCATATTACATGGGATGTTGTGAAGATTGCCTAACTTGCGACATATGCCTTCAATGCGATTATGTCTCTAAGTCGTGCCTCGACACGTGGGAGCTATAGTCGCATCGAGGGTGTTACACATCAATATTAGGAATATGTGTATAACTACGATTAAGATTCAACAAGAATAATCCATTCACAAGGGTGCATGACCATAAAAGATATTACACATATAAATAGAACTACCATTATTCTCTGACTTAAATGAATATCTGTCTCACAATAAACAAGATCCAGATGTAATGTTCATGCTCAACGTAGGCGCCAAATAACAATTATTTAGGTTTAAAACTAACCCCGAAGGTAGATGTAGAGGTAGAGTGCCGACGGTGATCACATCAACCTTGTAACCATTTCCGACGCGCATCGTCACCTCGTCCTTAGCCAGCCTTCGTTTATTCCGCATCTCCTGTTTCGAGTTACAAATATGAGCAACCGAACAAGTATCAAATACCCAGGCGCTACTACGAGCACTAGTAAGGTACACATAATAACATGTATATCAAATATAGATTTGTTGACATTGCCAGCCTTCTTATCTGCCAAGTACTTGGGGCAGTTCCGCTTCCAGTGAACATTCCCCTTGCAGTAGAAGCACTTAGTCTCAGGTTTGGGTCCAGCCTTGGGTTTCTTCATGGGAGCGGCAACTGCTTTACCGTTATTCTTGAGGTTCCCTTTATTTCCCTTGCCTTTCTTGAAACTAATGGTCTTTTTAACCATCAACACTTGATACTCCTTCTTGATTTCTACCTCCGCGGCCTTGAGAATGCGAAGAGCTCGGGAAGTGTTTTCTCCACCCCTTGCATATTATAGTTCATCATAAAGCCCTTATAGCTTGGTGGCAGTGATTGGAGAATTCTGTTAATAACCGAGTCATCTGGAAGATTAACTCCCAACTGAGTCAAGCAGTTGTGCAACCCAGACATTCTGAGTATATGCTCACTAACAGAACTGTTCTCCTCCATTTTGTAGCTAAAGAACTTGTCAGAGATGTCATACCTCTCGACCCGGGCATGAGCTTGAAATACCAATTTTAGCTCCTGGAATATCTCGTATGCTCTGTGGTGCTCAAAACGTCTTTGGAGCCCCGGTTCTAAGCTGTAAAACATGGCGCATAGAACTATCGAGTAGTCACCAGAACCTGCCTGCCAGATGTTCACAACATCCACAGATGACACTGGAGAGGGTGCGTCACCTAGAGGTGCATCAAGGACATAAGTCTTCTGTGCAGCAATGAGGATAGTCCTCAAGTTACGGACCCAGTCCGCATAGTTGCTTCCATCAACTTTCAACTTAGCTTTCTCTAGGAACACATTAAAATTCCGGGGAACTACACCACGGGCCATTGATCTACAACACAAATTTTGCAAAGACAATTAAGACTAAGTTCATGATAATTTAGTTCAGTTAATCAAATTACTAATGAACTCCCACTTAAATCAACATCACTCAAGTTGTCTAAGTGACACATGATCGAAATCAACTAACCCATGTCCGATCATCACGTGAGATGGGGTAGTCATCAATGGCGAACATCTTCATGTTGATCATATCTACTATACGACTCATGTTTGACCTTTCGGTCTCCTGTGTTCCGAGGCCATGTCTGTACATGCTAGGCTCATCAAGTTCAACCCAAGTATTCTGCATGTGTAAAACTGGCTTACACCCGTTGTATGCGAACGTAGAGTCTATCATACACGATCATCACAAGGTGCTTCGAAATGATGAGATTTGCAATGGTGCATACTCAGGGAGAACACAATTTCTTGAAATTAAGTGAAGGTATCATCTTATAATGCTACCGTCATTCTAAGCAAAATAAGATGCATAAAAAGGATAAACATCACGTGCAATCAATATGTGACATGATATGGCCATTATCATCTCGTGCCTTTGATCTTCATCTCCAAAGCATCGGTATGATCTCCATTGTCACCGGCATGACACCATGATCTCCATCATCGTGTGGTCACGTGGTCATCTCCGCCAACTATTGCTTCTACAACTATTGCTAACGCATACTGGTAAAGTAAAGCAATTACATGGCGATTAATAAATTAAAAACAACCCCATGGCTCCTGCCGATTGCCGTACTCATCGACATGCAAGTCATGAACCTATTACAAAACATGATCATGTCATACATCAGCATATATCACATCATGTTTTGGCCATACCACATCACAACATGCCCTACAAAAACAAGTTAGACATCCTCTACTTTGTTGTTGCGAATTTTACGTGGCTGCCATGGGCAACTAGCAAGAACCGTTCTTACCTATGGAAATCCACAACGGTGATAATCAAGTTGCCTTTTAACCTTCTACAAGGACCGCCTTCGTCAAATTAGATTCAACTAAAGTAGGAGAGACAAACACCCGCCAGCCACCTCAAAACAAGTTGCATGTTAGTCGGTGGAACCGGTCTCATGTGCGAGGACATGTAAGATTGGTCCGAGACGCTTCATCCCACAATACCGCCGAATCCAAAAAAGACAATAGAGGTAAGCAATTTGAGCATCAATGCCCACAATTCTTTGTGTTCTACTCGTGTATCACTACTGTAGTATGCTGCTAACGCGACACTACGATCAGAGACCCTTCAACGAAACTGTGTGTGATGCAATAATCGCAAATGGTGGTGTAAAAACCCGTCAAAAAGGTGCAAAACGTTTGCGATGGAGGATGCATCAAACACGGTTCAGATTTTAGTTGCGTGTGCCATGCAAGGCATACAGTTCAGTTCAATTAACTGTTTGTGATGAGGAGGAACAAAAGAAACGGGCAGCCAGATGAAGGCGTGTGCGATATACAATATATGATTCACTTGGATGAACTGTTTGTGATTAGGTAACACAAAAGAAATGGTCATCCAGATCAAGGTGTGTGCGATATACGGCATGCGGTTCACTCGGATGAATTGTTTGCGTTGAGACAAGAGAACATAAGCAGTTCAATATATCAAGATGTGTGTGATATGCGATAAACAGGTCTGTAATCAGAAATGTGCGTGAAGACCGATAATAACACAGACGATTGCTTTTAATAATACGTATGTGATATGCTCTGTCTACACAACATCTATTGGCCATTGGGGGACGGGCGGTCATCCGGATACGCCATAAAGATGCGAAGAGGCAACCTATATCAGCAAGAACTAGCTGTTCCACCAGTAGCTCATGTAAGAGAACTCTCAAGTTAAGTGTGCTCAGGCTGGAGCAGCCATCAGATGGGTGACTGGATGGGAAGTTGTGTTGATGTTAATTTAACTGATAGGATGGGTCATATCTATCAAATTAAATGACTGATATGACCCATCCCATGAGTTAATTTAACCTCGAGGTCCTTGTTTTTATTTTTTTTATTTTTTAACACATGTTAAAGAAGGTCTACCGCATTACTTTTTGACAATGTGCGATATGTGGCATACAGTTGATCCATCTGACTTGTTTGTGATGGAATAAGCCGTGTGTGTTGTGGGCAAACACTTGCTAGTATTCAATCATTTGCGATTGATGAATTCATCACCGACGGGTTCCTTAGTGTGGTCTGTGTTCATCTGATCATCATCTACTTCTTGTGCTAGCTCGATATTCCTTCTATGCTAAGTTTCCATTAATTGATGGCGTTTTATGAACACGCCATCGTTTCCCGCCATTTCCTCAACTATTTACCGCCACCCAGCAATATTGCGCATAAACCTAGGCGGCGCACGACGCACGGAGGCGACAAGCGCAGCCTGTAGCACATCCACCTTTTCCAAGCATGCCAACCCACCAAAGCGCCGCCTCTGCCATCAACCTCGTCGACGAGGAAAACAAGCAAGCACCATGGCCCGTCAAGGCCGAGGCGCTCCCCGGCAACGCGATGGACGACGTGATGCGCGTCATCGCCAGGGTTGAGCAGACCTTTGGCGCATCGCGCTTGAGCGCCGCAGATCAAGATAGGCATGTCAGCGCCGATAGGCTGCAGCTCGCTGCACAACATGATCAATGGCGCGCCGCAGAGCAAGCTAGGCGCGAACGGGCCGATAGGCTGCGGCTCGCCGCACGACGAGACCATTGGAGCGCTGCAGAGCGAGAGGCGTGGCGCGCCACATAGAAAGAGCGGATCCATCGACGCGTGCCTGCTGTCGACACGGCGTCGCAGTTGGGTACACGTCTCGTCAGTACCCCCATTCCTCGCCAGGAGTGGGCAGAGACCCTCTGCACCGTACTTGCACCAGAGGCCAGCCGCGCTGTACTTGCACCGAACGCCCGCCGCGCCTTTCGTATGGATCGCGCCGCTCGCCTTGTTCGCAGCCTTCTTGATGCCAACGCGCTGGTCGATAGGCTCAACCGCCTCCTTGGCCCAGGTGTCCACCTGGTCACAGTAGAGGAACATGGCCGTCACATCCTCGAGCTGGTGATCTCCGATGAAATAGCCAACTTGGAGCTCGAGATCGCGCTCCAGATGTACCGCGAGCGTGTCGACCGCTTGGACGAATGCCTGCGCGAGTTCAGGCAGAGCCAAGAGCTACCGTAGGCAAGGGCTGCTGGTCATGGTCTCATGGACGCATTTTATTTTGTTGAGTCGTTTCGACGTGGATAGCTATGTATTCACAGCAATCATAGTATTGCTCTGTTTCAATGTGTGTACTTTGTTTTCCATTCTTATATGTTCTGTTTCAATGTGTGTATATACACTTTCCATTCTGTATATGTGGATGATAACAGCTAGATTCAAATTAGTATACAAAAACAGATAGAAAATGGAATTCATAATATATATATATATATTAATTGTTCATTAGTTCATCACAATATATATATATATAATATCATCACATATACGCGATGATACTTAACTACTAGGTACAATGCATAAAATTGAAAACGAACAATACTAGAACTAATAATCCCTCCTGGGGCCAGTATTCTGGCAGCCCTTCCCTGGTGCGCGACGTCTTCCCAGTGCGGAGGCAGTACTCCGCCTCCTCCGCCTCGCAGCGCTTGACGCACCAATCTGCCTCTTGTTGGCGGACGAGCGCGAACGATCTTGCCATTTCATTTGGCGCCCACCGGAGCTCCTCGTCAGTGGCACGCTGGAGCTTATCGGCCCACCTTCATACAGCGACGAGGTGCCCAGCACCTTTGGCCTTCCTCGCGAAGTACTCGTCTTCATACACCTCCTCCGCATGACGACGCGCCCGCCCCCAAAGCTCCCCGCCTCCTTTTTCCAGGCGGCATCACGGGCTTCGTAGGCCGCTTGGTACTTCCTCCTCCGCCATCTCCATCTTGAACGTCACTTGCCTGACTTTCTTAGCTAGCGGCAGCGACTTCCACAGACAAAGATTGTACTGGCCACATAACCAATCCAAAGTTGGGGGTCCGGCGCAACCTCATCCGGCGGCGCATAGGGGTCCTCATCGCTGCTATTCGAGTGAGCGTCCTCGGGGGGGGGGGGGGTGACTCCTCGTCGGTGCGTGGGCAGACCGGCGACGCCATGGCAGAGATTTGAGAGAGAGAGAGGGTGAGCGAGGGGAGGATGTAGATGAGAATGCAGGCGGGACGACATGAGAAATGTAGTATTTATTGGCGGCCGGAATCTAGATCGACGGGAATAGTACACATGCCGGTCGCCGGAATTTACGAGTACTGTAGTTTGAATTACACACGATTCCCGCAGCAAAATCCGTGTGCTAACATAATAGCCGACGGTTTCCAATACAGAACCGTGTTTGATTAATGATCCCCGCCACTCACCTACCAAACCTCGAGCCGCCAGATAGAGTGCCAATCGTGTGGGGGCCGGTTATCTTGCCTGATCTTTACATTTTCTTTTTTGAACACCAGATATTTAATCGCCTGATGATTTTTTAAGTCGCACATAAGTACACAAAATATGATTTTTTAAACCGTTATGGTTAGGCGTTGCATGTAGACGTAGTTCAAATTTGAATTACGGTCATTAAATGGATAGAAAATCACTTAAATGTCTTCAAAAGGTCAAATGACCCCTGAAATTTTCCAAATTTTCACATGACAGTTGTATTAGTGCACGTTACACATAGAAATTTTTTGAAGGTTGTAAGAGGAAGCTATCTCCTGTTCGTCATCAAACATGCATTGTTCCCTCTCGGAACCACGAGCCTTCTAGTGAGGTGCTCCAGTTTGTGTGGGGTGTGTGTCCAAACTTTCTTCACACATGCCAATTTTTTTACCACATTGTCTTGGTGGCATGACATCACACCAACCAAGGTTTCATGTGTTTTTGATATTTTTTTTGGAATTTAAATGCCATGGCACTCCATGCTTAATTGTGTCATAGCCGTTAGACCAATATGTTTGAAAATTCCTTCCAATTTACTGCACATGGAATTAAACCACACACAAGTACATAAAATATGACTTTCAAACCATTATAGTTAGCTGTTGCGTGTACATGTAGTAAAATTTCAATTACGGTCATTAAATGGCTAGAAAATCTCTTAAATGTCTTAAAAGGTCAAATGACCCCTGAAATTTTCCAAAATTTGACATGACAGTTGGATTAGTACTACAAAATTTCTCATACATTCAAAACACCATCCGTTGCCACTTTACTCCAAATTCGTCTTTCACAGCTAATAAAAAATATCTACAATATCACACACATTGGTTTTGTAGGAACCGTTTGCGATGAAAATATCTGGGTCTATTTAAGTCTCCTTCCTTAAGCTTCGCCGACTCGTCTGCTCCAGTGCCAGCAACCCCCGAATCCACGAATCCCGATCCCCATTCCCGCACCCCCTTCTTGTAAAGATGACACCATGGAAACGCTTCGTGAAGGCCCGTACGATGGACACGTCCCCCCCGAGCACCGCCGCCTGCGCCGAGAGCGCGGCCGCCTACGCCGAGAGTGCCGCCGCATCTGCATTGAGCGTGGCCGCTTCTGCCAAGAGGGCGTCTGTGGCAGCCGACAGGGAAGCTGCAGTAGTCGAGACGGCTGCAGCTGCTGCTACGACGGCGGCTACAAATGCCGAGAGCGCTCGAGCTGCCGTCCGTGCCGCCGATGTCGCACTGGCCCGGGTCGTGGCCATCCATGCCAAGATCGAGGATGCACACGCCAAGATATTCCAGGCCACCTCGGACTCCAGCATGCAACCCATGTCCGAAAAGGAGACGGTGGCCATGGAGCATCTGATTCCTCATGAGGTCACCGAGCGGGAGCTGGAGATGCAGGAGGTGGCGGAGATCAAGGAGTGCTGGGAGGACGAGTTGCACGTGGCCGAGGTCTATGTAGAGAAGAGTCTGTCCGTCGAGGAATCGGCGGTGGAGTACCAACGCGAGCTCTGGCGTAGCCACTACTATGAGTACTACAACCTTGAGGGCGGCACCGAGGACGAGGCCGAGGACGAGGACGCAGTCGACTTCAGCAGGGGGACGCGGAGTCCACCAATGGCGGCATGTTGCCAGGACAAGTCATCAATGTCTCATATCACACCGGCGATGCATAGGCCGGCATGGCGGCGGATTTGTTAAAACTATGCATACTTAGGCTTTGTTTTTAATGCTGGTCTTTTGTTAGAGCAATGTTTAGGTCAAACGGCTCTGTTTAATTACTAAATTGCTCGATTCAGTAAGTGTGGTCTGTGTGCTGTACGCTATTTTGTGTGCCCAAATTAGCAAGCAATGTTAAATTATGCAATGACGTACCCGGGGAAATTTCCACCAAAATTTGAATTATCAAACTCATCCCATGCGCGTAAAGCAAAAGAATCGTTTGCGATGCACACAATCGTTCAGAGTGAATAGTCCAATGGCACCACGCGTAAAGTTTCCCTACACATTTCCAAAATTTTGGCCTACCGCCAAAATATCTACCCCCGCCCCCTCCCCCTTCCCCACCCCCTTTTCTCCCCGACCACAAGTCACATTTCCCCTGTTTCCTCCTTCCTTCCTAAGCTATAGCCGCTTCCTCGCTCTCGCCGTCTCGCATCCTACCACTGGGGTCATCATGGTCTTCTTCAAAGACCTCTCCAGCGGTTCCTCCTCCGGCGATGAATCTTTCACCACCCAGGTATGCCTCTCCTCTCTCTCTCGGGCTATGACTTGGAATGAAGGATTTTTACCCGGCGGTCGATTTGATTCATTTCTTCCTCTTATAGCTCCCTGGGACCATCAGTGGCAACAAATGGAGTGGGGTGTCTGAAGATCTATCTGCTCGTTGTCACCATCAATCTTCATGCGTGAACCTAGTTGCATTTGAATCTGTGGACAGTGGGAGGAAGTTCTGGCATGTGCAGAGAAGGTTAGACCCCCTTTTGTTGTTACAAATCATTTGTCAGATGTGATTCAGACACTGTCACGGTCCCAACCCATTCATACCACTCCTTCAACCAAACGCATCCTAAGACAGTGTCAAAGTTTGTACCTAGTATCTTAAATTGTTGCCATCTCATCAGCGGTGCCATTAGAAAATCATTTGGCACCGCTTCAGCAGTTTGTGCAGCCAACTTTGGTCCACACATCCGAGGATCCAAGCAGTAAAATACTAAATCTTTATGGCACGAAGGAACTGGGCATCGGAGCAACTACGTGCTCCGGAGTTCGGGTCCTTGATTTTTTTCCGCTGCATCGGCTCGCCAGTGCAGGGCACCGGTGCGAGATGTAGCAACAGTTGTCTTTACACCAGTTTTGGCTTACATAGTGGACGGCTTTAGTGCTATTAGTTCTATGTTACTAAATTTATGCATGTACACACCTGTTAGTATCAATTTGCTGTCGTCCAAACACTGTCGCTATGTTGTTGCAGTTATATTTACCTTCCTCATAAAATGACCAATTTGTTATTTATTGTACATGAGTAAGAACTTGTAGCGTTGTTGTAGTTAATTATAGCTTCTAATGTTCCAGATTTGGTTGTTGTCTCAGTAGCAATTAATTCATTTGCACATTGATCTTTTTGAGAAGATATGTCATAATTAACATGTTTCTTCAGTTTTTCAAAATAAGCATTGGTGATTTACTATGTTGCTATAAACCCATTTCACCTACAATTGTTACTAATCTAGTTTTAAATATTATAGGATGAATGGAAGTGTTCTTACTTGGAGTGGGTTGATCAAGAGTGGCCACAGTCTTTGAAGATGTGCCTAGCGAAGCTCTAGAGCATGTATGAGAAAGAGAACAGAGAAAGTGTTGTCAACACTGAAGAATATTTGAATATGCGGGATAAAAAGAGGAAGGTGGAGAATGAGGTCAGATTTTTTAAATCATACTTTGCTAAGATGGTGTTGGGGAAGGAGGAGGCACTTTCCCAGTTGGCCAGTGCAAAACAGGTTCTTGCTGAACTGAAAGCAGAGGTGGATAAGACGATCCTGGATGATCTCGATTAGGGAAATGAATATATTGTTCTAATATTGTTCTTATGAAGTTGAACTAGCTATATGTTGTACTGTGCTGTTTTCATGTAGCTATTGTACTGTGATGTTATAATATATTTATGTGCCTGATATGAAATTGGAAAATAGTTGTTCTATATGAAATGTTAATTTGCGTAATACTAGAATTATTAATTGTAAACTAATAAACCTGCTAAATGCGTCATGGAACTTTGCAAACGGTACTAGTAGTAAGAGCGCTTGTGATGGATAGCCCAATGCCACACAATTTTCTTCATCAAATCGTGTGTGATGTAGTTGATAAAAGCAAACAGTTAACCAAGGCAGAGCGCGTGTGATAGTTACACCTTTCACACACGAGCCTACACATAAAGCTGTGTGGGATGTACATGTTGGGGAAAGTACAATTTCAAAAAAAAATCCTACAATCGCGCAAGATCTATCTAGGAGAAGCATAGCAACGAGCGGGGAGAGTGTGTGCACGTACCCTCATAGACCGAAAGCGGAAGCGTTTAGTAACGTGCTTGATGTAGTCGAACGTCTACGCGATCCAACCGATCAAGTACCGTACGCACGGCACCTCCGCTCGGTGACGTCCCTCGTACTCTTGATCCAGCTGAGGCCGAGGGTGAGTTTTGTCAGCACGACAGCGTGGTGACGGTAATGATGAAGTTACCGACGCAGGGCTTTGCCTAAGCACTACGACAATATGACCGAGGTGGAAAACTATGGAGGGGGGCACCGCACACGGCTAAAGATCAACTTGTGTGTCTATGGGGCGCCCTCCCCCGTATATAAAGGAGGGGAGGAGGAGGCCGGCCGACCACAAGGGGTGCGCCAAGGGGGGAGGAATCCTACTCATAGTAGGAGTAGGTTTCCCCCTTTCCTAGTCCAATAAGGAGAAGAAGGGAAAGAAGAGAGAAGAGAAGGAAGGGGGGCCTTCCCTTGTCCAATTCGGACTAGGCAAGGGGGGGGGGCGCCACCTCTGGCCGGCCCTCTCTCATCTCCACTAAGGCCCATTGTGGCCCATTAATCCCCCGGGGGGTTCCGGTAACCTCCCGATACTCCGGAAAATACCCGATACACTTCAGAACCATTATGGTGTCCGCATATAACCTTCCAATATATCAATCTATATATCTTGATCATTTTGAGACTCCTTGTCATGTCCGTGATCTCATCCGGGACTCCGAACATCCTTTGGTAAATCAAAACACATAAACTCATAACACGAATCATCATCGAACGTTAAGCGTGCGGACCCTACGGGTTCGAGAACTATGTAGACATGACCGAGACACATCTCTAGTCAATAACCAATAGCAGAACCTGGATGCTCATATTGGCTCCTACATATTCTACGAAGATCTTTATCGGTCAAATCGCATAACAACATACGTTGTTCCCTTTGTCATCGGTATGTTACTTGCCTGAGATTATCGTCGGTATCACCATACCTAGTTTAATCTCGTTACCGGCAAGTATCTTTAATCATTCTGTAATGCAACATCCCGCAACTAACTCATTAGTCACATTGCTTGCAAGGCTTATAGTGATGTGTATTACCGAGAGGGCCCAGAGATACCTCTCCGACAATCGGAGTGACAAATCCTAATCTCGATCTATGCCAACTCAACAAACACCATCAGAGACACCTGTAGATCATCTTTATAATCACCCAGTTATGTTGTGACGTTTGATAGCACACTAAGTGTTCCTCCAGTATTCGGGAGTTGCATAATCTCATAGTCATAGGAACATGTATAAGTCATGAAGAAAGCAATAGCAATATTCTAAACGATCATAGTGCTAAGCTAACGGATGGGTCTTGTCCATCACATCATTCTCTAATGATGTGACCCCGTTCATCAAATGACAACACATGTCTATGGCTAGGAAACTTAACCATCTTTGATTAACGAGCTAGTCTAGTAGAGGCATACTAGGGACACTCTGTTTGTCTATTTATTCACACATGTACTAAGTTTCCGGTTAATACAATTCTAGCATGAATAATAAACATTTATCATGATATAAGGAAATATAAATAACAACTTTATTATTGCCTCTAGGGCACATTTCCTTCAGTACATACGAACGGAAACATTTTCCCTGATTTGACTGTGTGGGATGTACATAAGAACGGAAACGTATTCCTTGGATTGACTGTGTGTGATGTACATACCTATGGAAATGTTTTTCTGGAATTCACCGTGTGGGATGTACATACCTACGGAAATGATTGGGTTTTGATGCCTCGCCCGATCGCATACAAGCTCATTTGGTGTCCCAGGAGGGCCTATCCCCGACGATTTCCGGGTCATGTGGGAAGAACCCCCCTATCGCCCACACTCACTTGGCGACGGTTCCAAATGCCGTCGTGGAAAGGGGTTAAAAACCGTTTGTATAACACCAACGCGTACCAGTGATGCCGGATGTCCGACCCGAGCTATCCAGAGTGCGTCTTCAGTTGTGTGGGCCAGCCGGATGTTCGGCCACCTTGCCGGATGTCCGGGTCTTCCAGTCTCACCGGATGTCCGGGCTGTGCCTCGGATATCTGGGCCCTTTGTTCTGTTCTCTGCTTTCTGCTTCTGTTTACATATAGTACACTAGGCCGGATGTCCGGCCCCTTTTCCCGGATGTCCGGCCTATCCTGTCACTTACACTACAACGACCATATTTTCTCACACACTATATATTGCCCTCTTCCCCCCCACGGGAGAGGGTTGACCATTCACTTTGAGCAAACCCTAGAACACATTTAACTCTCTCTCTCTCTCACTCTTCCACACCAAATCTTAGATCCCTAAGGCATTTGAGAGCATTTGAGAGAAGTTGTCCGACCAAGTGATAGATCCACTCCTTCCCCTTCTTTGCACCAAAGGAATTTGTGATTTGAGCAAGTCTTGAGCTTTTCCCCATCGTTCTTGTTACTCTTGGAGGTTGGAGACTCCTAGGCGGTAGGAGTCTTTTGGAGAGGAATCGACCATTGTGATTACCCCCAGAAAAGTTTGTGAGGGTTTGGAGACTACCCTAAGGTCTACCACTAGTGGTTGAGAAACGCCTTCGTGGTGTTGTCTCAAAGGGAGAATAGGGTGAGACTTCATGGCGTTGGTGTGCCTTCGTGGTAACATCCACCTCTCTATTGGTGACGTAGCTTCCCTCCAAGGAAGTGAACATCGGAATACATCCTCATCTCTCGGAGTTGCGGTTATTCCTAACCCTAACTCTCTACTTGTGGTCACTTGTCTCTTAGCACTTACTTATATCATATTGTGCTTGCTTACTTACATATTTGTGTTACCTGTTTATCTTGCTTAGCTCTTAGCATCATACTTGCAATTGTTAGGCTCACCTTCATATTCCGCATTACTGCCTAAAATTGCTAAGTAACAAATTAAAATTTGTAATTGTACCTATTCACCCCCTCTAGGTCCATCTCGATCCTTTCAGTAATCATGTGAACTTGATATTCGTTCGATATTTTGATGATGACGAAAATATGCCCTAGAGGCAATAATAAAGTTGTTATTTATATTTCCTTATATCATAATAAATGTTTATTATTCATGCTAGAATTGTATTAACCGGAAACTTAGTACATGTGTGAATACATAAACAAACAGAGTGTCACTAGTACGCCTCTACTTGACTAGCTCGTTAATCAAAGATGGTTAAGTTTCCTAGCCATGGAAAAAGAGTTATCATTTGATGAACGGGATCACATCATTAGAGAATGATGTGATTGACTTGACCCATCCGTTAGCTTAGAACTTTGATCATTTAGTTTACTGCTATTGCTTTCTCCATAACTTATACATGTTCCTATGACTATGAGATTATGCAACTCCCAAATACCGGAGGAACACTTAGTGTCACAACATAACTGGGTGACTATAAAGATGCTCTACAGGTGTCTCCGATGGTGTTTGTTGAGTTGGCATAGATTGAGATTAGGATTTCTCACTCCGTGTATCAGAGAGGTATCTCTGGGCCCTCTCGGTAATGCACATCACCATAAGCCTTGCAAGCAATGTGACTAATGAGTTAGTTACGGGATGTTGCATTATGGAACGAGTAAAGAGACTTGCTGGTAACGAGATTGAACTAGGTATTGAGATACCGACGATCGAATCTCGGGCAAGTAACATACCGATGACAAAGGGAACAATGTATATTGTTATGTGGTTTGACCGGTAAAGATCTCCGTAGAATATGTAGGAACCAATATGAGCATCTAGGTTCAGCTATTGGTTGTTTACCGGAGATGAGTCTCGGTCATGTCTACATAGTTCTCGAACCTGTAGGGTCCGCACGCTGTTAACCCACAAGTATAGGGGATCGCAACAGTTTTCAAGGGTAGAGTATTCAACCAAAATTTATTGATTCGACACAAGGGGAGCCAAAGAATATTCTCAAGTATTAGCAGCTGAGTTGTCAATTCAACCACACCTGGAAACTTAATATCTGCAGCAAAGTATTTAGTAGCAAAGTAATATGATAGTAGTGGTAACGTTAGCAAGAGTAATATTTTGGGGTTTTATAGTGATTGTGAGAATAGCAATGGAAAAGTAAATAAGCGAAGAACAATATATGAAAAGCTCGTAGGCATTGGATCGGTGATGGAGAATTATGCCGGATGTGATCGATCATGTAACAGTCATAACATAGGGTGACACAGAACTAGCTCCAGTTCATCAATGTAATGTAAGCATGTATTCAGAATATAGTCATACGTGCTTATGGAAAAGAACTTGCATGGCATATTTTGTCCTACCCTCCCGTGGAAGCGGGGTCCTATTGGAAACTAAGGGATATTAAGGCCTCCTTTTAATAGAGTACCGAACCAAAGCATTAACACATAGTGAATACATGAACTCCTCAAACTACGGTCATCACCGGGAGTGGTCCCGATTATTGTCACTTCGGGGTTGCCGGATCATAACACATGGTAGGTGACTATAGACTTGCAGGATATGATCAAGAACTCACACATATTCATGAAAACATAATAGGTTCAGATCTGAAATCATGGCACTCGGGCCCTAGTGACAAGCATTAAGCATAGCAAAGTCACAGCAACATCAATCTCAGAACATAGTGCATACTAGGGATCAAACCCTAACAAAATTAAATTGATTACATGATAAATCTCATCCAACCCATCACCGTCCAGCAAGCCTACTATGGAATTACTCACGCACGGCGGTGAGCATCATGAAATTGGTGATGGAGGAAGGTTGATGATGACGATGGCGACGGATTCCCCTCTCTGGAGCCCCAAACGGACTCCAGATCAGCCCTCCCGAGAGAGTTTAGGGCTTGGTGGAGGCTCTGTATCGTGAAACGTGATGAATCCTTCTCTCCAATTTTTTTCTCCCCGAACACGAATATATGGAGTTGGAGTTGAGGTCAGTGGAGCGTCGGGGGGCCACGAGGCAGGGGGGCGCGCCCAGGGGGTCGGGCGCGCCCCACCCTCGTGGACAGGGTGTGGCCCCCCTGACGTGGATTCTTCTTCCAGTATTTTTATATATTCAAAAAATATTCTCTATTGATTTTCAGGTCATTCCAAGAACTTTTATTTTTGCACAAAAATAACACCATGGCAATTCTGCTGAAAACAGCGTCAGTCCGGGTTAGTTCCATTCAAATCATGCAAGTTAGAGTCCAAAACAAGGGTAAAAGTGTCTGGAAAAGTAGATACGGCGGAGACGTATCAACTCCCCCAAGCTTAAACCTTTGCTTGTCCTCAAGCAATTCAGTTGATAAACTGAAAGTGATAAAGAGAAAAATTTACAAACTCTGTTTGCTCTTGTTGTTGTAAATATGTAAAGCCAGCATTCAAGTTTTCAGCAAAGATTATGAACTAACCACATTCGCAATAACATTTAGGTCTCATGTTTACTCATATCAATGGCATAATCAACTAGCGAGCAATAATAATAAATCTCGGATGACAACACTTTCTCAAAACAATCATAATATGATATAACAAGATGGTATCTCGCTAGCCCTTTCTGAGACCGCAAAACATAAAAGGAGAACACCTTTAAAGATCAAGGACTGACTAGACATTGTAATTCATGGTAAAAGAGATCCAGTCAAGTCATACTCAATGTAAACTAACAGTAATGGATGCAAATGACAGCGGTGCTCTCCAACTGGTGCTTTTTAATAAGAGGATGATGACTCAACATAAAAGTAAATGGATAGGCCCTTCGTAGAGGGAAGCAGGGATTTGTAGAGGTGCCATAGCTCGGTTTTGAAATAGATATGAATAATATTTTGAGCGGTATACTTTCATTGTCAACATAACAACCGAGAGATCTCGATATCTTCCATGCTACACACATTATAGGTGGTTCCCAAACAGAATGGTAAAGTTTATACTCCCCTCCACCAACAAGCATCAATACATGGCTTGCTCGAAACAACGAGTGCCTCCAACTAACAAGAGTCCCGGGGGAGTTTTGTTTGCAGTTATTGTGATTTTATTTGCATAAAGCATGGGACTGGGCATCCTGGTGACCAGCCATTTTCTCGTAAGTGAGGAGCGGAGTCCACTCCTCTTGAGAGTAACCCGCCTAGCATGGAAGATACAGACAGCCCTAGTTGATACATGAGCTATTCGAGCATACAAAACAGAATGTTTATTTGAAGGTTTAGAGTTTGGCACATACAAATTTACTTGGAATGGCAGGTAGATACCGTATATAGGTAGGTATGGTGGACTCATATGGAACAACTTTGGGGTTTATGGAGTTGGATGCACAAGCAGTATTCCCGCTTAGTACAAGTGAAGGCTAGAAAAAGACTGGGAAGCGACCAACTAGAGAGCGACAACAGTCATGAACATGCATTAAAATTAATCAACACCAAATGCAAGCATGAGTAGGATATAATGCACCATGAACATAAATATCGTAGAGGCTATGTTGATTTTGTTTCAACTACATGTGTGAACATGTGCCAAGTCAAGACACTCGAATCGTTCAAAGGAGGATACCACCCTATCATACCACATCACAACCATTTTAATAGCATGTTGGCACGCAAGGTAAACCATTATAAGCTCCTAGCTAATTAAGCATGGCATAAGCAACTATAATCTCTAATTTTCATTGCAAACATGTTTCTTTCATAATAGGCTGAATCAGGAATGATGAATGAACTAATCATATTTACAAAAACAAGAGAGGTCGAGTCCATACCAGCTTTCCTCATCTCAATAAGTTTATCATATAATCATCATTATTGCCTTTCACTTGCACGACCGAATAGTGTGGATAATAATAATAGTGCACGTGCATTGGACTAAGCTGGAATCTGCAAGCATTCAATTCAAGAGAGAAGAGAAGGTAATATGGGCTCTTTGTTAGATCAACAATAATGCATATGAGAGCCACTCAACATTTTCATTATGGTCTTCTCCTCTCGGCCCCCAAAGAAAAGAAACAAAACTATTTATACGAGAAATCTCCCAACAAGCAAAAGAAGAACGAGAAATATTTTGGGTTTTCTTTTTAATTATTACTACTATAGGCATGGAAAGTAAACTGACTAAAAGCTACAACTATTTTTTTGGTTTTTTCTTAAGGTTTATCAAACACACAAGAAGAAAGCATAAAAAGGGAAATAAACCAGCATGGATATTACAATGAAAAAGTATGAGCACCGACAACTAGCATGAGTGTGTGAACAGGAATGCAATGTCGGTGAGAAATACGTACCCCCCCAAGCTTAGGCTTTTGGCCTAAGTTGGTCTATTGCCACGTCTGGCCTGGCGGATATCCAAAGTTGTAACTGGGGTCGTACTGAGAAGGAGCCTTGGGTTGCCACTGGTTGGCAATCTCCTCCGGATCCCACTGGTAAACAGACTGTCGTGAAGGATCAAATTGTGGTTCCGGCTCAGGCTCTGTAGCTGATGTGGGGTTTCGGTAGGTGTGAATGGCCTCCGGCGGAACAAGGTACTTGCCTGCAGATAAGTCAAACAAGGAAGGAGCAGGCAAAGTGATAGTCTCACGATGATTATTATCAAAAATCAGCTTGTATTTAAGCAACTTTTCCTTATTATTAGCAATAAAACCATGTGCTACCATACTCTTATAGTCTAGAAAAACCGGAGGTAGCAACTTCTCTTCCTTCTCATAATGCCTAATAGGTATGTTAAAGTGTGCAGCGAGGCATGAGGCGAAGATACCTCCCAAGATGGGGCCCTTAGTACGGTTAAGATTTAACCGCTTTGCAACAATAGCGCCCATACTAAATGTGTCATCACAGAACAAGGCATGGCACAAAATAACAATATCAGGGGCACTAAGGTTGCCACAGTTTCCACGACCAATCAGGCATCTACTTGCAAATATTGCAAAGTAACATAGAACAGGAAAATGTATGCTAGTAATTCTTGCACCGGAAACCTTCCTAGTTTCCCCTA
The DNA here is from genome assembly GCF_056163025.1 of Triticum urartu. Taxonomy (NCBI): domain Eukaryota; kingdom Viridiplantae; phylum Streptophyta; class Magnoliopsida; order Poales; family Poaceae; genus Triticum; species Triticum urartu. The sequence goes on along the minus strand of NC_141876.1, from coordinate 115,405,986 downwards.
CAGCAGTCATATCAATAAATCCTTCCACATCACTACGATGTGGTTCTTCTATGTTGCCTGTAAAGGGTATCTTACAGACCCGGCAGAAATCAAAAAGGGACATCTCCTTATACTCATCATATAAATAGAAATCCACCGAAGGTGGTGACCTCCTAGCATGGAAATGAAAATTTTGCACAAAAATATTAGTGAGTCGCGTTGGTCGTGGAGGAAGTCGGTGAGGCCTGCATTCTTAGCCAATTTATAAAAATCATCATAAATCCCGACTGCTCTTAAGAAATCATCACGAGGCCATTCACACGGCCGAACTTCCGCGGTGCGAGGGAGATTATATTTGGGCCTCTTATCCTCCTCACTTTGCTTGTCCTTCGAACTTCGGCTCGACGAGCCCCTCAAAAATCTCTTCATCTTTTTCTGAAAATTTCTGAATTTTTAGTAACTTCAAAATAAAAGTGAACCAAACTCAACAAAATTGATAGCAACTACTCCTACAAGTGCCTAGAGGCAATATCATGCATTAAAACTACTTTTGACCATATAAATTTGACATGCAAGCTCAAGAAAGGGTCACCTAAGCAGCAAAAACTTGCAATGAATAAAGCACTAGAACAAAAACTATTTGGACCATTGGAGGAGTCACATACCAAAGAACAATCCCCCAAAGCAGTTTTGTGAATGGAGCTTTGAGCTAGGAGATCGAAAATGGCAGCAAGATGAGCTAGAACTCGTGCTTGAGCTGGTTGGTGTTTTTTTGGGAGGAAGAAGGAGTGTGTGGTGGCTCGAATAAGTGGATGGGACCCACGTGGGGTCCATGAGGTAGGGGGCGCGCCCAGGGGGTGGGCGTGCCCTCCACCCTCTTGGGCACGTGGCTGCTCCCCCTGCTGTGTTTTCAGTGCCAGATATTCTCAAATATTCTAGAAAAAATCATATTTAATTTTCAGGGCATTTGGAGAACTTTTATTTTCGAGGTATTTTTTATTGCACGGATAATTCAGAAAACTGACAGAAATTACTATTTTTGCTTTATTTAATATAAATAATAGAAAGTAAAAAGAGGGTACAGAGAGTTGTGCTTTCTAACTTCATCCATCTCATGCTCATCAAAAGGAATCCACTAAAAAGGTTGATCAAGTCTTGTTAACAAACTCATTTCGAATAACATGAAACCGGAGAAATTTCGAATAACACTAGGTTACCTCTACGGGGATATGCATGTCCCCAACAATAAGAATATCATATTTCTTCTTGATAGTAGGAAGAGGAAATTCAAAACCTCCAATAGTGATTGTTGAAATTTTCCCAATAGAATTGATACTGTGGACTTGAGGTTGTTTCCTCGGAAAGTGTACCATATGCTCATTACCATTCACATGAAAAGTGACGTTGCCTTTGGTGCAATCAATAACAGCCCCTGCAGTATTCAAAAAGGGTCTTCCAAGAATAATAGACATACTATCGTCCTCGGGAATATCAAGAATAACAAAGTCCGTTAAAATAGTAACGTTTGCAACCACAATAGGCACATCCTCACAAATACCGACAAGTATAGCAGTTGATTTATCAGCCGTTTGCAAAGATATTTCAGTAGGTGTCAACTTATTCAAATCAAGTCTACGATATAAAGAGAGAGGCATGACACTAACACCGGCTCCAAGATCACATAAAGCAGTTTTAACATAGTTTCTTTTAATGGAGCATGGTATAGTTGGTACTCCTGGATCTCCAAGTTTCTTTGGTATCCCACCCTTAAAAGTATAATTAGCAAGCATGGTGGAAATTTCAGCTTTCGATATCTTTCTTTTATTAGTAACAATTTCCTTCATATATTTAGCATAAGGGTTCATTTTAAGCATATCAGTCAGACGCATACGCAAAAAGATAGGTCTAATCATTTCAGCAAAGCGCTCAAAATCCTCATCATCCTTTTTCTTGGATGGTTTAGGAGGAAAAGGCATGGGTTTCTGAACCCATGGTTCTCTTTCTTTACCGTGCTTCCTAGCAACGAAGTCTCTCTTATCATAACATTGATTCTTTGATTGTGGGTTATCAAGATCAACGAAAGGTTCAATTTCTACATTATTATTATTATTATTATTATTGTTATGTTGAGCATCAATATGAACATCATCATTAACATTATCACTAGGTTCATGTTCATTACCAGATTGTGTTTCAGCAGCAGAAATAGAAATATCATTGGGATTCTCAGGTGTGTCTACAACAGGTTCACTAGAAGCATGCAAAGTCCTATCATTTTTATTTTTCTTCCTCTTAGAAGGACTAGGTGCATCAATATTAATTCTATGAGAATCTTGCTCAATTCTCTTAGGATGGCCCTCAAGATACAAAGGTTCCTGAGTCACTTTACCTCCTCTAGTTCCAACTCTAACAGCAAAGTCATTATTCTTACTATTCAATTCATTGAGCAAATCATTCTGAGATTTAAGTACTTGTTCTACTTGAGTGGTAACCATAGAAGCATGTTTACTAATAAGTTTAAGTTCACCTTTAACACTAGGCATATAATCACTCAAGTGTTCATTCATATAAGCATTATGTTTCAGTTGTATACCAAAATAAGCATTGAAATCTTCTTGCTTAACCAAGCAAACTTAGTAGGAGGGATTTCAGCATTATCATATCTATAGAGAGAATTTACCTTTACTACCCATGTCGGGTTATCAAGACCGTGTGTTTCTTCAATAGGTGATGAATTAAGAACATGTATTTCTTCAACAGGAGGTAAATTCTTAACATCTTCAGCTTTTATACATTTTTCTTTCATAGATTTCTTTGCCTCTTGCATATCTTCAGGACTGAGAAATAGAATACCCCTTTTCTTTGGAGTTGGCTTAGGAGTTGGTTCAGGAAGTGTCCAATTATTTTCATTAGTCAGCATATTATCCAATAGAATTTCAGCTTGATCAACTGTTCTTTCCCTGAAAACACAACCAGCACAACTATCCAAGTGGTCTCTGGAAGCATCGGTTAGTCCATTATAACAGATATCAAATATTTCATTTTTCTTGCGAGGATGATCAGGCAAAGCATTAAGTAATTGGAGAAGCCTCCCCAAGCTTGTGGGAGACTCTCTTCTTCAATTTGCACACAATTATATATTTCCCTCAAAGCAGTTTGTTTCTTATGAACGGGGAAATATTTAGCAGAGAAGTAATAAATCATATCTTGGGGACTACGCACACAACCAAGATCAAGAGAATTAAACCATATCTTAGCATCACCCTTTAATGAGAACGGAAATAATTTAAGGATATAATAGTAGCGAGTTTTCTCATCATTAGTAAACAGGGTGGCTATATCATTTAATTTAGTAAGATGTGCCACAACAGTTTCAAATTCATAGCCATAAAAGGATCAGATTCAACCAAAGTAATTATCTCAAGATTGACAGAGAAATCATAATCCTTATCAGTAATAAAGATAGGTGAAGTAGCAAAAGCAGGGTCATATTTCATTCTAGCATTCAAAGATTTTTCTTTAAGCTTAGCTAATAATTTCTTAAGATCAGATCTGTCATTGCAAGCTAAGAAGTCTCTAGCAGTTTCTTCATCCATAACATAACCCTGAGGAACAAAAGGCAATTCATATCTAGGGGGTGAATCTTGATCATCACTTTCATCAATATTATCAGTTTCACTAATTTCATTCTCTCTAGCCCTAACAAGTTGTTCATCAAGAAATTCACCTAGTGGCACAGTAGTATCAAGCATAGAAGTAGTTTCATCATAAATATCATGCAAAGCAAAAGTGGCATCATCCATAACATGCGACCTATCGGAATCAATAGCATTTGTAGGTGTCGCAAGTTTACTCAAAACAGAAGGTGAATCAAGTGCAGAGCTAGATGGCAGTTCCTTACCTCCCCTCGTAGTTGAGGGATAAAGCTTGGTTCTTGGATCTTTCAAGTTCTTCATGGTGATAAACAGATATAAATCCCAAGTGACTCAAAGAATAGAGCTATGCTCCCCGGCAACGGCGCCAGAAAATAGTCTTGATAACCCACAAGTATAGGGGATCGCAACAGTTTTCGAGGATAGAGTATTCAACCCAAATTTATTGATTCGACACAAGGGGAGCCAAAGAATATTCTCAAGTATTAGCAGCTGAGTTGTCAATTCAACCACACCTGGAAACTTAATATCTGCAACAAAGTATTTAGTAGCAAAGTAATATGATAGTAGTGGTAACGATAGCAAGAGTAATATTTTTGGGTTTTATAGTGATTGTGACAATGGCAACGGAAAAGTAAATAAGCGAAGAACAATATATGAAAAGCTCGTAGGCATTGGATCGGTGATGGAGAATTATGCCGGATGCGATCGATCATGTAATAGTCATAACATAGGGTGACACAGAACTAGCTCCAGTTCATCAATGTAATGTAAGCATGTATTCCAAATATAGTCATACATGCTTATGGAAAAGAACTCGCATGACATCTTTTGTCCTACCCTCCCGTGGAAGCGGGGTCCTATTGGAAACTAAGGGATATTAAGGCCTCCTTTTAATAGAGTACCGGACCAAAGCATTAACACATAGTGAATACATGAAATCCTCAAACTACGGTCATCACCGGGAGTGGTCCCGATTATTGTCACTTCGGGGTTGCCGGATCATAACACATAGTAGGTGACTATAGACTTGCAGGATATGATCAAGAACTCACACATATTCATGAAAACATAATAGGTTCAGATCTGAAATCATGGCACTCGGGCCCTAGTGACAAGCATTAAGCATAGCAAAGTCATAGCAACATCAATCTCAGAACATAGTGGATACTAGGGATCAAACCCTAACAAAACTAACTCGATTACATGATAAATCTCATCCAACCCATCACCGTCCAGCAAGCCTACGATGGAATTACTCACGCACGGCGGTGAGCATCATGAAATTGGTGATGGAGGAAGGTTGATGATGACGATGGCGACGGATTCCCCTCTCCGGAGCCCCGAACGGACTCCAGATTAGCCCTCCCGAGAGAGTTTAGGGCTTGATGGCGGCTCCGTATCGTAAAACGCGATGAATCCTTCTCTCCGATTTTTTTCTCCCCGAACACGAATATATGGAGTTGGAGTTGAGGTCGGTGGAGCGTCAGGGGGCCCACGAGGCAGGGGGGCGCGCCCCCACCCTCGTGGACAGGGTGTGGGCCCCTTGATGTGGATTCTTCTTCCAGTATTTTTTTATGTATTCCAAAAATAATCTCTGTTGATTTTCAGGTCATTCCGAGAACTTTTATTTCTGCACAAAAATAACACCATGGCAATTCTGTTGAAAACAGCGTCAGTCCGGGTTAGTTCCATTAAAATCATGCAAGTTAGAGTCCCAAACAAGGGCAAAAGTGTTTGGAAAAGTAGATACGACGGATATGTATCACACGCTTAACGTTCGATGATGATCGGTATTATGAGTTTATGTGTTTTGATGTACCGAAGGTAGTTTGGAGTCCTGGATGTGATCACGGACATGACGAGGAGTCTCAAAATGGTCGAGACATAAAGATTGATATATTGGAAGCCTATGTTTGTACTTCGGAATGATTCCGGGTGAGTTCGAGCATTTAGCGGAGTACCAAGGGGTTACCGGAACCCCTCGGGAAGTATATGGGCCTTAGTGGGAAGAGAGAGAGGAAGCTAGGGCAGGCCGCGCGCCCCCTCCCCCTTGGGTCCGAATTGGACTTGGGAAGGGGGGGCACCCCCCTTTCCTTCTCCCTCTTTCCTCCTTCCTCCCTCTCCTACTCCAACTAGGGAAAAGGGGGAATCCTACTCCCGATGGGAGTAGGACTCCCCCTAGGGCGCGCCATAGAGAGGGCCGGCCCTCCCCTCCTCCACTCCTTTATATACGGGGGAGGGGGCACCCCATAGACACACAAGTTGATTGTTTAGCCGTGTGCGGTGCCCCCCTCCACAGATTTCCACCTCGGTCATATCGTTGCAGTGCTTAGGCGAAGCCCTGCGTCGGTAACTTCATCATCACCGTCATCACACCATCGTGCTAAGGAAGATCTCCCTCGACACTCAGCTGGATCTAGAGTTCGTGGGACATCACTGAGCTGAACGTGTGTAGATTGCAGAAGTGCCGTACCTTCGGTGCTAGGATCAGTCGGATCATGAAGACGTACGACTACATCAACCGCGTTGTCATAACGCTTCCGCTTACGGTCTACGAGGGTACGTAGATAATACTCTCCCCTCTCGTTGCTATGCATCACCTAGATGGATCTTGTGTGTGCGTAGGAATTTTTTTTGAAATTACTGCGTTCCCCAACAGATGATATGTATGTTGCGATTCCCTTAGTGTTGTTATGTGAACGTCGGCTACTTGACACTTCACCATCTTTGGGCCTAAGGGAATGCATTGTGGAGTAGTTATTAGATGATGGGTTGCTAGAGTGGCAGAAGCTTAAACCCTAGTTTATGTGATATTTCGTAAGGGGCTGATTTGGATCCATCACTATTGCAGGATGCTGCTAATGCGACACTATGATCAGAGACCCTTTGACGAAACTGTGTGCGATGCAATCGCAAATGGTGGTGTAAAATAACCGTCAAAAAAGGTGCAAAACGTTTGCAATGGAGGATGCATCAAACACGGTTCAGATTTTAGTTGTGTGTGCGATGCAGGTCATACCGTTTAGTTTAATTAACCATTTGTGATGAGGAGGAACAAAAGAAACAGGCAGCCAGATGAAGGCGTGTGCGATATACAACATACGGTTCACTTGGATGAACTGTTTGTGATTAGGCAACACAAAAGAAATGGTCAGCCAGATCAAGGTGTGTGCGATATTCGACATGCGGTTCACTCGGATGTACTGTTTGCGTTGAGACAAGAGAACATAAATGGTTCAACTTTACAAGATGTGTGTGATACGCGGCAAACAGGTCTGTAATTGGAAACGTGTGCGAAGACCGATAACAACACAGACGATTACTGCTAACAAGCTGTGTGTGTTGTGAGAAAACAATCGCTAGTATACAATTGTGAGTGATTGATGAAAACATCACCGACGGGTTCCATTGTTTAGTCCGTGTGCGATGTGATTTTCTTTGTCCGCACAACATCTACGCTCTATCTACACAACATTAACATATATACTTAAAAAGATAGCATTGTATAACCGAATTAAGCATACAATTACACAAGTGACTACACACATAACATTTCCACACACCAAAGTAAGAAATTACATGCATACTAAAGTAGGAGAAAAGAGGATCTAATCATGTACTTATTGTTGCGACGACACTTGCCATTGCTCTGCTTCCGGCTAGATCCCTGGCCGTTTTGGGGAAGGAGGCACTTCCTCATGTCAACAATCCGCCTGTACATGTCGTAGCTCGTTTACGCCTCCTTGGCCGTGTACACAACGTGAGCTTTGTCGAGTTTCTCCATCCAAGCCGAGTGCCAGGCACGCTTGTCCTTGTTGCACGAATCCTTCATGTCTCTGTAGTAGGGGTCGATGATGGCCTCGACGAGGTGAACCAGTGAGTCCTTCTCATGCTCCTTGCTGCCCCAGATCTTGTATTGGCCCTGGATGTCGACAAGATTCTGGCAGGCGATGCCCGAATTCTTGAGCACCTTTACATCATTAGTGATGTCCACCGTAGCGAACAAGTAGTGGGGGCTGTTGACAAACCTAGTGAAACGCTCGCAAGGCCTTGTGGCCAGGCAGTAGTGGTAGATGAGGACGTGGTGGCAAATGCACATCTGGGTGACAACGACCTTGGGACGAGACCCGGCACGAGCGTGGGTGTACTCGAGGTCGAACCCAACCACCTTGTACTTCTCCTCGGCAATCAATAGCTCCATGATATGGATGGTGTAGCGACCTGACCTCAAATGGTCAAGCCTCTATGTATCTGTGCCATCCTGGATCAGTATGCTGGCACACACGGTACATCGATGTATATATCAAAGTGCAATCACATGTATAAATAACGTAAAACTGATATATACCTCATAAGTCTCAGTGGAAACAATCAAACGGGTGTGGAGTCCCATCAACGCCAACGGCAAGTTGAGTGTAGACCGTAACCCTACAACGGAACTCTTACTCGTCGTAGAAATTCCTGCAACATAAGACGTTGCAGCCCTGTAGGTCAGTACATTGAATGTACTGGCAAGTCACATCATAAGAATAATGAACCTATTTGTACATGCAATTTGGCTGGTGGAAAGTTCTAAGTTTAGTTTTTTTTTGCATAAAGCTAGTTTTTCCCTAAAATAAAAGATATTATTCTACCACTATAGTATAGCATAGGATGATTTGGCAAACCCAACTCAATCCATTCCCAAAGTTTCGTTTTAAAACCCAACTATTTAATTAAAGGTGATGAGATCTCCCGACATTTCCACTGCTAGATGCTCAAGTTGTCCGTAACCGGGGACATGTCTAATCGATTAGGTTTTAACACTCTGCAGAGGTTTGCACACTTTTCCCCACAAGACTCGATCGCCTCCCTTGAAGTTCTCGCACTGCCTGGCGTTTGAGAATAGGATGACCGAGACATGGTATTTCGAAAGTATTCCCCCTTAACCCACAGATAGGCCGGCACACCTACTCATTCTACATCTACTAGCCTATCCCGTAAGAGGTCATACTATCTACTCAACTAAGCCAAAGCCCATATTGGTTTGTGGCTGCACATGTAAGCTTCTAGACATGAAAATACGTTTGATCCCTTCGATCCTGGGCGGACGGACCACTAGTGGTGCACCACCATGGATTTCCCATGCGTGCCCCACTGTACTTCACCACCATTCAAACAATTTCCACCCAGGTAGTTCATTTAAAAGTCTTGGTCCTGATTACTTACTACTTTGTCACTCATGTCTCACCATTAACACTTCCCAATCCATGTCTACATTTGCGAGGCAGAAATAAACTTACACGATGGTGACAAGGTTGTAAGGTTCAGACCTACCTCAAATGAACTACTAGGTAAAAGCGTAGCCATCCGGCATAAGTTCATACCATGCAGTCCTACCGCAAAGGACTAAGTGCATATACAGAACATAGGTAATTGAAGAATGGTCAAATGTGAACTTGCCTGGTAATAGTTGATGAAGATTATATTGCTCTTAGAAATTTACTTAATAGAACTATTCATCACTCTTCGATGAAAATCTATAAAGCCAAACATTATTCATGTAAGCAATCATTTCAGAGAACCAAATAACATGCAACATGAAAAGACTCGGAAAAACCAAATGAAAATCCAACACACTCAACTATCACAAAATTCTCTAAGTGCAAAACAACATGTGTCATGGGTTCAAAATGTGATTTGAACTATGGTGCATACAAGGAATATAAGTGAAACTATCATGGACATATCCTAGTTGTGTGAAAAGTGCCATGAGAATGGTCCAATTCATAGGGTTTGGCTACGCTGATAGAACTCAAAAAGGATCAACTTAATCGGAGCTACGGTTTAGGAGATGTGGCCAGTTGAAGTTTGAATTCAAATCTGAATAAATGTCAAATTTGAATTTGACAGAAGTTCACAAAGATGACACTACTGAATAGATCTAAACATGACGAAGAATTTGCTGTTGGTTTCATCAAGTTTGGATCTAGGGTTAAAAAGTTGTGGCTACTCGAAGTTCAGGGACTAATCTGTGATAAAAGGGCTAAACAGTGAAACATAAACAAAATAACACTGCGAACAGGCCCTTGTCCACATGGCAGAATCCTAATGGCCGAAAGGTGTTCGCTGTGTAGCTTATACAGCGGACGGCCATAATCTAAGCTAAACAGCGGCGTTGGCTAACTAAAAGAAAAACCGACATCGGTTTAAAATAAAACTGCACGGTTAACCGATCTACAACAAATAAAATAAAAAAACTAAACAAAACAAAAGGAGGCTTCATCTTACGGTGGCGACGACGATGAATAGGAGACGATGGCGCGTGTGTTGGGCGGTGGATGGGGCGACGACTGCGGTGGCCTCCGACGGCAGGGAAGGAGACAAACAGGACGGGCGTGATACGTCTCCAATGTATCTACTTTTCCAAACACTTTTGCCCTTGTTTTAGACTCTAACTTGTATGATTTGAATGGAACTAACCCGGACTGATGCTGTTTTCAGCAGAATTGCCATGATGTTATTTTATGTGCAGAAAACAAAAGTTCTCGGAATGACCTGAAACTCCAAGGGATATCTTACAATAAATAATAAAAAAATCCTCGCCAAAGATGAAGACCAGGGGGCCCACACCCTTCTCACAAGGGTGGGGGGAGCCCCCCTAGGGCACGCCCCCTACCTCGTGGGCCCCCTGGAAACCCCCCGACTCCAACTCCAACTCTATATAACTGCTTTCGAGGAGAAAAAAATAGGAGAGAAGAAATCATCGCATTTTACGATACGGAACCGCCGCCAAGCCCTAAAACCTCTTGGGAGGGCTGATCTGGAGTCCGTTCGGGGCTCCGGAGAGGGGAATTCGTCGCCGTCGTCATCATCAACCATCCTCCATCATCAATTTCATGATGCTCACCGCCGTGCGTGAGTAATTCCATCGTAGGCTTGCTGGACGGTGATGTGTTGGATGAGATTCACCATGTAATCGAGTTAGTTTTGTTAGGGTTTGATCCCTAGTATCCACTATGTTCTGAGATTGATGTTGCTATGACTTTGCTATGCTTAATGCTTGTCACTAGGGCCCGAGTGCCATGATTTCAGATCTGAACCTATTATGTTTTCATCAATATATGAGAGTTCTAGATCCTATCTTGCAAGTCTATAGTCACCTATTATGTGTTATGATCCGTTAACCCCGAAATCACAATAATCAGGATACTTACCGGTGATGACCGTAGATTGAGGAGTTCATGTATTCACTATGTGCTAATGCTTTGTTCCGGTTCTGTATTAAAAGGAGGCCTTAATATCCCTTAGTTTCCATTAGGACCCCGCTGCCACGGGAGGGTAGGACAAAAGATGTCATGCAAGTTCTTTTCCATAAGCACGTATGACTATATTCGGAATACATGCCTACATTACATTGACGAATTGGAGCTAGTTCTGTGTCACCATATGTTATGACTATTACATGATGAACCACATCCGGCAAAATTATCCATCATTGATCCAATGCCTACGAGCTTTCCATATACTGGTTTAGGCTTATTTACTTTCCCGTTGCTATTGTTACAATCACTAAAAAATACCAAAAACATTACTTTGCTTTCATTACTCTTTTGTTACCGTTACCATCACTATCATATTACTTTGCTACTAAACACTTTGCTACAGATACTAAGTTTCCAGGTGTGGTTGAATTGACAACTCAGCTGCTAATACTTGAGAATATTCTTTGGCTCCCCTTGTGTCGAATCAATAAATTTGGGTTGAATACTCTACCCTCGAAAGCTGTTGCGATCCCCTATACTTGTGGGTTATCAAGACTAATTTCTGGCGCCGTTGCCGGGGAGCATAGCTCTATTCTTTGAGCCACTTGGGATTTATATCTGCTGGACACTATGAAGAAGTTGAGAGATCCAAAAACCAAGATCTATCCTGCAACTACGAGGGGAGGTAAGGAACTACCATCTAGCACTACACTTGATTCACCTTCTGTTATGAGTAAGCTTGTGACACCTAAACCTGCTTCTGCTATTTGTTCTGATATGTCGCATGTTATTGATGATGCTACTTCTGCTATACATGATACTCATGATGAAACTACCTCTATGTCTGATACTACTATGCCACTTAGTGATTTTCTCGAGGAACGACTTGCTAGGGCTAGAGAGATTGAAAATATTGAATCTGATTATGAAGATGGAAGTGATGATGAAGAATCACTTGTTATTCCTGAGGGTTATTTATTTGATCAAGATGCTTCTTTAGCTATTTTAGCTTGCAAAGATAGATATGAACTCAAAAGGTTATTAGCTAAATGGAATAAGCAATCTCTAAATGCTAGGATGAGACCTGACCCTGCTTTTGCTACTTCACCTATCTGTGTTGCTGATAAGGATTATGAATTCTCTGTTAATCCCGATACAATTACTCTGGTTGAATCTGATCCTTTTCATGGCTATGAATCTGAAACTGTTGTAGCACATCTTACTAAATTAAATGATATAGCCACCCTGTTCACTAATGATGAGAGGTCTCGCTACTTTTATATCCTTAAAATATTTCCGTTCTCATTAAAGGGTGATGCTAAGATATGGTTTAATTCTCTTGATCCTGGCTGTGTGCGTAGTCCCCAGGATATGATTTATTACTTCTCTGCTAAATGTTTCCCTGCTCATAAGAAACAAGATGCTTTAAAGGAAATATACAACTTTGCACAAATTAAAGAAGAGAGTCTTCCACAAGCTTGGGGGAGGATTCTCAAGTTACTTAATGCTTTGCCTGATCATCCTCTTAAGAAAAATGAAATACTTGATATCTTTTATAATGGACTAACCGATGCTTCCAGAGATTACTTGGATAGTTGTGCTGGTTCTCTTTTCAGGGAAAGAACAGTTGATCAAGCTGAAATTCTATTGGATAATATGCTGACTAATGAAAATAATTGGACACTTCCTGAACCAACTCCTAAGCCAACTCCAAAGAAAAGGGGTATTCTATTTCTCAGTCCTGAAGATATGCAAGAGGCAAAGAAATCTATGAAAGAAAAAGGTATTAAAGCTGAAGATGTTAAGAATTTACCTCCTATTGAAGAAATACATGGTCTTAATTACCGCCTGTTGAAGAAACATATGATCTTAATCCTTTATTTATTGAAGAACCTCCAGACCTAAATAACCCGACACATGTAGTAAAGGTAAATTCTCTCTATAGATATGATAAAGCTGAAATCCCTCCTACTAAAATTGCTAGTCAATGCTTGGATGAGTTTGATAATTTTATGTTTAAACAAGAAGACTTCAATGCTTATTTTGGTAGACAATTAAAACAAGTTGCTGATATGATTAAATACTTGGGTGATTATATGGCTAATATTAGAAGTGAACTTAAACTTGTTAGCAAACATGCTTCTATGGTTACCACTCAAGTAGAACAAGTACTTAAAGCTCAAAAAGAATTGCTCAATGAGATGAATAGTAAGAAAAATGATTATGCTGTTAAAGTGGCTACTAGAACTGGTAGAATGACTCAGGAACCTTTGTATCCTGAAGGCCACCCTAAGAGAATTGAGCAAGATTCTCAGAGAAATAAAATTGATGCACATAGTTCTTCTAAAAGGAAGAAAAAGAAAAATGATAGAACTGTACAAACTTCTAGTGAACCTATTGCTGAACCACCTGATAATCCAAATGATATTTCTATTTCTGATGCTGAAACTCAATATGGTAATGAACATGAACCTAAGGAAAATGTTAATGATAATGTTCATAATGATGCTCAACCTAGTAATGATAATGATGTAGAAATTGAACCTGCTGTTGATCTTGATAACCCACAATCAAAGAATCAACTTATGATAAGAAAGACTTTGTTGCTAGGAAACACGGTAAAGAAAGAGAGCCTTGGGTTCAGAAACCCATGCCTTTTCCTCGCAAACCATCCAAGAAAAAGGATGATGAGGATTTTGAGCGCTTTGCTGAAATGATTAGACCTATCTTTTTGCGTATGCGATTGACTGATATGCTCAAAATGAATCCTTATGCTAAGTACATGAAAGATATTGTTACAAATAAAAGAAAGATACCGGAAGCTGAAATTTCCACCATGCTTGCTAATTATACTTTTAAGGGTGGAATACCAAAGAAACTTGGGGATCCAGGAGTACCCACTATACCATGCTCCATAAAGAAACTATGTTAAAACTGCTTTATGTGATCTTGGAGCCGGTGTTAGTGTTATGCCTCTCTCTTTATATCGTAGACTTGACTTGAATAAGTTGACACCTACTGAAATATCTTTGCAAATGGCTGATAAATCAACTGCTATACCTGTCGGTATTTGTGAGGACGTGCCTGTTGTGGTTGCAAATGTTACTATTTTAACGAACTTTGTTATTCTTGATATTCCCGAGGACGATAGTATGTCTATTATTCTTGGAAGACCTTTTCTTAATACTGCAGGGGCTGTTATTGATTGCAACAAAGGCAATGTCACTTTTCATGTTAATGGTAATGAGCATACGGTACACTTTCCGAGGAAACAACCTCAAGTTCATAGTATCAATTCTATCAGAAAAATTCCATCGATTATATTTGGAGGTTTTGAATTTCCTCTTCCTACTGTCAAGAAGAAATATGATATACTTATTATTGGGGATGTGCATATCCACGTTGAGTGTGATGCCCCCGATTTGACCGTACACTAATCATACACGCAAACGTGTACGATCAAGATCAGGGACTCACGGGAAGATATCACAACACAACTCTACAAATAAAATAAGTCATACAAGCATCATATTACAAGCCAGGGGCCTCGAGGGCTCGAATACAAGAGCTCGATCATAGACGAGTCAGCGGAAGCAACAATATCTGAGTACAGACACAAGTTAAACAAGTTTGCCTTAAGAAGGCTAGCACAAACTGGGATACAGATCGAAGAGGCGCATGCCTCCTGCCTGGGATCCTCCTAAGCTACTACTGGTCGTCGTCGGCAGGATGCACGTAGTAGTAGGCACCTCCAGTGTAGTAGGCGTCATCGTCGATGGTGGCGTCTGGCTCTCGGGCTCCGTCGTCTGGTCGCAGCAACCGAGTATGAAAGTGCGTTATATCGACTAGAGGGGGGGGGTGAATAGGCGATTTTTATGAAATTCTTCACTGAGGAATTTGCCAGTGAGGAAATTCCTTAGCGAAGAACTACTAGCAGCAGAATAAGTACTCAAAAGTAAACATAACAGAATACAAGCATAGTCATCATGATGAAATGAAGACAGGCACAGAGTACAGGAAGCGTAATCACAGGATAACACAGGATGAAGACAAACAGACTGAAGAAATTGAACTGAGGAAATTGAGAAAGTCTTCAGTCAAAGTCTTCAAACACAGATATGAACAAACACACAACACAATTATGAGGAAATGGAAGAGTTGAGGGAATAGAACCAGTAAGCTTGGTGAAGACAAAGATTTGGTAGACCAGTTCCAACTGCTGTCTCAGTTGTACGTCTGGTTGGAGCGGCTGAGTATTTAAACTCGAGGACACACAGTCGCGGACACCCAGTCCTGAACACGCAGCTCAGGACACCCAGTCCTCACCGTATTCTCCTTGAACTAAGGTCACACAGACCTCGTCCAATCACTCATGGTAAGTCTTCAGGCGACTTCCAAACCTTCACAAACTCGGTCACTCGGCGATCCACAATTCCTCTTGGATGCTCTAGACCATGACGCCTAACCATCTGGAAGAAGCACAGTCTCCAAAGGTAACAAGCGTCGGATCCACGCAGGATCAATCTCTTTAGTGATGCTCAATCACTTGGGGTTTGTAGGTGTTTGGGTTTTGGGTTTTTGGTTTTTCCTCACTTGATGATTTTCGCTCAAAGTCCTCAGAGGATGGGTTGCTATCAAATGACAAGTGTCAGTTTCTCTCGGAGCAGCCAACCAGCTAGTGGTTGTAGGGGGCTGCTATTTATAGCCTAGGGAGCAGCCTGACATGATAATACATAAATGCCCTTCAATGATATGATCGTTAGGTGGATAGATATTTTGGGACAGCTGGCGCATAGCACAGCAATGGTCGGAATTTTGGGTAGTAAAATCCTCAGGGCTATCATGTTCCTCACTGTGTAGGCAATCCACATTGGCGAATTCCTAACTCCTCAGTTAGGACAAATTCCTCAGAGACCAGAAGAACTCCGTCTCTGTCACTGAAGAAATTGACTGAACTGTATGAGATTTCCAATGGCTTCACTCGAAGGGATTGGTAGGTGTAGGATTTTGAGTTGAGCATCACATGGAAATTTTTCCTTAGTATTTCCTCGACCCCCTTTAACAGTACGGTGTTTCCTATGACTCAAGAAAGAGAAAAACAAAACTATGAAAACGAAAGTCTTCAAGCTTCATATTCCTCGCATGAACATCAAGTCTTCACGGACACACCAATTTCTTCACTTTCAAAGTCTTCATGAAAGTCTTCAGAAATACCAAAATCTTCAGTCGAAGATATTCATTTTTAGGGGTCAACTTTTCCTGTAAATATCAAACTCCTCATAGACTTATAGACCTGTGTACACTCACAAACGCATTAGTCCCTTAACCTATAAGTCTTCAATACACCAAAATCACTAAGGGGCACTAGATGCACTTACAATCTCCCCCTTTTTGGTGATTGATGACAATATAGGTTAAGTTTTCAATGGGGATAAACATATGAAGTGTAACTATTGATATTGAGGAATTTGATTGCAAGATATAGAAGAACTCCCCCTGAAGATGTGCATAGTGAGGAATTTGCTTTTGAAGCAATGCACACTTGAAGAGTTGAATCATGGAGATCTCCCCCTATATCTTGTAATTCATACACGCATTTAACATATAATACGAAGAATTTGAAATGCATGATGAAATATGGTGCCTGATGAAATTCAGCATGCGTGCAATAATATTAATGAGGAATAAGCATGCAGAATAGTGCATCAAAAGTATCAGAGCATAGTGCATCAAAAGTATCAGAGCACCATCGGGTTTAAGATTACAACTCGATCCAATAAAGTTTCAGAAGAACGAGAGTTGTAACTTAGCAAAAAAAATGCCCATATAGTAGACCCGCTTGAAGACTAACTCATATTTCTCCCCCTTTGTCATCGAATGACCAAAAGGATCGAAAATGAGGACTAATGCCCCTGAAGATAATCATGTTGAAGAAGGAGCGCCAGCGTTGTTGGGGTCGTTTGTTGATGTAGGGCCTGCCGCAGTGTCGTCCAAATCTTCATGTTCATCAGTGTCGCACGATGAAGAATATGAGCTGGCCACCAGAGAAGGAACTTGGACCTTCTTGAATTTCTTCGGTGGAGGTGCAGACCAGTCAAAATCTTCTTTGAGACCCATGTTCTTCAGATCTTCTTCACCATACAGATGTGACAGGATTTCCCAGGTGCGACCAAAGACTTGATGGAGGTAGTAGTGGTTTTTCTTCACTGCATTGTGTGTGGCAGTCATGTTGTGAAGAAGTGAACCAAACTGACGCTCAACCCATTTGTGATTTCGATCCACCTTCTGGTGAAGACTAAGCAGAAGTTCACGGTCAGTCATCACGCGCGGAGCAGTGGCTTGAGGAGTGGACTTGGGTGCATTGGCAGAGTCATGTGTGGCAGAGTCATCATTGGTGGAGTAAGATGCATCTTTGTGAAACTGACCATCCAATGGATGAATGCCTTCATCTATTATAGCTGGTGCCTTGCCCTTTCCATCAACTGAGGAATATGTCTGCTTGAGAACTTCAATTGGGGGCAAGTAGCTGAGGTGATTCTGGAAATCAGCTTTGTAGTTGAGTGAAGACCTTGTCCTGAGGAATCTCATAATCCAAGGTGCATAAGGCTTCAGCTCAAACGGAGACAGTGCAACATTGGCCATAGTCCTCATGAAGAAATCGTGATAATTGACAGGAATGCCATGAATGATGTTGAATACCAGATTCTTCATGATCCCAACAATTTTCTCATCAGATGAGTCATGGCCTTTGATGGGACTGATTGTCCTCGTAAGAATATGATAGACAGTTCTGGGCACATACAGCAATTCCTTCACGAGGAATTTGGTTCTTGGTGCTTAACCTGGCTTCAAAGGTTTCATCAGCACCTGCATGTAATGATGTGTGAGCTCAGGTTCACTGTAGATGCAGTGAGCTTCTTCAAGGGGAGGACTGAGTGGTAGAGCACGAAGTAATTCAGAGGCTGGTGCAGTGTAGTGAGTGTTTTCAGACATCCAGTCCAGCACCCATGAATTCACATCTTCAGCATCTTCGGTGATGTGCAGCGTTGCATAGAATTGAAGAATCAGTTCTTCATTCCAATCACAGATGTCAGAGCAAAAGTTTAGCAGTCCAGCATCGTGAAGAACACTGAGGACTGGTGCGAAGCACGGCAGAGATTCCATATCCACGTGAGGAATATGCTCATGGTAGAAGATCTTCTCCTTGTTGAATATCACTGAGGAATAGAAATTGGCTTGACTAGCAGTCCAGAAACGCCTCTTCCTAATGCGAGCAGAGTCATATGGGTTGTAGTCTTCGAAGAATACGTGCTCACCGAAGAAATCATTAGCCTTGAACTTTTGCTTGCATGAGAATGGATCCTTTGGCTTCGGCAGAGGAGTGTCAGTGAGTTGCATCACGACCTCAGGAATCTCAATCGCAGGTTCTTCAGGCTGAGGAATTTCTGGTTCCTCCTCAGGGGCAGTCTCCGTCGTTGGTTGTTCAGCAGCAGCAGTTTCTTCAGCGCTAGTGGCTGGAATTTCCTCATGGACAGATGCAGTGGGATGAGTTTCTTCAGAGCCCATGTGAACAGTTTGTGTGGGGGATTGAGGAATTTGCTGTAGAGGGGTGAACATTGGAGAGTTTGGATGCTAACTTTTCCAGAATTCATCACTGATTACGGGTGTGGAGCAGCCAATGTCCACATCTTCATCTTCCATTTCTTCAACGCCGGCCTCTTCAGCTGTGAACTGAGGCATAGGCGAGGAGATGATAGGTGTTGAAGGGATCACATCCACTTCAATTTCTTCATCCAACGGTTCAGACAAAGCAGCAGAAGGAGTTTCTTCATTAGATCCGCCGGGGATCACATATTCTTCATCAAAAGGAACAAGGTCCTTTGATGGCCTGGTTGAGATGGGAACAACATCAATCGGATTTGCAAATGAACTTGTCATAGGCTTCATTTTCTTCGGAGCTGAAGAATCTGAAGTAGCTGATGCTTTCCTTTTCTTCACTGCAGCACGCTCTGCAGCCTTGGTCTTCTTCACATCTGATGCAGATGGAAGGATTGGAGTTGAAGTTGGTGCAGGAGCAGCTGAGGAATCTGGTTGATTTTCTTCAGGCACAACTGATGCAATTGCCCTGAGTTCTTCAGTTTCTTCAGGCACACCACTAGTGGTTGCCCTGGCAATTTCTTCAGTGGCTGGAATGTATTCATCAGCCCTGGAACTCACATTATCTTCAGCAGCCTAATTGTCATCAGCGGTGCTGGCATTTTCTTCAGTAGGCTGAGCAGATGCTTCAGCCTAGGAATTTCCTGTTGCGTTGGGGCTGCAACATTGGAAGTGAAGTTATCCACAAGTTTCACAAAACGAACCTTGGCTCCAAGACAATCAGCGCGATATGCGTCAAAGTCATCACTGAGTTTCTTAATCTCAGTCTGAATAGTGACAAGTTCTTCAGTTGTCATAGAGACAACGTTTTTCTTCAGATAGCGCTCTTTGTTGTACTACGCTTTCTTGATCTTCCTGGCCTTCTCAAATTTCCACTTTTCTTCTTGAATGAAGTGGGTCAGCATGTGACTCTAGCCAGGGGTCAGCTTGAAGTCAGGCAAGGGAGTGTTGGGGTCCTTGTGCCAATCATCAATATAGTCGAGGATCAGCTTGGGATCCAAAAGCAGTGGCACCTCTGATCCCTTGGCTCTAGCGGCCCTGACTTGCCTGTCTCTGATGATTTCTGCAAGTTCATCATCATTAGCTTCATCTTCATCAGACGTCACTTGGAAAGCGACTTGCTTCTTTTGAGGACTTGGGCGAGGACCTCGTCCAGCAGTGGCCTTTGTCTTCAGCAGTGAGGGGCCAGCTGAGGAACTTGGTGCAGCTGTGGAACTAGCTGAGACACCTGAGGCAATGGAGATGCCGGCAGTCCTTTGGCATGAGGCGAGATGCACAAGTGCTGAGGATTTAGTCAGAACAGCTGAGGGCTTTGGCGGAGGAGCTGAGGACTTTGGAGGAACAGGAGCAGCATGAGGAATTGGCCGTGAGGGCTTTGATGATTCTGGCCGTGAGGGCATTGCTGAGGAACTTGGCCTGTGCGCAGGCTTCTTAGACATAGCCTTCTTTGGCTTGACAGCAGAGGCCTCAGCAGAGGCAGCATCAGTAGCAGAGTCTTCATTGAATTTCCTCACTGCTTATCTGGCTTGCTTAGCCAACTTGGCTTGGCGCTTGGCCCATTCATCAGGATAGTCCTCACCGCGCTTGAGGCTGGTGGGATCTGCTATTTGCCCAGGTGCCAATGGAGCTCTTGGGCATGGAGGATTGAGTGCGAATTTCTTCATGTAGTTAGGAGTGACATATTTGTACTCCCTCCATTCTCTTGCCCATCTCCTCTCTATCCTCTGTTTGCGCACTTTCGCTCATTCTTGGTTTCCTCAGTAGGTGTGCAGTACCCAGCATATATGTCATCAGGGATCTCAAATGTTGTATTTACCTCAGGCCTCTTTCCTCCTTTCTGTGGCCTTTTACCATCAGCCATTTTCTTCAGTTGAGGAATTTGAACAATCGAATTCTCTGAAGAAGTATGAAACTTTTCTTCGAGGAACGCTGCAAATGAGTTAAGTTGATGAGAACCTAGTGATTCAGCAGCTGACATGTGTAACTGTGAACAGAGTATAGTTGCGAGGAATTTGGAGAGGTCATATGCGTTCTCAGAAGGTTTTTCAAAAAGAACAAGTTTGAGGAATTTGACCAGATGATTCTTGAAGATTTTCACTAAGCGTTCTTTGTCTTAGGTTCCAGAGTTGTATAGATCGAAGATCCACACAATTGAGGAATCTTGAAGAAAAATGATGCTTAGAGAAACGAATCAAGAACAAATGACTTGTGAGGTGTTCACTGTGTGAAGATATGAAGAAAAACACTTCTGAAGATTTTGTAGATAATCATTCAAATCAACGAGGGCAGTAAAAGTAACTTTTAATTACCCTGGATGAAGAACACAACGAACTAGAGTGAGGAGATGTGAAGTTCGTCTGTGCAGATCTTCCACGCCCTAACTCGGCGGAGGAAGACGACTACGGCGGCGGCGGAGTGAAGATTTCCGCGGTCGGTGCGAGTACGTCGGCGACGAGGTCGAGGCAGTGAAGCTCTTCCTCACCGGCGGCGATGAAGTAGCGGCGGCGCTAGGGTTTGAGAAGCTCGAGCTGGAGAGATAGGTCGAGTGGAGTAAAAGAAGTGAGGAAGGGAAGGAGGGGTATTTATAGCCTCGGTGAAAAACTGCTCGCCCACAGAAATTGGACGAACGTGCCCCTGACCCTTCTCATTCGCATGACATGTGTCACCCACGCAGTGAGAGGTGGAGATCGTGTTGGATCATGGGTGAGTGGATAAGTGTATCATGGGATGCGGAACGGTTTGAGCGGCAAAGCCGAAAATTTTGATAAGATAGGTTTTAAAGTTCCGTTCGCAATTTCTTCAGCTGACAAGGACACAATGAAGATTTTGAACGAGTTTCAAATAGAACGCACATGAATAATTTGTGAACAGATTGGGTTGAGTATAGCATAGAGGGGAAGGGTCCGATCACATTCACTTAGCAGAAAACCAACTTGAAGAAATAGCAATAAGTGAATGCTGTAGAGGACATAAACTCATATATATATATATATATATAGCCAATGAAGAAAAACGATGGGACAAGTGAAGACAATGCAAAGTTGAAGAATATGAATAATTGAGGAATTTCAACTTTTGGTGGTGGCGTGACCTACCGTATAAGAATGATGATTTCAGACACCGCGTACAATTATCGTAGGGTTCTGAGAATCAAATTCTTCGTTAATTTCTTCACACTAAGAGTGTTATTCTTCATTGATTGAAGAAAAACATTTCTTCATGTGTTGCACATCTAAGTCATCAATTTTGCATAAGTGTTAGGATGAGTGTCCTTTTCAAAGAACATTCGAAGATTCTAGGATATTTAGCTCACACCGCAACTTGCTAAATCTCTTCTCATCCAAGGGCTTTGTGAAGATATCGGCTAGCTGTTCTTCAGTCTTCACATGCTCAATAGAAATGTCACCCTTCAACACATGATCACAAAGAAAATGATGACGAATCTGAATGTGCTTTGTCTTCGAGTGCTGAACTGGGTTGTGAGCAATCTTGATGGCACTCTCATTGTCACAGAAGAGAGGCACATTCTTCATGTTGACACCGTAGTCCTTGAGAGTTTGCTTCATCCATAGCAATTGGGCATAGCAAGAACCAGTGGCAATGTACTCAGCTTCAGCAGTAGATAGTGATACGCAGTTCTGTTTCTTCGAGGACCAACAGACCAAAGATCGTCCGAGGAAATGACATGTACCAGATGTTGACTTGCGATCCACACGATCACCAGCATAGTCAGAGTCAGAATATCCAACAAGATCAAAAACCGAGCCCTTGGGGTACCATAATCCAAGTGTTGGTGTGTGAGCTAGATATCGAAGAATATGCTTCACAACCTTATGGTGTGATTCCTTCGGTGTAGCTTGAAATCGGGCACACATGCAAACACTAAGCATTATATCTGGCCTAGATGCACATAAGTACAATAAGGAGCCTATCATGGAGCGGTATACCTTATGATCGAAGTCAATACCATTTTCATCAGTGCACAGATGGCCATTTGTGGGCATAGGAATTTTGATGCCTTTGCAATCTTGCATGCCGAATTTCCTCAGTACATCCTTGAGGTATTTCTCCTGAGAGATGAATATGCCATTGTGTTGTTTACGAATTTGAAGACCTAAGAAGAATTTCAACTCTCCCATCCTAGACATTTGATATTCTTCACTCATCATATAGGCAAATTCATCACTATAACGTTGGTCAGTACAGCCAAAGATAATATCATCAACATATACTTCTTCCTCAAGCTTACCATTGAGGAATGCACTTTTCACATCCATTTGATATAAAGTGATATCATGATGGTTATCATAAGCAAGTAATATGCGAATAGCCCCAAGTCTAGCAACAGGTGCAAAAGTTTCATCGAAATCAATTCCTTCAACCTGTGTGTAGCCTTGAGCTACAAGCCGTGCCTTATTCCTCACCACAAGGCCATTTTCATCTTGCTTGTTGCAGCAGATCCACTTTGTGCCAATGATATTGTGCTTGCGAGGATCTGGACGTTTGATCAGTTCCCAGACATTGTTGAGCTCGAACTGATGTTATTCCTCTTGCATGGCCTGAATCCACTCAGGCTCCAGAAATGCTTCATCTACCTTAGTGGGCTCTGTAATAGAGACAAAAGCATACTGCCCACAAAAGTTAGACAAATGTGAAGCTTTTGAGCGTGTGAGAGGACCTGGCGCTTTGATGTCATTGATGATCTTTTCAACTTGCACTTCTTTTGCAATGCGAGGATGAGCTGGTTGTCGTTGAAGAGTTTGATCAGCGTTTTCTTCAGCACCATTTTCTTCAGCATTTTCTTCAGGTGCATTAGCCAGACGTTCTTCATGTTCTGAAATGAATTCTTCAGCAGATTCTTCAGTAGGAATGACATCCTCAGTAGCCTTGAACTTGATAGTTTCCTCAGGTGCTGGTTCATCTATCACAGTAGGTAGGTGCTCTCTTTGTGAGCCATTAGTTTCATCGAACCGCACATCTACAGTTTCAACAACTTTGTGAAGAACGTTGTTGAAGACTCTGTAGGTGTGCGAGTCCTTTCCGTAACCAAGCATAAAACCTTCATGTGCTTTCGGTGCAAATTTTGAGTTGTGATGAGGATCTCTAATCCAACATTTAGCACCGAAGACTTTGAAATAACTTACATTGGGTTTCTTATCAGTGAGGAGTTCATATGCAGTCTTTTTGAAGAATTTGTGAAGATATACTCTGTTGATGATGTGGCACGCAGTATCAATTGCATCAGTCCAGAAACGACGAGGCGTTTTGTATTCATCAAGCATAGTGCGAGCCATCTCAGCAAGAGTCCTGTTCTTGCGCTCCACGACGCCATTCTGCTGAGGAGTGTAAGGAGCAGATAACTCATGAGTAATACCAAGTTCATCAAGATAGTCATCGAGACCAGAATTCTTGAACTCAGTGCCATTGTCACTTCTGATGTGCTTGATCTTCACACCAAAGTTGGTTGAAGCCCTCGAGGAAAATCGTTTGAAGACTTCCTGCACTTCATGTTTGTAAGTAACAAGGTGTACCCATGTGTAGCGAGAATAATCATCAACAATAACAAAGCCATATTGAGATGCTTCATTTGAAATAGCAGAATAATGATTAGGACCAAAGAGATCCATGTGAAGCAATTCAAACGGGCGAGTGGTGGTCATGATAGTCTTTGCTGGATGCTTGGCCTTCGTCATCTTCCTAGCTTCACAGGCTCCGCATAGGTGATCCTTGAGGAATTTGACATTCTCGATGCCAATGACATGCTTCTTCTTCGCAAGCGTGTGCAAATTCCTCATGCCTGCATGACCAAGTCACCGATGCTAGAGCCAGCCTTCTAAAGCTTTTGCAAGTAAGCACATGGCTGGTTGTGGTCCTGTAGAGAAATCAACAATATACAGGTCTCCTCTCCTAAAGCCTTCGAAGACTTTGGAATTGTCAGCTTCCATAACCACAACACAATGGTACTTGCCAAAGAAAACAACCATATCAAGATCACAAAGCATTGAGACAGACATAAGGTTGTATCCTAAGGACTCAACAAGCATGACTTTGTCCATGTGTCGATCCTTTGTAATCGCAACCTTACCTAGACCCAATACCTGACTTTTTCCTTTGTCAGCAAATATGATATGCTTCAGATGTGACGGAGATAATGGGGCATCCATCAATAGATTCTTGTCACCAGTCATGTGGTTTGTACATCCACTATCGAGGACCCATTCAGTGGCTTTGGGTTGATCATCCTGCAGATGAATTAGTGCAGCTTACAAACTCATATACTTCATCAGTGAAGAATATGACATCAATTCATCAGGTAAAAGAACTAATAACGCAATATGAGGATGTGAGAAATGAAAGTAAATTTCTTCATGGTTAGCCTGCGTCCTTTCAGGCATTGCTCAGGTCTCTAGCAAATTCTTCAGACGATTACGTGCGTCTGGAGACCTGACCCTGCAGAAGAGATTAGTTGTTTTTCTTCACCACCCACATCTGAAGGGGTGGCAAAGAGTTCATCATTCTGCGAGCTCCATATGAGAAGGATGGCATAGAAGCCAGTCCATTTTGTTTCACATAAGAGGGGTTAGAGTAAGCATAAGAGTAAGCAGAGAAATTCTTCGAGGACTTATGGACATAATGATTTGAAGAATAATGCACATATCCATAATCCTTAGATCTTCCCTGCAAAATAGACGGGTTAGCATGATGATGTTCATATGAGGACTTTGATCCATATGAGGAATTTGATCTGGGGTTCCTATTCTTCACAGGTGGCATCATGATGACATTCACCTGAAGATTTTTAAGGCATCTTTTTGGAACCCAGATTTTCTTCATAGGGGAGCCGTTCCTACAGTTAGTGCCAACATATCTAGAAAATACTTCACCATTCTGATTTTTGAACAGTTTATAGTTGGAGTCAATTGACTCATCATCAGAATGAGGAGATTCACATGCAAATCCAGATAAGTTAGATGGATCAACTGGAGGTCCCTTTGCAGCAACCCATGTAGTTTTGGGGTACTGCTCAGGCTTCCAATATGTACCGTCAGCATTGAGTTTCCTCTCAAAGGCGATACCCTCTTTCCTAGGGTTCTTGTTGAGGATCTGCTTTTTAAGCACATCACAAAGAGCCTGATGCCCTTTGAGGCTTTTGTACATGACTGCCGTGTATAATTCCTTCAGCCCTGCATCGTCAGTGATACTAACAATGTCCTCAGATGAGGAATTAGTGACAGCAGAGGCATGTGAAGAATTTGAAACATTAGCAGCATTTGAACATTCGGGTGAAGAATTAGCAGATTCACGTTCAATGCAGTTCAAGCATGGAGGAACAAATTCTTCCTGAGAATCACTGATTTGTTGAGCAAGTAATGAATTGCGCTCCTTCTGAAGATCTTCATACCTCACTCTTAGCTTTTCAAGATCTTGCTTTCTTTGAAGAAATTCATAAGAAAGCTTCTCATGATCCGATAAGAGAGTGTTATGATGACTTTGAAGTTTGTCAAGCTTGGACTGAAGTCTCTGAAGATTTTCAGTAAAGTTTCAGTCCAATCCATTTCTTCACCCAACATATCATCACTTTTATTTAGCATGTTTTGAACCTTTTCTAAAGCCCTTTGTTGTTTTATAGCAATCTTAGCAAGTTTAGAATAGCTGGGCTTAAGGTTTTCATCAGATTCATTCTCACTTGATTCAGAGGAGGTATATTTGAGTACCTTGGCACCCTTTGCCATGAAGCAATAGGTGGGAGCGTAGCCATCATCGCTTTCATCAGCCTTGTTGGTGAGGTCATTTTCTTCAGTGTTGAAGATAGACTTGCTGACGAATGCAGTAGTGAGAGCTAGGTTCGCCACTCCGGATTCGGACTCCTCAGATGTCTCCTCTTCCTCATTTTTTTCAGATTCAGCCTCAGAGTCCATTTCCTTGCCAATGAATGCCCTAGCCTTCTTGGAGCTGCTCTTCTTGTGATATGAAGACTTTGAGGATTTTGATGATGAAGATTTTGTGGATTTCTTCTTTTTCTTCGCATCATCAGAACTGTAATCCTTGTATTTCTTCTTCTTTGATTCCTTTTCCCACTGAGGACAATCTTGAATGAAATGTCCAGGTTTCTTGCACTTGTGGCAGAGCCTCTTCTTGTAGTCACTGGGTGAGGAATCATTGCTCCTTGAGGATCTTCCAAGGCGACCACGTCTTGAGAACTTTGGAACTTCTTCACGAGCAGAGCTAGATCATGGCTCAGTTCTTCAGGATCACCAAGGCTGCTACCAGAGTCTTCATCTTCGGACTCAGATACTGCCTTGGCCTTCAGTGCACGTGTTCTGCCATAGCTTGAACCATAGAGATCTCTCTTTTCAGCAAGTTGGAACTCATGAGTATTTAGCTTCTCGAGAATATCAACGGGATCAAGTGACTTGTAATCAGCACATTCTTGTATCATCAATGCCAGAGTGTCAAATGAGGAATCAAGCGATCTCAGCAATTTCTTCACCACCTCATGGTCGGTGATGTCAGTGGCACCAAGTGCTTGAAGCTCATTTGAGATGTCAGTGAGGCGATCGAAGGTTTGTTGAACATTTTCATTGTCGAGTCTTTTGAAGCGGTTGAAGAGATTGCGAAGAACATCAACTCGAGAGTCACGCTGAGTTGAGACTCCTTCATTCACTTTGGACAACCTGTCCCAGATAAGCTTTGCTGTCTCCAAAGCACTCACTCTGCCATACTTTCCTTTGCTCAGATGGCCACATATTATATTCTTTGCTTGAGAGTCGAGTTGCTTGAATCTCTTCACATCAGCAGCATTCAGAGAAGGTGTGACTGAGGGAACACCATTTTCCACAACATACCAGAGATCGTTATCAATTGCTTCAAGATGCATTCGCATCTTATTCTTCCAGTAGGGGTAGTCCGTCCCATCGAAGGTAGGACACCCAGCAGAGACCTTGATCATACCTGCGGTCGACATAACTAAAACTCCAGGTGGTTAAACCAAAATCACACAGAACAAGGGAGTACCTTGCTCTAATACCAGTTGAAAGTGCGTTATATCGACTAGAGGGGGGGGGGGTGAATAGGCGATTTTTATGAAATTCTTCACCGAGGAATTTGCCGGTGAGGAAATTCCTTAGCGAAGAACTACTAGCAGCGGAATAAGTACTCAAAAGTAAACATAACAGAATACAAGCATAGTCATCATGATGAAATGAAGATAGGCACAAAGTACAGGAAGCGTAATCACAGGATACCACAGGATGAAGACAAACAGATTGAAGAAATTGAACCGAGGAAATTGAGAAAGTCTTCATTCAAAGTCTTCAAACACAGATATGAACAAACACACAACACAGTTATGAGGAAATGGAAGAGTTGAGGGAATAGAACCAGTAAGCTTGGTGAAGACAAAGATTTGGTAGACCAGTTCCAACTACTGTCTCAGTTGTACGTCTGGTTGGAGCGGCTGGGTATTTAAACTCGAGGACACACAGTCCCGGACACCCAGTCCTAAACACGCAGCTCAGGACACCCAGTCCTCACCGTATTCTCCTTGAACTAAGGTCACACAGACCTTGTCCAACCACTCATGGTAAGTCTTCAGGCGACTTCCAAACCTTCACAAACTTGGTCACTCGGCGATCCACAATTCCTCTTGGATGCTCTAGACCATGACGCCTAACCATCTGGAAGAAGCACAGTCTCCAAAGGTAACAAGCGTCAGATCCACGCAGGATCAATCTCTTCAGTGATGCTCAATCACTTGGGGTTTGTAGGTGTTTGGGTTTTTGGTTTTTGGTTTTTCCTCACTTGATGATTTTCGCTCAAAGTCCTCAGAGGATGGGTTGCTCTCAAATGACAAGTGTCAGTTTCTCTCGGAGCAGCCAACCAGCTAGTGGTTGTAGGGGGCGGCTATTTATAGCCTAGGGAGCAGCCCGACATGATAATACATAAATTCCTTCAATGATATGACCGTTAGGTGGATAGATATTTTGGGACAGCTGGCGCATAGCACAGCAATGGTCGGAATTTTGAGTAGTAAAATCCTCAGGCTATCATGTTCCTCACTGTGTAGGCAATCCGCATTGGCGAATTCCTAACTCCTCAGTTAGGACAAATTCCTCAGAGACCAGAAGAACTTCATCTCTGTCACTAAAGAAATTGACTGAACTGTATGAGATTTCCAATGGCTTCACTCGAAGGGATTGGTAGGTGTAGGATTTTGAGTTGAGCATCACATGGAAAATTTTCCTTAGTATTTCCTCGACCCCCTTTAACAGTATGGTGTTTCCTATGACTCAAGAAAGAGAAAAACAAAACTATGAAAACGAAGGTCTTCAAGCTTCATATTCCTCGCATGAACATCAAGTCTTCACGGACACACCAATTTCTTCACTTTCAAAGTCTTCATGAAAGTCTTCAGAAATACCAAAATCTTCAGTCGAAGATATTCATTTTTAGGGGTCGACTTTTCCGGTAAATATCAAACTCCTCATAGACTTGTAGACCTGTGTACACTCACAAACGCATTAGTCCCTTAACCTATAAGTCTTCAATACACCAAAATCACTAAGGGGCACTAGATGCACTTACAGAGTATAGAAAGGGGGAAAAGGGGGAGCAAAGCAACCGTGAGTACTCATCCAAAGTACTCGCAAGCAAGGAGCTACACTACATATGTATGCATTGGTATCAAATGGAAAAGGGGGTAACATATGTGGACTGAACTGCAGAATGCCGGAATAAGAGGGGGATAGCTAGTCCTTCCAAAGACTACGCTTCTGGTAACCTCCATCTTGCAGCAGAAGAAGAGAGTAGATGGTAAGTTCACCAAGTAACATCGCATAGCATAATCCTAACCGATGATCCTCCCCTCGCCGCCCCGTGAGAGAGCGATCACCGGTTGTATCTGGCACTTGGAAGTGTGTGTTTTATTAAGTATCCGGTTCTAGTTGTCATAAGGTCAAGGTACAACTCCAAGTCGTCCTGTTACCGAAGATCACGGCTATTCGAATAGATTAACTTCCTTGCAAGGGTGCACCACATAACCCAACACGCTCTATCCCATTTGGCCGGACACACTTTCCTGGGTCATGCCCGGCCTCGGAAGATCAACACGTCGCAGCCCTACCTAGGCACAACAGAGAGGTCAGCACGCTGGTCTAAACCTAAGCGCACAGGGGTCTGGGCCCATCGCCCTTAGCACACCTACACATTGCGTGGGCGGCCGGAAGCAGAACTAGCCCCCTTAATACAAGAGCAGGCTTACATTCCAATCCGGCGCGCGCCGCTCAGTCACTGATGTCACGAAGGCTTCGGCTGATACCACGACGTCGAGTGCCCATAACTGTCCCCGCGTAGATGGTTAGTGCGTATAGGCCAGTAGCCAGACTCAGATCAAATACCAAGATCTCGTTAAGCGTGTTATTTTTAAATAACCACAAATGCCGACCAGGGCCAGGCCCACCTCTCTCCTAGGTGGTCTCAACCTGCCCTGTCGGGCCAGGCCCACCTCTCTCCTAGGTGGTCTCAACCTGCCCTGTCGCTTCGCCACAAAGATCCACACAGAGGGCTGTCGGGAAAGTATGTCCTTCCAGCCCCCAATTCGTGAATCAACCGCGGGTACTCCTCGAGCCAACCCGACTTTAGTCATCACATGTATCATGTATAAAGTATATAATATATACCCGTGATTACCTCCCGAGTGATCACGGCCCGATAGTATAGCATGGAAGACGGACAAGAATGTATGGCCACTGATGATAAACTAGCATCCTATACTAAGCATTAGGATTGCAGGTAAAGGTAAC
Source organism: Triticum urartu (assembly GCF_056163025.1). Classification (NCBI taxonomy): domain Eukaryota; kingdom Viridiplantae; phylum Streptophyta; class Magnoliopsida; order Poales; family Poaceae; genus Triticum; species Triticum urartu. The sequence continues at coordinate 115,375,650 of NC_141876.1, read as the reverse complement.
AACAGTAGTAGCAAGGACAGGCTATGCATTAGGATAGGATTAACGGAAAGCAGTAACATGCTACACTACTCTAATGCAAGCACTATAGAGAAGAGTAGGTGATATCTGGTGATCAAAGGGGGGGGGGCTTGCCTGGTTGCTCTGGCAAGAGAGAGGGGTCGTCAACACCGTAGTCGTACTGGGTAGCAGCGACGTCGGTCTCGGTGTCTAGCGAGAGAAGAGGGGGAAGAATCAATAAATATTAAGCAAACAGATGCATAGCGGTGCACGACATGACAAAGCGTGATGTTAGGTGTGCCCTAACGCAGTATGAGGTGGTACCGGTGAAGGGGAGAACATCCGAGAAAATATCCCCGGTGTTTCGTGTTTTCGGACCGATAAACCGGAGGGGGAAAGTTACGTGTTCGCTATGCTAGGGATGCGTGGCGGACGAACGGGCTGCGTGTCCCGGTTCGTCTCGTCGTTCTGAGCAACTTTCATGTACAAAGTTTTTCCATCCGAGCTATGGTTTATTTTATATTAATTTTTAAAGTTTTAAATAATTTTCTAATTTATTAATTATTAATTAAATTCTAAAACTGTATTATTGCATCAGCATGATGTCAGCATGACGTCAGCAGTCAACGTTGACCTGGTCAACCTGACAGGTGGGTCCCACGTGTCAGGGACTGTTTAGCTAATTAACAATAGTTAGTTAGGTTAATTAGTTATTAGGTTAATTAATCTTAATTAGTTAATTTAAACATAATTAGTTAAGTTAATTATTTAGTTAATTAATTGATATTTTTATTTTATTTTTTAATTCTTATTTTAATATCCTTTTTTTCAAAATGTTTTGGGGGTGGGACCCCTTTGTCATAGGGCCATTGGGCCTTAGCGGGTGCGGGCAGCGGGCGACACGCGCATGCCCGGGTGCGTGGACCCGACAGGGGCCGGATCAGGGGAGCGGTGACCACGGCGAGGTCATGGCCGGAGCGGGGGGCGCCGGCCGTGGCCTGTGGAGAGGCGGCCACGGGGAGGAGCGCTGGGGGCCGGCGTCGTCGGCTGTGGCCGGCAGTGTGCAGAGGAAGCGGGGGCGCAGGCTGCGGCAGGGCTACATCGGAGCTCGGGGGTGCGAGGCGCTGCACTCGCGTGGGGTACAGGCGGTGAGCACCGGCGGGACTAGCGGCAGCAGCTAGCGGGGATGAGGCCACGCGTGCGGGCCAGAGCCTGGCCGAAGCGCGGCGGGGAGCGGGCGAAGCGGCACCAGTAGGCAGCGCAAGCGGGGGAGGGCGCGGTGGTGAGCGCGAGCGCGCGAGGGAGAGGGAGGGAGCGAGGAGGGGGTGGCTCACGGGGATTCACAGGGTTCGGGGCAATGGGGCACGGGGAGGAGTCGAAGACGACGGCGACGCGGTGACGAGGTGGTCCGGCGAGGAAGCGGTCCGACGACGGGCGTTAAGGGTGACGGGGTCGAGCGGTGGGCGTCGATGGAGGGGTTCGTGCCGCAGGGGCGGCGCCGGTGGTGAAGCTGCAGCCAGCACGGGGCCGTTGGCGGCGGCGGCCTGCGGGCGGTCGCCGGTGACGGCGGGTCGATGGGGTAAGCAACGGGGCGCCGGGCGCGGAGGTCGTTGCCCCGATCCAGAGGGGATCGGGGAGTGGGGGGAGCGAGGGGAGTGGGGATGGGAAGTGGGTTGCGTGGGGGTTAGGGTTTCTGTGTCCAGGGGATAAGGGAGAGTGGGGGCGGGCCGGCATGGGCCGGTGGGGAAAGTGGGCCAAGCAGCCCAGGAGGGGTCTGCCCCCCTCCCCCCCATTTGTTTTGTTTTGTTTCTTTTTTTTGTTTTTCCTTTTTTTGTTTTTAAAAAAATGTTTAGCACCTAATTGATTTTTATAAAATATGGGAGCTAGATCATAAATTGCAGTGCATTAGATCCTAGCACCAAAAACTAGTTTGGGTGAAATAATATTTCCTATTAGATTTAGAGTAATTAAAAGGTTATTAAATAATGTGTTCTGCCATTGTTTGAGATTGTTTAAATGACTTATCATATTTCAATAATGTTGTTTACAGTTTTATTCTAGCCTCTGATTTATCTACTATTTATTGAACATTTTAGTTTTTAAGTTTGAAAACTTTTGTTGTTTAACTTTAATTAAATTTTGAATTTGAATCGGTTTTTTTGAACTAACCCGAGATTAATAACAATAACAGTTGTGACGTGGCATCATTAACGTGGGATTACTGTAGCTTGATTATCCGGGCGTCACATTGAGGTAACCTAGTGTTATTCGAAATTTCTCTGGTTTCATGTTAATCAGAATGAGTTTGTTAACAAGACTTGATCAACCTTATTAGTGGATTCCTTTTGATGATCATGAGATGGATGAAACTAGAAGCACAACCTTCTGTACCGCATTTTTACTTTCTGTTATTTATATTAAATAAAGTAAAAATAAATAAATTTCTATCTGTTATCTGATTATCCGTGCAATATAAAAATACCTCGAAAATAAAAGTTCTCCAAATGCCCTGAAAATTAAATATGATTTTTTATAGAATATTTGAGGATTTATGGAACAAAGAACACACCAGGGGGCCAAACACCTTGCCACGAGGGTGGAGGGCGCACCCCCTGGCTCGTGGGCCCACGGTGGCCCTCCTCCACTTATTCTTTCACCCACACACTCCTTCTTCCTCCCCCAAACACGAAAAACCAGCTCAAACCCGAGTCCAAGCTCGTTTTGCTGCCATTTTCGATCTCCTTGCTCAAAGCACCTCTCACAAAACTGCTTGGGGAGATTGCTCCTTGGTATGTGACTCCTCCATTGGTCCAATTAGTTTTTGTTCTAGTGCTTTATTCATTGCAAATTTTTGCTGCTTAGGTGACCCTGTTCTTGAGCTTGCATGTCAAATTTATATGGTCAAAAGTAGTTTTGATGCATGATATAGGCCCTAGGCACTTGTAGGAGTAGTTGCTATCAATATTATTGAGTTTGGTCAACTTTTATTTTGAAGTTACTAAAAATTTCAGAATTTTTCAGAAAATGATGAGGAGATTATTGAGTGGCTCATCAAGCCAAAGTTCGAAGGAAAAGGCACCGAAGCCTAAGTATAATTTGCCGCGCACCGCGGAGGTTCGGGCGTGTGAATGGCCCTCCGAGGATTTCTTGAGAGCAGCCGGGATTTATGAAGATTTTCATGAGTTGACTCATAATGCAGGCCTCACCGCTTTCCTCCATGACCAATGCAATCAGTATCTCTTACTCACAAATACCTTTGTGCAAAACTTTCATTTTCAATCTAGGAACTCACCACCTACGATGGAGTTTCATTTATATTATGAGCATAAGGAGATGTCACTTTATGATTTGTGTCGAATTTGTTTAGTCCCTTTTGGGGGCAAGACGGAAGAACCACATCATGATGATGTGGAGGGATTTATTAATACTATCACTGTAGGGGAAACTAGGAAGGTTTCCGATGCACGAATCACTAGCATACATTTTCCTGTCTTACGTTACTTTGCATTATTTGCTAGTCGTTGCTTAATTGGTCGCGGAAACTGTGGAAACCTTGGTATCCCTGATATTATTATTTTTCTCCAAGGTTTATACAGTGATAACACTTTTAGTATGGACGGCATTATTGCTAGACGGTTAAGTATGAACCGTACTAAGGGTCCCATCTTTGGAGGCATCTATGCTACATGCCTAGCTGCACATTTTAACATACCTATTAGGCATGCTGAGAAGGAAGAAAAAGTGCTGCCTCGTGTTTATCTAGATTATAAAAGTATGGTGGCACATGATTTTATTGTTAAGAATAGGGCAGGAGAGCTTAAATATCAATTGTTCTTTAATAAACATCATCCTGAGACCATTACTCTCCCTGCTCCTGCTTTCTTTGATTATCAGGCAAGAGGAGGATATACTATTACCAGAGAGGAGGCAGATGAGTACGAGAGGAGAGCGGAGGCCGCTCGTCGCCACACTGCAGCTCAAGAGGCGATAGCCGCTGCATCACAATACGACCCCAACAACTATTATTATGGATATCAGCCAGGCCAGCCGTGGCCATAGACCAACTTAGGCCAAAAGCCTAAGCTTGGGGGAGTACGTATTTCTCACCGACATTACATTTATGTTCACACACACTCATTGCTAGATGTCGGTGCTCATGCTTTTTCATTGTATCATCCATGCTAGTTTATTTTCTTATATGCTTTCTTCTTGTGTGTTTAATAAACCTTAAGAAAAACAAAAAAAATTAGTTGTAGCTTTTAATTAATTTTACTTTCCATGCTTGCAGTAGTAATTAAAAAGAAAACCCAAAAATATTCCCTGTTCTTCTTTTGCTTGTTGGGAGCTTTCCCGTGTAAATGGTTTTATTTCTTTTTCTTCTCTTTGGGGGTGAGTAGGAGAAGAACATGATTAAATTGTTGAAATGGCTCTTATATGCATTATTGTTTATCTGACAAAAGAGCCCATATTGCCTTGTCTTCTCATGTTTATTGATTGCTCACAAATTCCAGCTTAGTCCAATGCACGTGCACTCTTATTATTATTCACATCGTTCGGTCGTGCAAGTGAAAGGCAATTATGGTGATATATGATGGACTGACCGAGATGAGAAAAGCTAGTACGAACTCGACCTCTTTTGTTTTTGTAAATATGATGAGTTCATCGTTCTTGATTCAGCTTGTTATGAATAAACATGTTTGCAATGACAATTAGAGATCATAGTTGCTTGTGCCATGCTTGATTAGCTATGAGTTATAATAGTTTACCTTGCGTGCCAACATGCTATTAAAATGGTTATGATGTGGTATGATAGGGCGGTATCCTCCTCTGAATGATTTAAGTGACTTGACTTGGCACATGTTCACGCATGTAGTTGAAACAAATCAACATAGCCTTCACGATATTTATGTTCATGGTGGATTATATCCTACTCATGCTTGCATCCAATGTTTATTAATTTTAATCCATGTACATGACTGTTGTCGCTCTCTAGTTCGTCGCTTCCCAGTCTTTTGCTAGCCTTCACCTGTACTAAGCGGGAATACTGCTTGTGCATCCAAACTCCTTAAACCGCAAAGTTATTCCACATGAGTCCACTATACCTTCCTATATGCGGTATCTACCTGCCGTTCCAAGTAAATTTGTATGTGCCAAACTCTAAACCTTCATATAATCATCCTGTTTTGTATGCTCGAATAGCTCAGGTATCAACTAGGGCTGTCTGTATCTTCCATGTTAGGAGGGTCATTCTCAAGAGGAGTGGACTCCGCTCCTCACTCACGAGATAAATGGCTGGTCACCGGGATGCCCAGTCCCATGCTTTATGCAAACTAAATCAAAATAATTGCAAACAAAACTCCCCCTGGGACCTGATGTATGTTGGAGGCACTCGTTGTTTCGAGCAAGCCATGGATTGATGTTTGTTGGTGGAGGGGGAGTATAAACTTTACCATTCTGTTTGGGAATTGCCTATAATGTGTGTAGCATGGAAGATATCGCCATCTCTTGGTTGTTATGTTGACAATGAAAGTATACCGCTCAAAATGTTATTCACCTCTATTTCAAAATGAGCTCTGGCACCTCTACAAATCCCTACTTCCCTCTGCGAAGGGCCTATCTATTTACTTTTATGTTGAGTCATCACCCTCTTATTAAAAAGCACCAGTTGGAGAGCACCGCTGTCATTTGCATTCATTACTGTTAATTTATATTGGGTGTGACTATGATTGGATCTCTTTTACCATGAATTACAATGTCTAGTCAGTCCTTGATCTTTAAAGGTGCTCTGCATTTATGTTTTGCGGTCTCAGAAAGGGCTAGCAAGATACCATCTTGTTATATCATATTATGATTGTTTTGAGGAAGTGTTGTCATCCGAGTTTTATTATTATGGCTTGCTAGTTGATTATGCTATTTATATGAGTAAACATGAGACCTGAGAATTATTGCAAATATGGTTAGTTATAATATTTGCTGAAAACTTGAATGCTAGCTTGACATATTTACAACAACAAGAGCAAACAGAGTTTGTAAAAGTTTTTATTTATTTCTTTCAGTTTGTCAACTGAAGTGCTTGAGGACAAGCAACGGTTTAAGCTTGGGGGAGTTGATACGTCTCCAACGTATCTACTTTTCCAAACACTTTTGCCCTTGTTTTAGACTCTAACTTGTATGATTTGAATGGAACTAACCCGGACTGACGCTGTTTTCAGCAGAATTGCCATGATGTTGTTTTATGTGCAGAAAACAAAAGTTCTTGGAATGACCTGAAACTCCACGGGATATCTTACAATAAATAATAAAAAATCCTCGCCAAAGATGAAGACCAGGGGCCCACACCCTTCTCACGAGGGTGGGGGGCGCGCCCCCCTAGGGCACGCCCCCTACCTCGTGGGCCCCCTGGAAACCCGCCGACTCCAACTCCAACTCTATATAACTTCTTTCGGGGAGAAAAAATAGGAGAGAAGAAATCATCGCGTTTTACGATACGGAGCCGCCGCCAAGCCCTAAAACCTCTCGGGAGGGCTGATCTGGAGTCCGTTCGGGGCTCCGGAGAGGGGGATTCCTCGCCGTCGTCATCATCAACCATCCTCCATCACCAATTTCATGATGCTCACCGCCGTGCGTGAGTAATACCATCGTAGGCTTGCTGGACGGTGATGGGTTGGATGAGATTCACCATGTAATCGAGTTAGTTTTGTTAGGGTTTGATCCCTAGTATCCACTATGTTTCGAGATTGATGTTGCTATGACTTTGCTATGCTTAATGCTTGTCACTAGGGCCCGAGTGGCATGATTTCATATCTGAACCTATTATGTTTTCATCAATATATGAGAGTTCTAGATCCTATCTTGCAAGTCTATAGTCACCTATTATGTGTTATGATCCATTAACCCCGAAGTGACAATAATCGGGATACTTACCGGTGATGACCGTAGTTTGAGGAGTTCATGTATTCACTATGTGCTAATGCTTTGTTCCGGTTCTCTATTAAAAGGAGGCCTTAATATCCCTTAGTTTCCATTAGGACCCCGCTGCCACGGGAGGGTAGGACAAAAGATGTCATGCAAGTTCTTTTCCATAAGCACGTATGACTATATTCGGAATACATGCCTACATTACATTGACTAATTGGAGCTAGTTCTGTGTCACCCTATGTTATGACTGTTACATGATGAAACGCATCCGGCATAATTATCCATCATTGATCCAATGCCTACGAGATTTCCATATACTGGTTTACGCTTATTTACTTTCCCGTTGCTATTGTTACAATCACTACAAAATACCAAAAACATTACTTTGCTTTCATTACTCTTTTGTTACCATTACCATCACTATCATATTACTTTGCCACTAAACACTTTGCTGCAGATACTAAGTTTCCAGGTGCGGTTGAATTGACAACTCAGCTGCTAATACTTGAGAATATTCTTTGGCTCCCCTTGTGTCGAATCAATAAATTTGGGTTGAATACTCTACCCTCGAAAGCTGTTGCGATCCCCTATACTTGTGGGTTATCAGGGCGCGACGTGGACAGTCCGGTGGTGGAGGCGGCTAGCGTCGGGGACGTCGGGGTCATGCTGCGTGGGGACGGTGGGTCCGTGATCCGACGAGTATGTAGGTCGTCGGGACGGTGGCTCAGGTGAGACCTAGACAGCGAGTAGATGTCAACAAGATGCGCATGGTTACGGATATCAAAATGAAGAAGTTTGGAGGCAAGGGTGTGGTCACCGGAGACGTATTTCTCCGGCAGAGTTGGTTCGGCCGGCGAGATGCAAATGAACGGGGCGACGACTGTGAGCGGCGTGGAGTTGTGCGAGACGGTGAGGAAGGAAGAGGAGGTCAGGGGCCTTTTATAGGCGTAAAGAGGGAGCGCGGGGCTGCGGGATAAGCACTATCCCGAGAGGCCTCTCCAGCGGTTGCGAACAAGCGGGCTCGAGGCTCTGTCCCGTGCGGCTCGGCGAGAGGGTGGAGGCGATGCGGAGCGGGGCTCCACCAGTCAGTGGTGGCGGCGGGTAGCGAGCGAGACGGGGCGCGGGACGGTCGACCGGCGCGGAGGGTCTCGGGCGCGGGAGCAGGCTACGGCCAAAAGGCTGGCTCGGCCATGCGGTTCGGTCCTGGGTCGAACCCAGTTTCGGTCCACGCAGTGCGTGTGTTTTGTTTTAAAAAAACAAGAAAAACTACAAACAGAGGAAAATAAATGAAATTTACATAGGCATATTGTATACCAAAATGTTCAGAAAAAACCCAAGAATAAGATGAACTATTTTTCAAGTTCAACTAAATTCCAAAAAAATCATAAAAGTCAAACAGTGCTACTGTTGCATTTTAAATCAATAAAAGTCAGTTTTAAAATACCAAAATTATTTCAAATTTATTTTCTCCTAATTCTCCATTAAAGGGAATCATTTTATCCTTATTTACATTTATTTATTTTTAGGAGAAAATTAATTTGAAATTAAAACCAATAACTCCCAAGAGGATTTGAAAATTGGAAATTCAAGTAACTTCAAAGTGACTTTCAAGTTATTTCTTTGAAACTTCCAACTCTCTTTCTTCAAATTTGAGGAACTCATTTTATCTTCTCTCATGAACTCATTGAGTTGCTTAAAGTTTCTAAATTTGAAATATTTCAAATGGAATTCAAATCATTTTCAAATCCCTTTTCTTTAAATGGAAGAAGTCATATTATCTTCACTCTTGGGTTTTGGTGATGAAATGAATTTGAATTCATGGAGATCAAAATGCAAAGGTGAAAGTTTGGGAATCTCCTTTTATTCCCTCTCATTCAACTTTCAAAAATAATTTTCAAATTCCACTCAGTTTCACACAATCAATCACACAACAATCAAACAAACACTCATAAATATTTATTTAATATAACATTCCAAAATTTAGAATTTTGGGATATTGCAAACTACCACCCCTAAAATGAATCTCGTCCTCGGAATTGACAGAGGCTAGAAAGAAGGTTAGGTTTGGAGGGTCTTCTTGGAAATCCATTGATCACCACAAAGGTCTTGGGTGCTACCACCCTTAGAAGCATGGTTATGGTTCCGTCCTTTGGGTTGATAGTGTCGGCCTTCTCATATTCTCCTGGATAACTCCCTCACTGGTGCTCTTCTGGTAAGGGCATAACCTTTTCCTCAAAATCTTGAGTCCTTGCATCAAAATAAGATCCTTTCGAGACTGGGTCCTCTTAGCTGACAGGTCTGTCGCCAATGCTAAACAACCATCAAAAATCTCATGGGGGTCAACAATTACTGGTTCCTCTTGCAAGAAATGGGTATGGGTTGAATCTCACTGTATAACCTACGAATGGCAACGAGTGCGTGTACAGGGTTTCCATCGTCCTGCCATTCTAAGTCTTTTGGTTTGTCGTGTCGACACTCTTCTAGGGTTTTAAGGCTCTCTAGTTTTCCATCAACTTATGGTAGCTCATGATAGAAGTCTCCGGTATGGGGGCCAATCCATCCCGTACTTGAATCATTAGCACATACGAAGATAGTGAATCCGTATTCTAACACTTGGGCATCCTCACAAGCATTGCAGAACTTCTGTTCTCCACGAACTGGGTTCGGGTAAAACCATTGGTTCTGCAAGCCAAACAAAACCTCTATCGCTTCTTCACAACTCTCGGGTTTACGTAACCTCCTATGAAACGTTGCTCATGAAATCACTACTTCTTCCAGAATTCTTCTTGCAACAAGGTTGTGCTTGCTCCTTTTTAAATCCCGAGTCATGTGGGTTATGGACCACTTCAACACTTGTATATCTTTAACTCGTCCTTGGAGTTACTATTGTTCCATATTCCAACATTACATCTCCTTTAAATCCAATAGCACTTCATTCCTTCATACTCTTGGGGTAACCATCTGAACTAAAACAAAACTCCAACTTATTTTGTCCAAACTCCAACTATATATGGAACAACATTTTCCTTTCCATCGGTCTAGTGTTCACACAGGATATTACCATTAGAATAAAATGTATTGGTTCATTCATAATTCATAGTCTATTCATATCAAATCCTTTATTACATCCTTAACCACTTCTCAAAACTCAAATTTCAAAAGTACTCTATTACAAATGTTGCCATCCACATATTTTGGTATGGTCAAGCATTACTTCCATCTTTACTCATTTGCCCTACTTGAAGATGCTTCAATCCTACTGGAATTGTGCAATGTGATCCTTGAAATCATCGATCTTCTGCTTCAACATGATGGGCATGAGCTTCATATCCATCATCTCTGCATGCACCTCTCTCAGGTATTCCTGACTGTGACGGTGTCTTCAAGTATTTCTCCAATCTGACACATGGCTTCCATAGCAGCTTCATGAGTAGAGTCAAAGAATGTTGCTTGTGGTACTCGAGAAATGAAAAAGTATTTCCCCTTAGTCTTTGGGCAAACTCCCTTCACAAGGTGGAGCTGTACCTCCACGTACCAAAGTTCAACTCCATTCTCCATGAAAGGATAACCCTTGTAAACTCCATCTCCTTCAAGATGAATGTGCTTCATCATGTCCTTCAGGATCTTTGGGTAATCCTGATCACTAGTCAGGGTCATGATCGTTTCTGGGCCCTTGAGAAAAGACTCGTAAGGGTTGTCATCTGCATGTATAAGTTGGAAGGGGTACTCAGGATACTGTATGTATTTCCTTGGGTGAAATGTGGTTGTTTTTCCCGGGAAAGGTTTTGGGTCAGCTTGTCCATGGGTTCAAGGTTTAAGTCTGGGTGACATAGTGAGAGAGGTGCTCACAATCAACAAACAACTCATGACACCTCATATGAGATTCCAAACATATCGACTTTTATTGCTGCATGAACTATTACAATTCCCATTTCATAACTCAACTCAACATCCCCAACAAAAATAAAAGTGCATTCCACATTTTTTACATTCTTTATTTCAATATCAAGATCTCAACTACTCAGCTCAAGCTTTCATCTAATCTAAACATTCCCTAGCAAAATTTCATGCTTGCTTGCAGCAAAAACAAATGACTTTCGATTAATCTTTGGGCTTCTTGGGGAGGGTGTCAGCTCTTTGAGTTCTTGGCTTCTTCTCTGGACAATTATCAACGTAATTACCTAAATCCTTGCACCAGTAACACATGATATGACTCAGGTCCTTCTCTGCAGAAATTGGGTTGTTTTGGGGATGCCTTCGTTTTCGCTTCTTGGGTTTTCCGTAATGATCAAAGCTTCTATTTCCTGAGGGTCAAACTTCACTTTTGCTGTCGGGAAGTCTCCGAGATACTCTTGGCTTTCCTTCATACAATACTGTGAGAAATGTCCTTCTTCTCCACATGAATAGCACGCGTTGGAGTAAAATCTGTTTAGGCCTTCTTCTTCAGGGTCCTCAAGAACTTCCTTCATCATGGGTTCTTTTATACTTTCCATGTGGGCTTCTTTCTGCTGCTTGGTATTTTTTTGTACCTTGGGGTAAACATGACACCGAGCAGAGCAATGCGTAGTTCCTTCACACAGGAAACAAGTCACCTGCCTAGCTGGGCATTCTCCGGTTGGGTGATTTTCGTCACAATGAGGGCATCCATCCTTGTGTTCTTCATGGGTGTGTCCTATTTCTCCATAGATCTTGCATGCACAAGGCTTCTTCACTTTAGGGTCACGGGGCTTCTGGATAAAACGAGACCTCAGTAGAATTGTCTTGAATTTTTCCCAAGCATTTGCTCCATTCCATCCTTGTATGGCTTGATGTATCTCTCGCCATGTTGCAGCACCTTGTGTGATGCACCATCACTACAAAAAAGACACATTTGGGACATTTTTGGCCAAACAATTTTTTTCTGTCATACTTATGACACTTCTATGACGATAATTGTGACAAAACCCGGTATCATCATAGATGCGGTGGGGTCCTACTTCTATGGCAAAAAATCATGAAAGAAAATGGGCTTTTCGTCCTGGGTGGGCCGGAGACACAGCTGCTTGACATTCTTTGGGCCGTCCATGACGGAAAAAAACATGGTAGAAGCGAGGGCGAGGAAAATATTGGGGAGTTCCCGGGTATGGTGGGTGGTCGGGGGTCGATGGATGCGCGTTTCTCTCGTACATATGCACGTGTGTGCGAGGCGTTGTGCTCTAACTGAACCCGAGTGAGGCGTTGGGCTCTAACTAAACCCGAGCGATTGCACTGTAGGCTACGCGTTACTGAACTCGAGTGATCGATCGATCCCTTGCTGTTAACCGAACCTGAGTGATTCCTTTGCTACTACTGCTAACTGAAGCCGATCGATGCTACCTCTGGATGAACAGTGAGTGTTATTGGGGGGGGGGGGTTGGATGAACAGTTCCTGATGGGGATTTGGATGAACAGGAACCCGTGGTAGTAGAGGCTGTTGCCGCTGGATGAACAGGACCCCGATCGGTCGAGCCGGTTGGGGGGGGGTGGATGAACAGGACCCCATGGAGGGCTGGATGAACACGACCCCGTGGAGGGCTGGTTTAGCAGTAGCCGGCGGAGGGCTGAATGAACAGTAGCCCGTGGAGGGGTGGTTGAATAGGACCCCGTGGAGAGGGCTGGTTGAACAGTAGCCGGTGGAGGAGCGTGCGATGGAGGCTAGATGAACAGGAGCCCGTGGATGAACAGTCGCAGGTGGAGGCTGGAGGAGGTCGACGGTGGATGAACCGTAGCCCGTGGAGGCCGGAGGAGGTCGACGGTGGAGATGAACAGTATCCCATGGAGCACCGTTTTGTGGTACACCACACCCCTCCCGATGAACAGGACCCCCGTTTCGACCGTAGCGCTCCAACACAAGTCTGTTTCCTCCGTTTTGCGGTACGCCACACCCCTCCCGATCAACAGGACCCCGTTTCCACCGTAGGAGGTCCGTTTCCTCCGTTTTGCGGTACGCCAAACCCCTCCCGATGAACAGGATCACGTTTCGACCGTGGCCGGTCGAACACAAGGCCGTTTCCTCCGTTCTGTGATACGCCAGGCCTTGTTTCCATCAGCTGTTCCATCCAAGCCGGTTGGCTCCCGATGGACAACACACATTCCATTGCCTCCCGATGAACACGAGCATTCCGTTGCCTCCCCATGAACACGACGACGGCGCAGCTTCTTTGTTCCGACCGAACCATGTACACGAGCCCTGGCCGTACGTATGGGCGAGTAGGCGTTCGAGACCCCGCCCGTATGTACGTACGTGACCGTATTTTGTTTCTTGCACCCTGGCCATTATACGTACGTGTACATGCTACGTGCACGCCTCAAGTACGACACGTGCGCGCCTCTACTACGACACATGCGCGCCTCTACATCGACCAGTATGTACGTACACGTTCGCGACTAGAATGACAGTGCTATGTATGCTTCGACCAGGTGGGTCCGGACTATCAGGCACTTCCTTGCGTGCGAAGATGTAGCTGGAGGGTCCCAGTAGTCAGGGGGGAAACATTTTTTCACGATATACGGTGGCCCATCCAATGGTTCCCTGCTGTCAGGTGGAGGAATCATTATTTTCCGCGTAATAAGGAGGCACTTCCTTGCTGCGGCCGTGGACCCAACTGTCAGCCTCTCCATGTACAATACTCTTCCGATGGAAGTCGTTCCTTGACCACGTTCACCACACCGCGCCGAGAGCACCAGGGCGGTGGACGATGGCGAGGCCTAGGAAGGGGACGACGCGAAGCCGTGGAAGACGCGGCAGTGGTTGCCCACACGGAGAGGAGTACGAGGATTCACTGGTTCGGCTATGGTGTGAGGCTGCCGTTGCCGCAGAATAACAGGGGGTGTGGGTGAGTAGAGGGATGGCCAGGCCAACGGTGGGAGTAGTAGGGGGCGGTGAGGCTTCCGCGGCATCACAGCCAGCCACGGGAGGTAGGAGCACACGGCACGACCGGCGCTGGTTTGGGCGGCTGGAGCAAGAAGACCAGAGGTTGAAGAAGCACTAGGGCCGTTGGATGGACATCATACGGTCACTGGAGCTAGAATCGTTCATATTGACTAAGTTGACAAAGCCCTCCATCCCCGTCAACTTAGTAGGCCCACAAGTCAGCCTCCCACTATGGTGGGTCACAGCTAGCAGGGGGTATTCATTTTTTTGTGCATAATAAGGAGGCACTTCCTTGCGTGCGAAGATATAGCTGGTGCGTCCGACCTGCACCAGGGGGAACGTTTTTTTCATGAAATACAGAGGCCCACCGGTGGGTCCTAGCTATCAGGTGGAGGAATCATTATTTTGTGCATAATAAGGAGGCATTTCCTTGCGTGTGGCCGTGGACCTAGCTGTCAGCCTCTCCACGCACAGTCTACTTCCGATGGATGTCGTTCGTTGACCATGTTGACCACTTCGCGCCGAGCGCATCCAAGGTGGTGGACGACGGTGAGGCCCCGAACAGCAATGAGCCGGAGATGGGAAGACGCGGGAGTAGAGTCACAGACGAAGAGGTGTATGAGGGTTAACTGGTTATGGTGCGGAGTGGTTCGGCAGTCGGTGGAGAAGAACAGGAGGTGTGGAGGGATGGACGGATGGCCTGGCCAACAGTGGTTTAGCGCTTCACAGCTAAGCGTGCTAAGTAGAGCTGCTAGCAGCAGGAGGTGGGAGCAGGTGGTCCCGTCGGCACTGGAGGAAGAAGACGAATGATTGAAGATGGATGCCGGTCGTTGGATGTGAATCCAACGACTAACGATGTCAGAATCATTTGTTGACTAAGTTGACAACGACTTGTGTTGGCTTCGACCTATTGGCCCACATTTCAGCCTCCAAAAATGTGGCACGTATTCAAACCATTTTTTTCAGAATTTGTAGTCAATTTGATCTTTTTTTAGAATTAGAGTTCATTTGCTGGGTTGGGTGAACAAATAATGTAGCGTCCATGCGGCCATTTATTTTTTTCCTAAAAAATTACAGGCCATTTGCACTTTCTCGAAATACACGATTTTGCTGGGCTGATTCTAATTATATTCTTGGGTTGGGCGCAGCAATGTTATTTTAAATAATAAGTGACTTATTATTACATTGGGCTGAGCATTTTGTTATAAATATATTTAAATAATAAGTGATTTATTATTACATTGGTCCTTAAATTTTATTAAGCTTTTTGTACACAATCACCAGGATTTTCGTTGCCAAAAAAACCCAGGATTTTATTGTTAAGAAATTATTTTTATAAGTGAATAAGATGTGGGATATTGTTTTTTTATATATGTAAGTATCTGTTAAATATATGATGAAAATAACAATAATATATAATAACATATAAAATAATTTAAATATATATATATATATATTTTATAGTTAGGAGGGAAACATAAGTTGGACCAGGCGTTCCTATTCTTATATAGAAAAATAGAACAGACCTCCGCGTTTTGTTCAAAAAAGTACATAAATTGGGATGCCGATGTTTCAGGAAAAATAAAATCTCGGATGGGAGGTCCATAGGCCGATCGATACATGACGGCCCTTGAAAAATACAAACCGGCATGTCGTGGGCTGCGCATGTTAAAAAACGAAACCTAGACGGGGCAGCCCAAAACCCAGCTGATACTTGTTGCCCCAGTGATAATAAATGATACCTGCCCGCTCCCCGGCTTCGTTGTGAATTTATCTCCTATAGTAACTACGTTGAAGCACCTAAAGAATTGTAACTATGTTGACAAACCCATGGGACCCAACGTCAGTATAGCATTAGGATGAAGTATTTTTTCGATGAGGCACTTGCTTGCGTATGACCATAGACCTGGTGGGTCCCGACTGTCCGCCTCTCCATGTACAGTCCTCTCCAGATTCCTCTCGTTTGTTCAACACGTTCACAATGGTAGACAGCGGCACCACGGCAAGCGCACAAAGGCACAGGAGGAGATCGGACCACCTGAGGCAGTGCCTTGTTTGTAACCGAAGTACTGAACTAGCCCAGTGGCAAAGTGACACTACCTGGCGGCTGTTCCGCCCGGGTTCGATTCCACCTGATGCAGGGAAAATATCTCCAATTTTTTTGCCTCTGCCATTATTAACATGTGGGTCCCCATTATCATCTACGCATACCACGTCCAACACTTGCCAAAACTTCGTCCCTCGTTTTCTCTATTTTTCGCACCCTCGACATTGTGTGGGCATTTTGAAAATAGCATACCTTTTTGACTGTGCATCATATGAAGATGTGCTATGCATGAATGTTGATCAACATGATGTTAAACGCCTGGTAGTTCCATTTTCGACCATGAATAAAACTTCCAACATGATGTTAACCCTGTTAATATAAATGCTCTGCCTAGTTAATGTGTTTTGAATTTCAGTATGAATGATGTTAATACTGAAAATCTTGGTCAATTATGACCCAGAATAAAAGGGATACTAGTTAATGTGGGGTCGCTTTCTTAATTTATGGGTAAATTGATTTTGATTTTGATCCAGTCACAGCGCGCCGGCTTTCTCGTCCAATCCTAAGAGCATCTCCAGTCGTTCGGCCCCCCAAGGCACCCAGGTGCTTTTTTGGCCCTTCCCCCGGCGCGAATTTGGCGCTGGGGGCGTTCTCGGCCCAGCCACGCCCCCAGCCCTGGCCCCAATGACGCCCTATTTTTTGAATCTGCAGTTCCCTCTACAAAAAAACGCAATAGTTCGGCGACCACTCGCCACAGCTCGGCGATCATCTCACATAGTTCTTCGTAGCGAATAAAAATGGGAGGCGAGAGTGCATCAAATGACGGCTGCGTCGATGTCCTCGGCCGCACCGTCCTGTGTTTCTGCATCGGCTTCGGCGTCGGTGTCGGCGTTGTTGTCCGTAGGTGGCGTCCGTGGGGTGCTGGGCGTCGATGTAGGCGACATGTCGTCGCTGGGGCTTGCCGGCCGGGTCGACGCGTTGGTCGTGGCAGTGGGCATCTCCGTCGGCAGGCCATCCATGATGAGGACACACTCCCGCATGTACCACTCCCTGATCGGCCCGTCCATCGCCGACACCGCCGTCACGTCTGCTGCCATTAGGAAGGCCAAGTTGGTGTTCCTCTTCTTGGCGGCTACATTTGTCCGAAGCATGTCGAGCTTGATCTGGCCCGTCGACATGATCGCCGACCAGCGCGCGTTTGCTTTCGCCTCCCTCTCGACGGCGTGGTTCTTGGTGTCAGCGATGCACTACTCGATGGACGCCTATAGACGCTCAGCGTTAGGCGCGGCGTCCCTTGCCGACTTGGCCTTCTTGTTGCCATCCGGGCGGCCGGCCGACGCCCTGGGCGCCAACGCGTCCGGCTGGTACGTCTCCCTCACATTGGCCAGCGTGCTCCGAACGTCTGTCCACTTCTCGCACTTGTTGATCTGGGAAAACACATGGAGGTACTTGAAGTCCTGCTCGGGGCTACTGTCCTGCCGAAACATGGCGAACATGCGCAGCATCTGCGGCGAAAGAGAACAATTGTCGGCGAGGTAGAAGGAATGAAACGAGGCAGCGACCGGCGTGTCCATACCTTTCCCTCGACGCTCTTGCCGCTCTCTGACCGAGCAGCGACCTCCTCGACGATCCCATGCCATTTGTTGCACGCCGCCTGGATGATCGCCCAGTGATTCGCCATGGACTTTTCGCCGCGTATCATGTGGATGCCGGCGAATTGCGGGTCGACCAACTTTCGATTGTCAAACTCCGACTTGATGCGCTCCCAGTACGTGTCGGCGCTCTGGTTCGTGCCGGTGATCACATCGAGGTAGACGACCTTCCATGCTTCGGCGAGGCATTCGTCCTCTTTGGCCATCCACTTGACGCGTGGCTCCCTGGTCCTGGGTCCGCGCTTCCTCTTCATCCCGTTCCTCACCGCCACAGGCGCCTGCTCGTCCTGCTCCTCCTCGTCGGTGTCCTCCTCCTCCTCATCGGCGAAGTCCTGCTCGGCGCCCACATCGGCAGCGTCATAGAGCTCCTCGGCGAATCTAGGGGAAGCGGCGGCCGCAGCTGAGCCGCTCGTGATGATGTCATCCATGTCGGCGTCCGTCGACTCCTCGCCGTCGTGTTGCGATGACGATGCCTGCGAGTAGAGCAGGGCACCACCACGCAAATTCATCATCGGCAGCATCGGGGAGGCGGCGTAGTCCGGCGGAGAGTAGTTGTACGGGGGGTATTGGACGCCGGCGAATGCGGGAGACGACGTGCGCTGCCCGTGCGAGAAGGTGGTGTTGGGTTTAAACCCACCGTGGACGTCACCGTCACCATAGCCAAGGGACGGCGCGTACCCCCACGGCTGGGGCGGAGGCGTAAAGCTGGCTGGTGACCCGACGCTCGGCTGACTCCAGGAGACCTGATGATGGCTGGGAGGAGGCATCATCCGGGCGCTAGCCGCCGCCTCCACGGCATGCTCTTGCTGCTTCTTGGACCTGTTCCGCTGGTCGGTGGTGGCGGCCGCCCGCCGTACGATGTCCGCCTTCCACTCGGCGTTCGACATCCCAGGCGGCTTTGACGGCGGCGCCCTCGGCTTCCTCTACTTCGGCGGCGGGGCATCAGCATCCGCGGCAACGGCGGGCCTGGCGCGGTGTATTTTTTCGGCGGCATGGTGGCGCGCAGTGAGAGGAATGGCGGGAGAAGGGGGGGTGGAGGGAAGTGGGGGAGGAAACGGCGGGAAAAGGAAGACACTCGCCGACAAGCAGGACCCACGCGCCTTTTCGCTTTGTCTGGCGTCCCCAGGCGCCCCCAACGCACCGGGTTCGCCCAGGGTCTACCGGCGCCAGTTTCGGCCCAATCCGGCAAAAAAATGAGTCCTGGGGGCGCGGCTGGGCTGATTTTTCGGCGCCGGCACCGAAAAAGTGGCCTGAGGGGGCTGTTGGGGGCGTGACTGGAGATGCTCTAAATCGCTCCTGCACGCTCCTCTCGCTCTTCTCCATTGCAAAACCACCTCCTCTCCTCTCCATCTCCATTCCATAACCACCGCCTCACCTCTCCCTCTTCTCCATTGCAAAACCACCTCCTCTCTCCTCGGACGAGGATCCCCTGACTTACCCCATCCTGCCATTGAGACACTGATACATGGGTCCACCAAGCGCGGGGTCCACCCGTCAGCGACCGAAGGGCAGGGAAACCTCTCCTCTCCATCATCTCCATTCCAAAACCACTGTCTTGCCTCCCCTCTTCTCCCTTGCAAAACCACCCCCTCTCCTCTCCATCATCTCCATTCCAAAACCACCGTCTTGCCTCTCCCTCTTCTCTATTGCAAGACCACTGTCTCTCCTCCCATCTTCCAAAGCTAGCACCAGACCACTCAGAAGGACATCTATGGAGAGGATGCATCAGTGAATCAGGCAAATCACTGGTGGAGACCAGGCAATGTTAGCCAGGTTGAAGGAGATCCTTACTTGGTTTGACAATGAGTGGGAGATTTTGAGGACGGTGAGGGCCATGTTGAAATGTATGCGAAAGAGCGAGATAACGGCGATGTACTCCTCGACGGCAGTCATGCCGCAGTTCTTCGAGTTCATCGAGTATCTTCTCTGGGCGATGGAGCAGACAAATTCGCCCGAGGCGAAAGTCAGGCGGAGGTGGTGGGCGTACAGGTCGAAGGTCGAGCACCCAAAGGATAACGAATCGATCGAGTACGGTGTGCCGTTCGTGAGGGTGCAGAGCCAGCCAGAGCCACATGAGTATTCGTTCTACCACCACAAGAGGAGGCCGGATGGTGCGACGTCACTTCCCCGCCGCTCTCCATGGTTCCCTCGATGCTCGTCTCATTTCAACGGCGTCGGTAGGGTTTAAGGTAAGCTTCGCACTAACCTAATCTTCCATCTGCTCATGCTTACAATCAGTGTGACAACTAATAAAAATCATGCTTACAATCAGTCTCCGAGTACTACACCAATCACCCTAAAATAGCTCGGGACCTTTGGGTCAAAGTTGTGACACTATGTACAAATAGAGAAAAATAGATTGGTGCTTCTTTCAGAAAAGAGTACTCCCTAGAAAACTGCCAATATAAGCTACTAGTATTTTTTTGAAGTCTAAGCTACTAGTATTTGGTTAGAGGATTTGCTGCCGAGAAAGATCTATCCATAGTGAGTGCCACACATCCCACTGGTGGTGGTGGATGCCAATTCTTAGATGGAGCAGGGTTGGTGTCGGTAATTTTTACTTGGCACCTCGCACTCTGCATATATGCCGGTTCCATCCGTACATTTATGCAGCTCCACCAAAATGCAGCTGAATAACCCTATTTGCACAGATAATGAAAAATCATGATTACATTATAGTGGCACTAGTTGATGAAACATACACTAATAAATAGAAGAAAAATATTGTGATAGTATCATAGTATGCCATGCTGCGAGGGCGAGATTGGCCCTGCGACGCCTCATACGGTACACCTCATACTGGAAATTGACCCAAGTCTCCCTGATACACCTTCCGCCAGTGATGAACATCAGTGTACAATGGTAGTACAAGGAGGGGCCTTGAGACATTGCAATCTCTATTTTTGTGCAGATCAACTAAAATTAAGCACCCCAGTTTGCAAAAACGCTTAAACATTAACAATGGGACTAGTTGATGAAACATATACTAACAAAGAGAAGCACTTTCTTTATCTACATTGGAAATGAAATGATAGAGAGGACACTCGCTCTATTTTAACTGTATTATTACTTCATTTTATCAGTGGCACTAGGGTCGAGCAGGTGGCAAATGAGGTGTACCGTGCGTCGCAAGTATGGAGGCCAGGGGTGCTTAGATTGGGATGCTAAAGCTGGCTCTATCTCCCCCCTGATGTCTTTGTGGTAGCATTTGGATTGTAATCCAAACTTGGTTGAGCTGGTGTTGCGTCCCCCTACCTACCTAGCTTATGTGGCGAACTTGTCTCCTGCTAGTACTCAGTCCGGTCTAGTAGTAGTTGCATAACTGCCCGTTTACACTGAGATGTTGTCGGATAATGGTTCTCTATGGTATGGTTTCTTTAATGAAATCAGAGGAAACCTCCTCTTTCGATATATAAAAAATATCTATGGCACTAGCGGTGCCAAAACATTGCCTGAAATTAATAGTGCCACTAGAGTAAGGTGCAAAATAATAACATTACTGTTTTATCATGGCAGTGCCAAAATAGTAGCAGAAGAGCAGACTCAACATGCATGATCTTTGGCAAACTGTCAGACCAAAAATCCACATACCCTGTGATGGGAACCATATCTGCAGTCAACGCCATCGTAGAAGGGATGACACCAGTCACCAACATGGATGATTCAATTCATGGGACCTTTTGGTGCAGTTCACCTAAAATGAAGCAATGTCCCATGAGCTAGCAGCTTCTTCTTCATTTTTTTTAAGAAAAGGGCTTCAGCCCCAGTTCCATTTCCATCAGAAAACGAAACCCACAAAGCTTATTCTTCAATAGTTGCAATAAAATTGAGCAACATCAAGGTTGGTTGTGAAGCTCCTGGAATGTTCAACTATAATTTGGATATGATTTGTGCGGTTTAACTAAGATCAAGCGTGAAATGTATGTCTCTGTTTGCACAAAAAGGGTGGAAAGGAGGGTGACAAACAAGTGATGAAACATACATCAAATGAAAAGAAGCATGTTCCTTATCTGAATGGAAATCCTACAAGGACAGTAGCAATTTCTAAAGCAGCAACATTGCTAGATATTAGTGTGGGCATTAGGATTAACTATGACAACTGTTAAATATGACATTACTTTAATGGTGCGATTGCTTCATTTTACCAGCAACATTACATTAACAGCTGCTACAGAGTCGGTATTTGGGCACGGGAGAGTAGGTGGACCAGGACCGTTGCATTTCTAACGAAAAGAAGCAACTTATCTTAATGGGAAATTTAGCAGGACATTGAAAACAACATTGGTTTAACGTGTCCTTACTTTTAACAGTGCGACTGCTACATTTTACCAGTGGCATTATATAAGAGTGGCTCGGGCAACAAACATCAGAACAGGATATCTCGGTTGGTCCCATTTTTGTTCGGTATAGCCACCTTATACTGTGTGAGGCTAGCAAATCTAGTGCTGGACTTACTCTGTTGACTTGTCCCCTAGTCCCCACTTCCTTTCCTTTTCAACCAACATATCGGGTTTATATTGAGTTTGTATAGCCAGTCTCTGCTACTTTTCGCCCCCATTATTTTCTCTTTCGACCAAATCCTAGATTCAGGTAACAGATCTTCCCCCAGCCCCTTTATTCCTTGTTTGAACCAAGTAGTACTATATTCAAGTGCATGAACTACTTTTACCTCTTAACAGTCAAAATTTAGGTGGCTTTCGAACAGCCGATCGATCCTATCTAAGAGGGGGCCTGGGAAATAGTAAAAGATACAAATGCAGTGACATCAGGATAAGTAGAGCAAGGCTAGTTTTGAAGGAAGTTATACCCGAGGGTCGCCGGGAGGCCGGATATGCCCACACTACGGCAGCGAGGAAGAAGGGGTCGGAGGCCCTCCCTAGCCAGCGGTGCTGGGGAGAGAACGACAAGGCATGCTGATCGGGACGCGCCGGCAGTGGGTAAGAGCCGTCGCTGAGGACGACCGCATGAACGTTGCACCTTCTCACCTTCCCCGACGGAGAGGATTCGGCTGGATCTATGACCAGCGGTGAGCAGGGAGAGAGAGAGAGAGATAGTGGCCACTGCTGTCATGTTTAGATCTAGAGAGGACGAGACAGTGTGAAGAGAGCAACACTAGCAACCAAGCGCGGAGGCTCCTGCCTATATAGTGGAGTACTAGTTTTATTTTGTCTACCAAAGTCGGCTTGACCTCGTCAATGACTATCGAGAAGTCTTCATGCGCGTGCCTCGGAGGCACAGTTGTCGTCATTTTGATCTGAAGCACTGGATTATAACATATAACACAAAAAATGCCACATGACAAGAAACCGTAACCTCACTACCCAAAGGAGACAACATGAATCCCGGCGGACAAACTAGACGAGGATCAAAGCTCAAATTAAAGATAAACTCATTGACAAGGGGTCCGTCGATAGATGTCCTAATTAAAATAGCCGGGTTGACCTAGATGGCAGCCGAGTAGTCTTCGTGCATGTGCCCCCAATGACCAGCGCCTTGGAGGAACTCAGTTGTCGCTGTTCAACCCTTGCAGTGATCCGAAGCACATGACACCTAATATTGCGAGATGACAAGAAACCTTTTTTTAGATTTCTCACCAGAACTACAGCCCTATGCAAACACAGCCTGCACGATATGTAGATGATAGCCAATCTAGGCGTGTCTCCTGGAGTCTGGTCACATGCATGGACGAACTGATCTTCCGTGTCATGCAGGGATCGTCCAGGCACCAACGTATGTACAACACTTCTCTAGTACTATCGCTCGTCTCTCTCTTCTATTAACTCACCTGACTTGCGGGGACAGGGAGTGTGCCTATGGTCGGTTCTCGATTGCGGTCCCACATGTGTGTGCAAATGCAATATGATGCACGTTCCATTTAGAGAGCGGCATGCCAGACCGACCGACCGTCTGGGGTGCCATGCGAACGCGACGGGCGTGTTGTATACTCCATACATGTGTACCGCCGTTTTCTTGAGGCTTTGCTCCATGGCGCAATCCATGGATACAATATTAGTATACTGTACTATTTAAAACTCGAGAGCGGGGCTTTTCCCGCGCGGTAGGTGGGGCAGTTCTTCCTAGTCGGTTCGACAGAGACGTGAGAAGATGAGGGAGTAGGCTACTGCAAACGTAGGGCTGTGTGATTTGACAGCGAGTTACTGCTAGACAGGTGGGGCCCCGTGATTTGACTTGCCATTTTATCATTTTAACTGCGGCGCTACGACCGGCGTGAGTCTCCCGATTCCTGACCACCTTCATGGTATACATGTGCCTCTCCCAATGCTCCACCATGTAGAGGCTGGCTGTTGCATGAGAGCCCACTCCTCCAATTTTTCCTTGCCTCTTTCCTCCACATATGCAAAAATTCCATGTAAGCGGGCTTATAGCCCACTATTGTACTTGGTCGTATAGGTGCTAAGCCTGCCACATAGGCATAAAGTCTGATGTGCCAAGTTAATTACTCCCTCCGTCTAGGTGTGCAAGTCATCTTACGAAAACCAAATAATCCCAAAACACTTAGGCGCGGTGCATTAACTTCTACTCCCTCTTTTCCAGTTTATAAAGCTCAAATCTGAAATGTCATCAATCAAGGCATTTTGTGAGTGGAGGAACGTATCTCATACTTTACAAAACTGTCCCAATTAAACTGATGCATTAAATTGGATTAATGGCAGTGCATGCATGCTTGGCCTCTAGATAAGTAGACACATTACATGCATTGGTGTGTTCCTTTTTAATTCTTACATGCAAAGATTTAATGCGTCTCGGAAACTAAAAATGAGATGGAGACGAGCCCTATAAATTGGAAAAAAAGTTGAGATAAGCCCTATAAACCGGAAAGGAGGGAGTACGTCGTTTCTTGTTTCTTGACATATCAACCAATAAGAGATGTGGGGTGTGCATGCTTTTAATGACTTGAGACTACCATTTCATTGGAAGAGGTCACTCCTTGGAAAATGCAATAAATACTACAAAGAAAGAGATAGAGAGAAGTAAAAAATACTCTTATAGCCAACCTTATAGCTAACCTTGTTGTATGAGCGACTAAGTGACGACTATGTATGACAGCCAACATTAGATAGCCTAACACACCGTGTTAAATCTCCAAGGGTGCGACTGCGCGAGCGAGGCGATGGTCGTGGTAGGCACGACCATGATACGGGCTGCTGGCAGCCCTTGGATCTGAGATCGAATGACCGCATGCTAAGTTGCTGAAAATTTGTAGAATAACCCTCCAGGATCGGATATTCATTCATAGGTCTTGAATCACGCCATGCAACCGTTCTATCTCCGATCCAAGGGCTCTCGGAAGCCCGTATCATGGGAGAATGGAAAGCTTTGTATCACCTGTAATTTTGCCGATGCTTAACATGACATCAAAAGCCATTTAATTGGGCATCGAGTAGACATGACATCTAATTGGCACTCCATAGTACTGTGCATGAATCCATTTATCCACCAGGCAAGCCACTACCCTGTCGTTCGCACGCCCCACTCAGCATTTTTACAAAAACCGCTGGCAGTTCGCCCCTACTCGTCCCCGGACATCCTTTAACATTACGGCAGTTCGCTCCTAGTTGTCCCGTCCTTTCACATTACGGCAGTTCTACTAATCCTAACCCTCCGCCCAAATCCATGGCGCCCCAAATCTCCATGATCGGCAGTGAGTACAAGGTTAGAACTATCACCGGCGATGAGTTCGACGTCATCTATACCCGTTCTTCCCTGACGGTGAAAGGATGCCTTGCTCACTTCAGACGCATGTTCGAAAACTCAAAGGATGAGTCGGTCGTTGGGCTAGATGTTGAGTACACCACAGTCCTGCAAAGCAAGAAGACTCTAAAGGAGGCAGAGAAGAAGCCCGCCGTGATCTAGGTTCGTGTGCATGACTTATGCTTGGTCTACCACATATGCCATGCCGATGTTGAGTGCCAGGATTTTAAGAACTTCTCCAAGGACGACCGAGTAAAATTTGTTATTGTAGACTTTAGGAATGACAGGGAGGTCCTGGATCGGATAAGCCTCATTGTAGGAAACCCCTTCGACCTCCAGAAGAAAGGGTTGGTGCCCTCCCGTGATCAGCCTTCAATGTTGACCCTGGCAGGAGCCATGGTTCATCCCTCATACGGTACACTGAAGAAACCTCCATTCAAGTTTCATCATGCATGGGAGTGGAATGTACTAGATATAGACCACATCGACTACGCTGCAATGGATGGCTACCTTTGATTCAATATCTACAAGGGTTGGATGAAGAGCAAGAGCCAAGTGTGCAGTTCAAGCAAAGAAGTATCGGCCAAGAGGAAGAGGGACAAGGACGAAGTCGAGCACGTGGATGAGGAGTCCGAGTAGGGTGGCAGTGTCATTACTCATGGTGGTTCTAATGCAGTGTCTACCGGATTACTTGCTTGCTTTAATTTCAGGTGTGCTTAGTTTTATTTGAGGGATGTGTTGTGCTGAGCCCCCAGCAGGACTATGTTATGTTCCTTCTTGTTACTTTAACTCTTCAGTACGTACATACTAGTATTTCTTACAGTTCATCTTTTAGTTGGTATACTACTACCACTCATTTCTTCACATTATATACATACAATATATATGGCCAACATCATATAGCCAGCAGTTTAGTTGCCAAAGAATTTTAGGGTGCTTAGTTTTATTTGAGGGGTGTGTTGTGCTGGACACCATTATTATGACTCAAATCTCTTTGGCCATGTTATATTGACATAAATACCGATGGACCAACATGCCATCTCTCCCTCTATCTCACTACAGTAAAATAAAGTGTGGGGCCTACTTGATCCCAACAGCGTTCTTATTTTCCTATAAAATAATTCGCTTGGTTAGTCCTGACAAGCGGGGCCACACTTATCATTGTGAGAATCGGCTTATTTTTGTCATATAACATGGTCAATGGGTTTGACGTGAAAATAACAATATCTAATGGCATTTTGAGCAAACATCTAACTTAACGATGGCATTTTTGAGATATCTAATTGCATTTTTGAGCAGGCATCTCACGGATCGATGGCATTTTTGAGTAGTTGTAACTTCTAATGGCAAAAATGAGTAGTGATACACAACTAGTGGCATAAATAATAAGAACCCAAGAATTAAATAGGTATGCTAATTTCTTTAATATAATTTAGCACCCCATTTAAGCACATACTAGGTTTTTTAATAGTACTATATGCATAATTTGGCAATGAGTGCTCTCTATATGTACAACCTGTTATCTTTAATTTCATCTTGTTAGTTTTCCTCCATGGCGCAATCCATCGATACTAGTACTGTACAAAAGTAGTTTTTTAAAAGGCAAGAGGGTGGGGCAGTCTAGCTTGGTCGGTTTCAAGAGAGGCGAGGGCCTTTGTGATTTGACGGCTCATTACTGCTGGAAGGTGGGGCCTTGTGATTTGACTGCTCGTATAAATGTGCCGACGACCTGACGAGGAGCAAAGAACCGTGCGATATACTCAAGTTTTCCACTGGAGTAGTACGACAGAGGAGCATGAAACACGACATCCCAGTGCCATATGGCGATAAAAATGATCTAATTTGCTAGTCATCTCATTGTTAGCATTGTTCTATTCATGCCTCGCAGAGAACGTGACACCTGCGGCGAAACACCCGAAGCAAAAGAAGAAACACCGGAGCAAAATAAGAAGGAAGATTATCACCCCAAAAAAGAAGGAATACGCACACACAAGTCTGGGGCGCTGCTCTCTACTACATGAAGGGTTGCTGGCTATGAAGTCGTAACTGCTTCTTCATCGCCCCCACGACCACCATCTCCTTGCGCGTGTCCTCTGCCATCTTCTTCATTCTGTCCATGACGCGGGATTTCTCGACGCGAGCCTTCATCATCTGTTCCGGGGCCGCATTACGTTCCTTGACAGCAGCGGGGTGCTCGATGCGGAGCTTCGCCAACTCCTCCTTCTGTTCCATGACGAGGGCCTGCAGCATCTTCATCGAGGAACTACTATTCTCATGCAGCTTCTTCCAGCCGGCGTTCTCCTCCTTCAGCAGGTCGAGCTTGTTGCAGAGCTTCGCCTTGTCCTCCTGAAGTTGCAGGATTTCGCAGGTCGCCTTCTTCTCCGAGGCAATGCTCTTCTACAACAGCATCACCAAGCCGGCGGTCAACTCCCCCTGCTCAATGAGCTCAGCGGGCATGTCATCGAGGCTCTCCTTCAGCAGCTCCACCAAGCCGTGGATGAACTCCTTCTCCTTATTGAGGTGCTTATTGAGCTGGTCGGGCATGCCGGCATGTTCGCCTCCGTGGCTCGGGCGCTCCTGGGAGCCATCGCCTGCCCGTGAGAGATTTTTCGACGTCTCTGCGAGGCAGCGAGCCCTCTTGTTTTCCGCAGTCTTGGTGGCCGCTCCCTTGTTACGAGTAGTTCGGATAGTTCTCAACCTAGAGCTATGTACACCGGCCATGGCAAGGACGGACGAACAAGAAAGACTTATGAGGAGGAAGAGGTAGAGTGATTTTCGGCTAGGTACTAGTTCCCCTTTTTATAACCTAGTACTAGCACTAGTACTAAAACATGCATAGTGGGAACATGTTCAGGTTTGATACGTACTAGGTGTGAGCAGGTTTGCACTTAATTATACTACTCCCTCCGTCTAGGTGAATAAGTCATCTTAGGTTGTGCACCATGACCAAGAAGGAGGGGAGAACGAGAGAACTTAATGTTTATTTGCTAATTAATAGCATTGCATGTAATGAACTAACCACTGCACGTCGTGTTTGGTAGTCTTGAGTCATTGAAAACATGCACACCCCACATCTCTTATTGGTTGATATGTTAAGAAACAAGAAACGAGGTGGTAGCATTTGTATGCACTTATGGAATGTGATGGGAACAAGCTAAAGATTAATTGATGGTTTTGGTTTCAAGGCCCGAAATGGCTCCCGATGAGTTTAGTGGAACATAAATTTCAAATACTCCCTCCATCTCAGTTTACAAGGCTTGCACTTGTATCTAGGTAGTCAAGTAACTTATATAAAATAAATTGTTTAACATAAAAAATACTCTGAATATTTGAAGTTTGTAATGATTTTTTGTAATGTATGCCTCTTATTAAGTTGGTCAAATTAACGACCTAGATACACGTGCAAGACTTGTAAACTGAGATAGAGGGAATACTACAGTGCTCAAATGCGGTTGCACAAGTCAGTGATGTAACTGGTCGTACATGTCAGACCAAGCCGATGCGTGTCCCTTCGGTAAGACCCGGGTCCGACCGATAGTCTGTTGGTGCGACCGACCATAAAGTATTACGCGATGGAGACTTCTGGTTGTGGCTTCGGTTGATTGTCACGACCAAGCATTCTAAAACTAGTGGTAAATCAATTACCATATTTTTCCAAACGACCAAGTATTTTCACAGGAATACAATACATATAGATGGAGTGATTATCAAGGTTGCAAACCAACATGGCGTTGCAAGTTCACTGTAGCAGCAACCGACTAGGTCACTGCATCGCTGGCGGGGAAGGAGGGCAGCTCACCTCGCCTACGATGCATGCCCAGCAGCACCGCTGCAACTGGTCCCGGGATTTGGCTTCTGCTACCGCCCATTTGAACAGTTGCATCGACTGCTCATGCCATTGCGCATGCATGCACGTTCTTTCCTCCGCAGTCGACTCCATGAATATGATCTCTGCCATTAGCCCTAGCTCAAAATCAACGCGACGCTGCCAGATGCTGACACCCCTCAGCATCTCCCCCCTGAGATCGACTTGCGCCTCCGCCTTGTGCTGCGCCAGGTGCAGCTCCTTGGAACTTCTCTCCAATTGATGCGACGCTTCCTTGATCTAATTTGCCCTTGCTGCCCACCACCTGAAATGCAGCCCTGGCATGCCCTCCGGCACCACCGATCTGTGATTCCAGAGAAATGGATCCCCTCTAAAACACATGTGGGTTTCGCTCAAAGGCGGCAGTGCTGCGGGCTGCAGCGAGAGGGCAGCCTGCGGGATCCTGGGATCCGAGGGATAATCCATGGCGGGATCCGGTGGGCGAGGCGGGGAGGCGAGCCTAGGCGCTGGGAGAGCCCTACGAGGCTAAGATAAAGATAATACTACTCCACTCCGTCCATATTTAAATACAAAGGCCACCAACAGTAGCCCTGGCAAAAATTGATCATGCTGCCTGCGTCCTGGTTTCTTGGCCCCCTTTTTTCGTGCCACTTTTTATGACATGCACAAATATTATGTTACTTACAAATATGCTCGAAAATTGGCACAAAATATGAAGGAGACCAATGGAAGTACTAGCAACCCATGATTTAACTACTCACATGCGCGCAGTGGAGTAGTAATGTCTTTCTTCCACCATCACGTCCACTCAATTTGCATGCGTTGTATTAATTGACCATCAATGAAGTGAAGGACTTTACATGCATCAAATTATCACATGGGGTGGATCTTCGTACAAAAATGCGTCCCCCTGTGTACCCGCGTGTGCGTGCGAGGGAATGAGTGTGTGTGCAGCATGCGTGCACATCTTCGCTTCGTGCACGTACCGCCAGTGTGGCTCAGAGAGGATGGGTACATTCTTCTGGAACAAGCAGCACGTCACTGTGATCAATCCACACAAGAAGGTCGCGACAACGCCTCAACATGTGCCACGTGGCTTCATGAACTGTAAGAGAGACGATGTGTAGCGTGCCATTGGAATTCTAATTTACGTGTTTTGCACATACTCGAAGTACTAGTAAGGTACACGTGCATGGCACGCATCAGATTTGGCAACCAAATTATGAATAAATACCACACTATAGCATGTAAGCTCTGAGTCATATATGCCTGATGCAGACCTTCGTTTAATTCTTATAGTTCATCTCATTCAAAATAAATTAGTTTTTATAAAAAAACGGGCCTCTTTGATTCGTAGGATTTCCAAACGCGGGAATAGGAAAAACATGGGATTAGAGTGGAATGTCGTCTTGAATCCTACAGGATTGTACGAGTGTTTGATTGTGCATAGAAAAAACACAGGATTCTTTCAAAGAGGTTTGAGTGGATGGGATGTTTCCTATGAAATCTAGTGCAAATGAATCCTATGGAAAAATTCCTATGGTTTACAATCCTACGAATCAAACAACCAAGATAGGAAAAAATCCTAAGGATTAGAATCCTCCAAAATTCCTTTGAGAATCCTTTGAATCAAAGAAGCCCTTAATCTATTTTATGTGATTCGTGGAATTGTGCATTGTAAAGCATAAAGTAAAAAAAAATAATGGCAATTCAACTAGAAAAAAAGTTTGGGAAGTTATGATACGGAAGATTCTAGAACAAAGGAGAAGCACTTGTGTTTTGAGGTTTGTGCATTATGCTTAAGTTCAACCATGGAGTCTACTAGATTGTACATGTGGCAAAAGCCGGTGGGGGGCTAGTAGATGGTGCGAGGGGCCAAGTGGAGGGAGACTATGAAGGAGTGCACAAGTGCGAGATCGATATTTAAAGAGAGGGGGCGAGAATGTGCGCTGTTGCGCGCAGTGGCGGGGCCATGAAAAATAAATGAGCCAGGGGGCCAAGCATTGCTAATCCTTTACGAGGAGGGCCAATTCATCAACTTAAACCATTTTACCAGCAATTCTCTAATGATTACATTCATATTAGCATCGATATATAGTGATGTTAGGGGGGGCAGGGCCCTTGCTACCCCTGTCTTCGCCACTCTGCGCGCATCTGAGAGATGAAGCAGAAGGCATGGGTGATGAGAGGGGGACGTTGGATATATAATTAATGTGTGTGTATTAGCTATGTAATCCTATATAGAGAGAGGTATAGATTGATCGATGTGGACGTGGGAAAGAGGGTGAGACCTCACTAGATATATAGATTGATCGGTTTGTGTGGGAAAATGTGAAAGACCTAGCTATATATACACACACATACAGGAACATCGATCATTGCGCATGCACGTGAGAGTTAAAGAATGCCCGATACGATGGAGAGGGGGAGGTGTCTGTGTGTGTGTGTGCATGCATGGGAGACCGACCTGAAGAAAAAGATTGCATGTGTGCCATGGATAATGCCGACTGGTATTGTGTGTGCATGCATGCATGGGAGAAAGTTAGTGGTACAACTATAAAAGAGAAGACGAGTGTGTGGGTGTAAAAGACTAGGTGAGGTCATATCAATGTAAAGATGAATTCAAATATTTGAATAAGAGATCATGATGTTTGAAACCCATGCATGCATGAATATAACTAAGATATGCGCGGTGTGGTTTGGAAACGAGCATGTTGTACTGTATACACATTGAACAAGGTCAGACTGATTTGAATTTGAGATATCAATGGCAGACATCGTCTGGCCACATTGCATCCGTGCATGGACACACTATTCTAATTGGAGATGCTGGGTGGCTTTCGCATCACATATCTATATCTATACCCCTATATATTATATTTTATATTTTTTATATAGTGTGCAGATAACTTTAACTTTGAATGATGGTCGTTGGATGAGACCAATCCGATGGTGCGGAGATGGCAAATTTGAGCACTACTGGCCGTCGGATATCATCTAGATTCCACCAAATTTTGCCACATGTACAATCTAGAAGACTCCATGGTTGAACTTAAGCATAATGCACAAACCTCAAAACACAAGCATTTCTTTGTTCTAGAATCTTCCATATAAGAATTGCCCAAATGTTTTTCTACATGATTTGCCATTATTTGTTTGTACTTTATGCCTTACAACGCACAATTCCATGAATCTTAAAATAGATTAGCTTTCTTATAAAAACTAGATGATTTTGAATGAAATGGACTATAAGAATTAAACGAACATCTACATCATGCATATATGACTCAAAGCTTACATGCTATAATGTGGTATTTATTCATAATTTGGTTGCCAAATGTCATGCGTGCAATGCATGTGTACCTTACTAGTCTAAATGGTGTTTGTGTGTGTGTGTTGTGCTTGTTAAACACATTGTACGTAGTATATCATACATGGTTTAGATTCCAAACATCTAGCTAGAACATACATGTACTATGATTTGAATTCAACATAAAATGGATACATATATTTGAATTTGAGATCGTATGTACATGTAGTTCGTATTTATATACGAATTTACTTCTCCTATATTCATGTCATGTGTTGTGAAGATAATATTTAGATGGTTCTATAACTAACCCGAGTATAATCCCATTCAAACAGGGAAAATGTACTCAAATTTAGTCCATATGCTAGACAACACACATTGTTTTTTTATTGTTGTGGGAAGTGCAAATTGTTTTGTTACTGTACATGTTATGTTTGTTGTCCCGATTTTTTAGTTTTTTTGTTGTATTTGAATGCATTTCTAGTAATATAGTAAAACATGACATGGCTCTCTCTAGTGATGAGGTGCGAATTACCTTTTTTTGGGGTACACGTTAAGCTTGTTTTCCCAAAATTTCAAGCCGCACCTTGTTATGCCGAAATTACAAGCTAGCGTCTCTATCTATCGTGCTGCGAAACTCCCGCCTCTTCAACCCGCGCCATGTTACCCCGAAATATTTAAGATATATCTTTGTCTCGTTGTGCTCTGACAACTCCCTCCATCTCAATCCGCGCCTTGCTATGCCAAAATTACAACGCGCGTGAAAACTACCACCTCCTGTGAAATCCCGACACACGAAATGCCCGTGATACCCCTGAACTGAAAGAACCGCCTAGCTCAAATTGGTGGGGGTACTTTCGTAACTTACCCCACATTTCGGACAAGCGCGTCCCTAAGCCATGGTCCCCCACTCCCATCCCATCCACCCACCCATTCATACACCAAGGCTGCGAAAACCCGCGAAGCCCCACACCCTCCTCCGTCCGCCACCCAGCCGGAGCCTCTTCCCCGACGACATCGTCCACAGCAACACCTCGACGTCCCTCATCCACCATACCGGATGAGGATTCATCATCGATCTCGTCGATTCAGCCACCCCGTCCTCCACCTCCAAGGAGCTGCCCCGACGTTCCCCTCGTATTTTGCGCCACCTCCATTCCCACACCGCCATCTTCGCGGGCACCACCAGAAGAGCATCATGATCACCGTTTTCTCGGATGAAGTTGAGGCCTAATCGGCGCCACCAAAGAGGTTGTACACTAACTGCCGCATTTTCTTCTTGATTCGATCTCACGGTGCTGCTGGCGCTCGGTCCCGAGCCGACACGAAGCGGCTCCATCCACGGTGGCGTCGCCGACCACTTCCTCCATGGCGTCGCTCCCTCAGCAGCGACGTCCACATCAGTAGGAGCTGCTATGGCTTTAG
Source organism: Triticum urartu (assembly GCF_056163025.1). Taxonomy (NCBI): domain Eukaryota; kingdom Viridiplantae; phylum Streptophyta; class Magnoliopsida; order Poales; family Poaceae; genus Triticum; species Triticum urartu. Next base: position 115,341,870 of record NC_141876.1, on the reverse strand, counting down.
CTCTGGCCTGCACTGCTGCTCTGCTCTTGCTCTTGGTCCCCTGCTTGGTCTACTCTTGCTATTGCTCTTGCTCTTGGTCGTGCTGCTGCTCTCGCTCTTGCTTGAGATGCTGCTCTGATATAGCTACACTTCAGTCGACTGAATCGACTTTTGGGTAGTCAATTTTCAGGGGGTGGGGGGGGGGCTCGCCGGTGTTAAGGAAGAACCAGCCATAGCGGGGAGGGGGCTCACTGGAGAGGTACCCCACTATCTATCTTCGGGTTCAGGGTGGGGGCGGTGGTCGCCGGCGGTGGTGGGGCGGTGGCATGGGGATCGCCAGAGAAAAAGCTCGGCATGGGAGGCCTAGAGGGATGGCCGTGACGGCAGCGTACCGGCTGTGGGGAGTGGTTTCGGGGCGGGTGGGGCGGTGCACCGCCGGCCGCAGGCAACGGGGTAGCCTCACCTGATGCTGCTACACGACCAGCTGCCCGGCTCTCGCACACGGTGCTGGTGCTGCTACTACTGCTTTTTTGCTACTAGTGAGTTCCGTTTCGACAGCAAAATTCAGGTTCGACAGTTAAGTTCAGTTTCGACAGTTAAATTCAGTTTTGATAGTTAAGTTTAGAGATGAGTGGCTGATGTATTTTACATCTAGCACTTTGTGGTTATGTATTTTACGTCATCTATTGGAGATGCTATTAGAATTCCACTCAGGTTAACGCTGTCTCTCTTTTCCTGCTTCAGCCTCGGTGTCGTACAACTCACCAGAGCTGCTCTAACGATGAAACCCTCCATCACAGCGGAGCAGTACCCCGGGCTCCATCTCCAGATGCCTAAGATCTTCTTCCCCTCCTTCGACAGCCAAGTCAGCTGGAGCATCCTCACCGACGAACCCAATCACGCTGAGATCGAGATGGCTTTGCCAAAGAGGTTGTACACTTGTTGCATCTCTATTTTACTCTACGTGTTATATATATTGTCCACTAAGCACACGTAGTAATGTGAAATACGATTATTTTATCCTACTATATGACAGGCAGTGAGGTACCAGGAAACTTAGCTATCTGCGATGGATTCTCTTGAACGCCATCATTATTTATCTCTGTGGGTTTGAGCTATGCATTTGTCGATGGGCCTGGGAGTTGAGCTAGTAGGGCAGTGGCCTGGGTCCAAAGCAATAGAAGTAGCACAAAAACATTTTTTGAGTGTAGGCTTTTCCTTGCTCAAGCCTGCCTACTAGAATCGCCAGTGCTTGAAAGGAAAAGTGAAGGAAAACATAGGAATTGAAAAGTTTCCTATGGTACTACTATTCATGAATTTGGTTCAAAGGAATGGAGCAAAGGATAACTGTAGGATTTGTTCCTTTAGTGTCTCCTTGAAAGAAAAATCGTAGGAATTTTGATGTCCACTTGTCCTCCTTTTCAAATTCCTATTCATGAAGCACAAGACTAAGAGATGGTAGCATAATAGCATTATAACCTTACATTTTCTTGTGGTTTGACTTAATCTCACCATGCTTCTTTGCATCATGTGATCTTCCAATTCTTGCGAATCAAACACCCAAATTAGCAGAAATACTGTGTTTTTAAATTCTCTTTTTTGCACATGCATTCCTATCCTATTCCTGTCTATTTACTATCCCTGCATTGTTAGAATCCTCAAATTCAAACAAGCCCTTACACAATTACTTCTGTTACAGATTTGTGTCAAAGAAAACCTTGTGTGGTTTGTCCTGCTCCTGCTGTGCTGTGTTCCACCCCAGCTCAGCTGCTCCAATGATGGAAGGGTTCACCACAGCAGGGATCCGCTCTCCAGACTGTCTTTCACCGCCTCAGATCTTCTTCCCTGCCACTGACATCCACGACAACTGCATTACCATCATCAACTGAGCAGATGACCATGAGGACTGAGTTTTTAAATGGTTGTGGGGTACATAGTGGGGCAGCAATCAGTACTATATGTGTACTATCTGGTTAATCTCGGGTGTCTACTATGAGTTTCATGTTGGGTGCAAACAAACATTAAAGGAGCCATTATTTGTATTTTTAACTAAAGCTATTATCCGCCTGCTATCATTGGTTTTGGGTCTATCCATAGTATGCTACCATCACTCTAGATTTGTGCATGCACTCCTTACATAATCTCACTATGTTTTATTCCTATGCATGTCAGTTATTGTGCACAATGGAACTGAACATGTAGAGCAAAAGAGACGAGCCTTGCATGGCAATAAATTTCATGCAGACGCCGCTCCATGGTGGGCGCAAAGGCAGCCCCCCTCCACCCATTTCAGATCGTAATCAAGAGGAAGATAACTGTTCTGACGGGGATTTAGAAGGAGAAGACCACTCCTATTTACCCCCTGAGGTCTTCGCTCTAACTTGGCATGCTGATGTTGGTAATATCATGCATATGGTGCCTTGCATTGCTTACTGTATATATCAAATATGTCATCTTCTTAGTTTAGACATGCTTTGTGTCAATGCCATCTGTTTAGTTTCTTTATCGTATATGTGAATCATGCAATGCCATCTTGTTTAGCCAGGCATCATATATGTGAATTTTGCAATGCCACCCTGGTTAGCCAGTCATCTTATATGTGAATTATATCATGCCATCATTTTTATTACAAGTTAAATTTTTCAACAATTTCAGTACATTCAATTACTCTTCCTATGCATCAGCCATTCGGCAGGTCATGGAAAAATCTGAAGTGGATACAAGGTCTTTAGAGCAGACAATGCTATCCGACGAAGCGCATGTCTTGCTCGTTATGGATAGCTCCTCAGAGGAGGATTCAGAGACAGATGACCAGTCCTATCCCCCCCGAGGTGCATGCTCTAACTTGGTAGGGTTAGGTTGCTCATATCGTGCGTATGGTATTGATAACCCACAAGTATAGGGGATCGCAATAGTTTTCGAGGGTAGAGTATTCAACCCAAATTTATTGATTCGACACAAGGGGAGCCAGAGAATATTCTAAAGTATTAGCAGCTGAGTTGTCAATTCAACCAAACCTGGGAACATAATATCTGCAGCAAAGTGTTTAGTAGCAAAGTAATATGATAATAGTGGTAACGATAGCAAAAGGTAATAGTATTAAAAGTAATGTTTTTGGAATTTTGTAGTGATGATAGCAATAGCAACGGAAAAGTAAATAAGCGAAGAACAATATATGGAAAGCTCGTAGGCAATGGATCGGTGATAGAGAATTATGCCGGATGCGGTTCATCATGTAACAGTCATGACCTAGGGTGACAAAGAACTAGCTCCAGTTCATCAATGTAATGTAGGCATGTATTCCGAATATAGTCATACGTGCTTATGGAAAAGAACTTGCATGACATCTTTTGTCCTACCCTCCCGTGGCAGCGGGGTCCTAATGGAAACTAAGGAATATTAAGGCCTCCTTTTAATAGAGTACAAGAACAAAGCATTATCACATAGTGAATACATGAACTCCTCAAACTGTGGTCATCACCAGTAAGTATCCCGATTATTGTCACTTCGGGGTTAATGGATCATAACACATAATAGGTGACTATAGACTTGTAAGATAGGATCAAGAACTCTCATATATTGATGAAAACATAATAGGTTCAGATCTGAAATCATGGCACTCGGGCCCTAGTGACAAGCATTAAGCATAGCAAAGTCATAGCAACATCAATCTCAGAACATAGTGGATACTAGGATCAAACCCTAACAAAACTAACTCGATTACATGATAAATCTCCTCCAACCATCGCCGTCCAACAAGCCTACAATGGAATTACTCACGCACGGCGGTGAGCATCCTGAAATTGGTGATGGAGGATGGTTCATGATGACGATGGCGACGGATTCCCCTCTTCGGAGCCCCGAACGGACTCCAGATCAGCCCTCCCAAGAGGTTTTAGGGCTTGGCGGCGACTCTGTATCGTAAAACGCGATGAATCCTTCTCTCTGATTTTCTCTCTCTGAAACCAAATATATAGAGTTGGAGTTGAGGTCGGAGGAGTTCCAGGGGGTCCACGAGGTAGGGGGCGCGCCCTAGGGGGGCAGGTGTGCCCCCCACCCTCGTGGACAGGTGGTGGGCCCCCTGGCCTTCATCTTTTACGAGGATTTTTTATTATTTCTGAAAAGTTGCTGCATGAAGTTTCAGGTCATTCTGAGAACGTTTGTTTCTACATATAAATAACACCATAGCAATTCTCCTGAAAACAACATTAGTCCGGGTTAGTTCCATTCAAATCATGCAAGTTAGAGTCCAAAACAAGGGCAGAAGTGTTTGGAAAAGTAGATACGACGGAGACGTATCAACTCCCCCAAGCTTAAACCTTTGCTTGTCCTCAAGCAATTCAGTTGATAAACTGAAATTGATAAAGAAAAACTTTTACAAAATCTATTTTCTCTTGTTGTTGTAAATATGTAAAGCCAGCATTCAAGGTTTCAGCAAAGATTATAACTAACCACATTCGCAATAATGCATAGGTCTCAAGTTTACTCATATCAATGGCATAATCAACTAGCGAGCAATAATAATAAATCTCGGATGACAACACTTTCTCAAAACAATCATAATATGATATAACAAGATGGTATCTCGCTAGCCCTTTCTGAGACCGCAAAACATAAATGCAGAGCACCTTTAAAGATCAAGGATTGACTAGACATTGTAATTCATGGTAAAAGAGATCCAGTCAAGTCATACTCAATGTAAACTAACAGTAATGAATGCAAATGACAGCGGTGCTCTTCAACTGGTGCTTTTTAGTAAGAGGATGATGACTCAACATGAAAGTAAATAGATAGGCCCTTCGCAGAGGGAAGCAGGGGTTTGTAGAGGTGCCAGAGCTCAATTTTGAAATAGAGGTGAATAATATTTTGAGCGGTATACTTTCATTGTCAACATGACAACCAAGAGATGGTAATATCTTCCATGCTACACACATTATAGGCGGTTCCCAAATAGAATGGTAAAGTTTATACCCCCCTCCACCAACAAGCATCAATCCATGGCTTGCTCGAAACAACGAGTGCCTCCAACTAACAAGAGTCCCAGGGGGGGTTTTGTTTGCAATTATTTTGATTTAGTTTGCATAAAGCATGGGACTGGGCATCCCGGTGACCAGCCATTTTTCTCGTGTGGGAGGAGTGAAGTCCACTCCTCTTGAGAATAACACGCCTAACATGGAAGATACGAACATCCCTAGTTGATACATGAGCTATTCGAGCATACAAAACAGGATATTTATTTGAAGGTTTAGAGTTTGGCACATACAAATTTACTTGGAACGGCAGGTAGATACTGTATATAGGTAGGTATGGTGGACTCATTTGGAATAACTTTGGGGTTTATGGAATTGGATGCACAAGCAGTATTCCCGCTTAGTACAGGTGAAGGCTAGCAAAAGACTAGGAAGCGACCAGCTAGAGAGCGACAACAGTCATGAATATGCATTAAAATTAATCAACACCGAATGCAAGCATGAGTAGGATATAATCTACCATGAACATAAATATCATGAACGCTATGTTGATTTTGTTTCAACCACATGCGTAAACATGTGCCAAGTCAAGTCACTTAAATCATTCAGAGGAGGATACCAGCCTATCATACCACATCACAACCATTTTAATAGCATGTTTGCACGCAAGGTAAACCATTATAACTCATAGCTAATCAAGCATGGCACAAGAAACTATGATCTTTAGTTGTCATTGCAAACATGTTTATCCATAATAGGCTGAATCAAGAACGATGAACTAATCATATTTACAAAAACAAGAGATGTCGAGTTCATACCAGCTTTTCTCATCTCAGCCAGTCCATCATATATCGTCATAATTGCCTTTCACTTGCACGACCGAATGATGTGAAAAATAATAATAGTGCACGTGCATTGGACTAAGCTGGAATCTGCAAGCATTCAATAAACATGAGAAGACAAGGCAATATGGGCTCTTTTGTCAGATCAACAATAATGCATATAAGGGCCACTTCAACAATTTAATTATGGTCTTCTCCTATCGACCCAAAAGAAAAGAAAAGAAATAAAACTATTTACACGGGAAAGCTCCCAACAAGCAAAAGAAGAACAAGAAATCTTTTTGGGTTTCTTTTTAATACTACTGCAAGCATGGAAAGTAAACTAATTAAAAGCTACAACTAATTTTTTTGGTTTTTCTTAAGGTTTATCAAACACACAAGAAGAAAGCATAAAAAGGGAAATAAACTAGCATGGATGATACAATGAAAAAGTATGAGCACCGACATCTAGCAATGAGTGTGTCAACATGAATATAATGTTGGTGAGAAATACGTACTCCCCCAGGCTTAGGCTTTTGGCCTAAGTTGGTCTATGGCCATGGCTGGCCTGGCGGGTATCCATAATAATAGTTGGGGTCATACTGTGAGGAAGAAGACTCTGATTGCCACCGGTTGACAATCATCTCCGGGTCCCAATGGTAATTGGACTGTCGTGGAGGCTCAACTTGTGGTTCCGGTTCTGGCTCTGTGGCTGATGTAGGGTTCCGATAGGCATGAATAGCCTCTAACGGAACAAGGTCTAGCCTGCAGATAAATCAAACAAGGAAGGAGCAGGCAGGGTAATAGTCTCAGGATGATGTTTATCAAAGAACAATTTGTATTTAAGCTCCCCTTCCCTATTCTTAACAATGAAATCGTGTGCCACCATACTCTTATAATCTAAATAAACACGAGACGACACTTTTTCTTCCTTCTCATAATGCCTAATAGGTATGTTAAAATGTGCAGCTAGGCGAGAAGCATAGATGCCTCCAAAGATGGGGCCCTTTGTACGGTTCAGACTTAACCGTTTAGCAATAATGCCGCCCATACTAACAGAGTTATCACTGAATAAACCGTGGAGCAAAATAGTAATATCAGGAACACTAAGGTTTCCACAGTTTCCGCGACCAATTAGGCAACGACTAGAAAATAATGCAAAATAGCGTAAAATAGGAAAATGTATGCTAGTAATTCGTGCATCGGAAACCTTCCTTGTTTCCCCTACAGTGATGATATCAATAAACCCATCCACATCGCTGCGATGTGGTTCCTCTGTCGTGCCCTCAAAAGGGACCAAACAAACCCGACAAAAATCATAAAGTGACATCTCCTTATGCTCATCATATAAATAAAACTCCACCGTAGGTGGTGAGCTCCTAGAATGGAAATGAAAGTTTTGCACAAAGATATTTGTGAGTAAGAGATACTGATCGTGATGGTCATGGAGGAAAGCGGTGAGGCCTGCATTCTCAGCGAATTCATAAAAATCTTCATAAATTCCGGCTGATCTCAAGAAATCATCAGAAGGCCATTCACACGACCGAACCTCCGTGGTGCAAGGCAGATTATATTCGGGCTTCGGTGCCTTTTCCTTCGAGCTTCGGCTTGATGAGCCCCTCAAAAGTCTCTTCATTATTTTCTGAAAAATTCTGAAATTTTTAGTAACTTCAAAATAAAAGTAAACCAAACTCAATACTATTGATAGCAACTACTCCTACAAGTGCCTAGAGCCTATATCATGCATCAAAACTACTTTTGACCATATAAATTTGACATGCAAGCTCAAGAACAGGGTCACCTAAGCAAAAAAACTTTGCAATGAATAAAGCACTAGAACAAGAACTAATTGGAGTAATGGAGGAGTCACATACCAAGGAACAATCTCCCCAAGCAGTTTTGTGAGAGGTGCTTTGAGCAAGGAGATCGAAAATGGCAGCAAAATGAGCTTGGACTCGGGTTTGAGCAGGATATTCGTGTTAGGGGGAGGAATAAGGAGTGTGTGGGTGAAAGGATAAGAGGAGGAGGGCCACCGTGGGCCCACGAGGCAGGGGGCGCGCCTAGGGGGTAGGGCGCGCCCTCCACCCTCGTGGCCAGGTGGATGACCCCCCCCGTTGTGTTCTCAGTGCCAAATATTCTCTAATATCCCAGAAAAAATCATATTTAAATTTCAGGGCATTTGGAGAACTTTTATTTTTGGGGTATTTTTACATTGCACGGATAATCAGATAACAGATAGAAAAATATTATTTTTATTTTCTTTAATATAAATAACAGAAAGTAAAAGTGGGGTACAGAAGGTTGTGCCTTCTAGTTTCATCCATCTCATGATCATCAAAAGGAATCCACTAACAAGGTTGATCAAGTCTTGTTAACGAACTCATTCCGAATAACATGGAACCGGAGAAATTTCGAATAACACTATGTTACCTCAACGGGAATATGCACATCCCCAATAACAAGAATATCATATTTCTTCTTGACAGTAGGAAGAGGAAATTCAAAACCTCCAAATATAATCGATGGAATTTTTCCAATAGAGTTGATACTATGAACTTGAGGTTGTTTCCTTGGAAGGTGTACCGTATGCTCATTACCATTAACATGAAAAGTAACATTGCCTTTAGTGCAATCAATAACAGCCCCTGCAGTATTCAAAAAGGGTCTTCCAAGAATAATAGACATACTATCGTCCTCGGGAATATCAAGAATAACAAAGTCCGTTAAAATAGTAACGTTTGCAACTACAATAGGCACATCCTCACATATACCGACAGGTATAGTAGTTGATTTATCAGCCATTTGCAAAGATATTTCAGTAGGTGTCAACTTATTCAAATCAAGTCTACGATATAAAGAGAGAGGCATAACACTAACACCGGCTCCAAGATCACATAAAGTAGTTTTAACATAGTTTCTTCTAATAGAGCATGGTATAGTTGGTACACCGGGATCTCCAAGTTTCTTTGGTATTCCACCCTTAAAAGTATAATTAGCAAGCATGGTGGAAATTTCAGCTTCTGGTATCTTTCTTTTATTTGTAATTATATCTTTCATGTACTTATCATAAGGATTGGTTTTGAGCATATCACTTAATCGCATACGCAAAAAGATAGGTCTAATCATTTCAGCAAAGCGCTCAAAATCCTCGTCATCCTTTTTCTTGGATGGTTTGGGAGGAAAGGGCATGGGTTTCTGAACCCATGGTTCTCTTTCTTTACCATGTTTCCTAGCAACAAAGTCTTTTTTTATCATAACGTTGATTCTTTGATTGTGGGTTATCAAGATCAACAGCAGGTTCAGTTTCTATATCATTATCATTACTAGGTTGAGCATCATCATTAACATTATCATTAACATTATCACTAGTTTCAGGTTCATTACCAGATTGTATTTCAACATCAGAGATAGAGATATCATTTGGATTCTCAGGTGTTTCAGTAATAGGTTCACTAGAAGCATGTGAAGTCCTATCATTTTTCTTTGTCTTCCTTTTAGAAGGACTAGGTGCATCTATATTATTTCTCTGAGAATCTTGCTCAATTCTTTTAGGATGGCTGTCGGTGTCAAAACCGGCGGATCTCGGGTAGGGGGTCCCAAACTGTGCGTCTAAGGTGGATGGTAACAGGAGGCAGGGGACACGATGTTTTACCCAGGTTTGGGCCCTCTTGATGGAGGTAATACCCTACGTCCTGCTTGATTGTTCTTGATGATATGAGTAGTACAAGAGTTGATCTACCACGAGATCAAAGGGGCTAAACCCTAGAAGCTAGCCTATGGTATGATTGTATGTTGTCCTACGGACTAAAACCCTCCGGTATATATAGACACCGGAGGGGGCTAGGGTTACACGCGGTCGGTTACAAAGGAGGAGATATACATATCCATATTGCCTAGCTTGCCTTCAATCTTGTATCTTCATAGTCCAACTGTCCGGCCAAAGGATATAGTCCGGCTGTCCGGAGACCCCCTAATCCAGGACGACCTCAGTAGCCCCTGAACGAGGCTTCAATGACGATGAGTCCGGCGCGTAGTATTGTGTTCGGCATTGCAAGGCGGGATCCTCCTCCGCATACATCATGGAAGAGTTTTGAATACGAGGATAGTGTCCGGCCCTGCAAAATAAGTTTCACATACCACTGTAGAGAGAATAATATTTCCACAAATCTAATCTGCTAACACGTTTTGACAGGATGACATCACGCCATGGCCTCGTTATTATTCGAACCGCTTTTCTTAACCAGCTCCGCACATATCGCGAGGCGGTTTCTTGACACATCTTGTCAAAGCAGAGACCGTGTCCCCTTATCACGGGATTCTCATCAATACAGACATGGGTAACCCAACCGTGCCTGTTGGTATGACTCCTAGATCTTAGGCAAGTCCCAAACGGCCACGAGTAGGATGCTTGATATTCACCCTCTTTATAAAGGGGACAAGGCTTTTTCTTTTTTCCCTCCCGTGCTCAATCGAATCCTTCCCCCGCCTCGAGTTCTAACACCCAAAGCTCAGGTCAGGTGCTTCGTACCTTCAACTATGTCTGGATCCAACCTTCATGGTCGGTGGATGCCTTCCTCCGTCACAGAGGAGGACATCAAGAAGTTGAGAGAGGCCAGATATCTGACCACCGAAATTTCGCATAGGCTGCCTGCCCGAGGGCAGGTCGTCCCTACTCCCGAACCCAACGCTACAAAAAAATACACTTCCGTGATGATACGCGTTTGTCACAGTAGGTCGCGTTTTTGTCATGCATGTACATCCATGACAAATTTATGACAGAATCAAGATAGTCATACCTGTGCTGTCGTAGAAGTGTTCCATGACATTACCAAAATTATCATCACGGAAGCGTCCACTTCCATGACGATAAATCGCGCGTCACAGAAGTTCTTTCTTCAAGGGTGACCAACACGTGGCATCCACCTTAACGGAACACCGTTAAGCTATGGTTTTGGATCCGATAACCCGTTAACAGCCCTGACCAATGGGGATTTTCCACGTGTAAAATCATCATTGGCTGGAGGAAACACATGTCGGCTCATCATCAGGATAGATGTCATCCACTCATTGGACAGAAGGCGCCTATGATACGTTGACACGTGGCACGGCCCAACAGAGGCCCATTCCTGTGAAAAGGCCGGCCCGTTTGACTTGGTCAAAAGGTGGCGGGCCGGCCCATGGAAAGCCTGTTAATGGCATGTTCGCATATAGCCCATTTACAGCCCGCTAACCCAAGGCCCGTTACGCCCTATCCGAATTAGGCCCAGTAGTGTCATCTGGGCCATCCAATATGATTCCAGCCCGTTTTCACTTCTGGCCCATGTATGGCCCATGACGTCTTTCGGCCCATATGAGGCCCTATGTAACTCTTGGCCTATTAACGACCCGTGGTGAAACTGGCCCGTAATGAACAGTGCATCACTTTACACCCATTAACGGCCCATGGTGAAACTCGCCCGTAATGAACAGTGTATCACTTTATACCCATTAACGGCCCGTTATTCCGTTGGGCCATCTCCAGCCCATGTTATCTTTCGGCCTTCTCAGAGCCCATTTATTCTTGGGCTCATTTCCAGCATTTGTTTACTTACGGCCCGTTACTGTCATTTTCTGCTTATGGGACAAATTCAACCTGTGGTTACAGTCGACCCATTTGTGGTCCGTTAATACGTTGTGCCGTTTTCATAGCGTCATCAAATACGGCCTATTAACGATGGCCAATTATGGTCGGCCCATGAACGGACGATTCCAACTCTATCCCATTTACGACCGGAATGCAGTCTGTTTGGCCCATGTTTGGCCAATCAATCATACGGCCCGTATAAGGCCCATTGATGATACGGCCCGTAGAAGGCCTGTCGGTGTCAAAACCGGCGGATCTCGGGTAGGGGGTCCCGAACTGTGCGTCTAAGGCGGATGGTAACAGGAGGCAGGGGACACAGTGTTTTACCCAAGTTCGGGCCCTCTTGATGGAGGTAAAACCCTACGTCCTGCTTGATTAATATTGATGATATGGGTAGTACAAGAGTAGATCTACCACGAGATCAGAGAGGCTAAACCCTAGAAGCTAGCCTATGGTATGATTGTATGTTGTAGTTGTTGTGTCCTACGGACTAAAACCCTCCGGTTTATAGACACAGTAGAGGGTTAGGGTTACACAAGGTCGGTTATAAAGGAGGAGATATCCATATCCGTATTGCCTAGCTTGCCTTCCACGCCAAGTAAAGTCCCATCCAGACACGAGACGAAGTCTTCAATCTTGTATCTTCATAGTCCAACAGTCCGGCCAAAGGATATAATCCGGCTGTCCGGAGACCCCCTAATCCAGGAGCCCCACAGTAGCCCCTGAACCAGGCTTTCATTGACGATCAGTCCGGCGAGCAGTATTGTCTTCGGCATTGCAAGGCGGGTTCCTCCTCCGAATATACCACGGAAGGATTTGAATATAAGGATAGTGTCCAACCCTGCAAAATAAGTTCCACATACCACCGTAGAGAGAATAATATTTCCATAAATCCAATTTGCTGACTTGTTTTGGCAACACGACATTATGTCATGGCCCGGTGATTATTCGAACCATTTCCTTTAACTAGCCCCGCACATAACGCGAGGCAGTTTTTTGACACGTCTTGTCAAAGCAAAGATCGTGTCCCCTTATCACGGGATTCTCATCAATACGGGCGTGGGTAACCCAACCGCGCCATCGATTACGGCGCTTGGGGGATAAGCGAGTTTTACCAGGCTAGTGGGGACGCTTAGTTTCGTCCGCCCATATAAAGGGATAAGTATTCACCTTTTCATCCACGCCTTCTTCCTCCTTTGCTCATCCGTTTTTGCACACTCGAGCTCTAGCGCCCAAGTCCACACTTCCCACCTCAACCTTCTCCAATCATGTCCGGAGCGGAGGCAGGTGGATGGTCTCCTCCGTCACGGAGGGAAACATCAAGAAGCTGAGGAGAGCCGGATACCTGCCCGACGACATCGCGCACCGGCTCCCAGATGAGGGGCAGCTCATCCCCACCCTCGGGCCCCATGAGAGGGTAGTGTTCCTTACCCATTTCCTCCGCAGACTGGGATTCCCTCTCCACCCATTCGTTCGGGGGCTCATGTTCTACTACGGCATGGATTTCCATGATCTGGCCCCGAACTTCATCCTCAACATCTCGGCGTTTATCGTCGTGTGCGAGGCCTTCCTTCGCATCAAGCCCCACTTCGGCTTATGGCTGAAGACCTTTAATGTCAAGCCGAAGGTAGTGGGCGGCCGCCAGGCGGAGTGCGGAGGTGCCATGGTGGGCAAGATGCCCAATGTTACATGGCTCGAGGGCTCCTTTGTGGAAACCATAAAGGGGTGGCAATCGGGGTGGTTCTACATCACCGAGCCGCGTGACCCTGCATGGGCAACAGCCCCCGAGTTCTGATCTGGCATCCCCACGCGGCTCACCTCCTGGAAAGAGAAGGGCCTGTCCTGGGGTAGTTCGGGAGAGCTGACCGGACTCCAAACATGTATTCAAAACATGGTGAACAATAAGCTCAAACTCGTTAACGTAGTCTAGGTCATGCTCATCCGCCGGATCCTCCCGTGTGAACAACGGGCCTTCAACTTGTGGGAGTTCGACCCGGCGCAACACCAAACTCTAAACAGGCTCTTCGATACAACACACGAGGATGCCTGGAAGGTGCTATTCAAGCGCGCCGAGGTTCCTCCTCCTACTACCAAGGATCACGGATTCTGCGCGAAGCGCCAAGCCAGCGCGGTAAGCTGTTTTACCTCTTACAAGATACTTGTTTTACCTAGTTTGACTCTATGCGGGATCTAAGGTCCCGTTCCTTTGACAGGACTGGCAGGAAATGGCCGAACAGATTGACTATCCGACTCCTTTGCCCGAAGGCCCAGCAAACACTCTCCTGACGGAGATGCTGACTCCGGCTCCTTACAAGGTGACAGAGAAGACCAAGAAGGCCAAGGGAACCCGAAAGAGTTCCCGACGCCAGGTGTTATCGGACTCATCGTCCGATGACTCTGCGGCACACTCCTTCCCCGAAGACGAGGAGGAAGAAGAAGATGCTCCCCTTCCAGGCGGGGGAGACAAGAAAAGGAAGGCCGCCCCAACTGGGGGGGCCGAAGGGTCCAAGAAGGGAAGGACTCTCCTTCCGGACAGTTCCACCGCCGCCGATGAAGGCGAAGACGAGTGGTTGCCCAGAGCCAAGCCCTTGGGGAGATCGTAATGATTCGGATACCAGAGTAACTCATAGCATTCCTTTGTCGCACTGCTTTCCCTAACGCGGAACATGATTATGCAGGCTGCCACGAGCCAGTATCGATGTATCATCGGGCGGCTCCCTGGGCTCGTCGGACATGGATAGCGATCCAGTCCCGATCGCCACCTCCCCTCATCCTGCTGACGATGCCGAGGTGCTGTCTCACGAGGCACCGGGTCAAGGGGAGACAGTCCCGGAGGCGCCTCAAGGCGGCCTCCCGGACTCCGGGAGCCGAGGGGACAAGGCCCCTGAGAGCTCCGAGTTCGGCCCTCAGCCGAACACCGCGCCGGAACCTCCAGTGGTTCCGGGCTCGGGCAGACGGCCTCCTTCTAAGAGGGGCGAGACACCTGTACTGGTGACTTCTGTCCATCTAGAGGTGCCGGACAATCTGCTGGAAGCGCTTCGCAGCGCTTCCATCGACGAGGAGCACCGCACTATCATGAGTGCGGTGATCTAGAAGGTTCAGTCCGCCAAGAGCGGATTGACTGAAGTCTGTGCCAGCCTTCTAACAGGCTTTGAGGTAAGTGTTTGAAATATAGGAAAATATTACCGCATAGACAGTAGCCCCTGATGCTCTGTTTGGTGTTCACAAAAAAAAGCCGAACAAAGGATCAAACAATATCACAGGAGTCTAATATGAGTATGTCAATATGCGTATGCAGGCTTCGCTGCTGGCGTCCGCCGCACTGACTGCGGAGGTCGCCGTACTGAAGCAGGACCTCGAGGGGTCCAAGAAAGAGCTCGGCCTTGCCAAGAGGCAGCTCGAGGAGAACAAGGGTAAGTAATACCCTGTCTATAGATATGTATATATAAAAGAAGATGCGATTGCAAAATGACAAGATCATCGTATATTTGCCAGGGGCCATGACTGAGGTGGCAGCCCTGAAGCAATCGCTAACCAAGGCCAAAGATAAAGCGGCCAAGGAGCGCACCGAGCGGGAAAAGCAAGAGGCTCATGTGGGCGAGGTGCAGCAAGAGCTCCAGGCTCTAGTGACGAAGCACGAGGCGTTGGAGCTTGACTCGAAGATGCGGGAGTCTGAGCTTGCCGCGACCCTCGAGAGCACAAAAAGTGCCAAGGCCGAAGCCCAAAAGGCCCTCCAGGAGATCGACACAATGAAGAAGATAGCGGCGGGTAAGGCATTCTATATGCAGAGCAAGCATGTGAAAGTAAATTACCGATTACTTACCCGAATTCGGAGCTCTCCAGGAGCATTCGCGGATTTGCCCCGCAGCGTGTCGGATGCCGCGCAGTTTTACCAGGCCGAGGAGGGAAGCTCGACGGAGAAGCTGTTCTGGTCTCAGTATACTGAGACTGAACACCTGATGCCTCTGAGCGACCAGCTAAAGCAGCTGGTTGAGCTGCACAAGGCGGCCGAACAGGCCATGAAGGGCCTTATAGTCCGGCTGTGGCCTGGCGGCGCCCTTTCGAATAGCTACTTCGGCCTGGTGAGGCAGCTTGTGGATGCCTGCCCACGGCTGGATGTCGTCAAGCGGTCCATCTACATCGAAGGTGCACGCCGGGCTTTCGCCCGTATGAAGGTGCAGTGGGCCAAGCTAGACGCTGTGAAGCTGATCAAGGAAGGGCCGCCGCAGGGCAAGGAGCATCGCACCCCCGAAATTTATTATGAGGGTGTCCTGAAGGGTGCCCGTCTTGTAGCGAACGAATGTTCAAAGGATGTAATATTTGAGTAAACTTGCTTGTGTGATCCTGTATGATGAAAACTTGTTTCATATGCGCTATGCAATGCTTGTGTGAATTTAAAATATTACCTTCTGTTTGGCTGTTTATGCAATCTGAGAGATGGCTAGTCCACGTCTTATGCCCCCATGCCACGAGTGCTGGGGTGTTCGGGATAAACCTGAGCACTCTTGTTCCCATGTTTGGGTCCTTCGAGGGAGGTGCTCAGCACAATGAACAAGGAAACTGGACTAATAATGCTTTATCACTCTCACTTAGCCATAGAATTCTATAATTTTAAAATTCGGCGAAGCCCCAGGTATTCGGAAGGCCGAATTCGGGGCGCGATACACGCCTTTAAGCCGAACAGGGCCGGCCCTCACTCTAAGCGGCACAAGTCTTTAGGGACTCGAAAACCTCGCCAAACAACGACCAGTCTCTCGCCTTATCATGACAGTCAGTTTTAGCTTTCTCTACTGAGGTGCTCAGCCCAGCAGAACCGGGGCATAATCGCTGTAGTTCTCCTAGCGCTACCTTAGCCGATAGAGTGGAACGTAAGGTACCAAAACATAGGAGCCGGGCAAACCCAACATTTGACCAAAGACATGATTCGGAGCTGATGCATATAATGCTATAAGTTCGGGGTGCCGCACTTGTGAAAGTGTTCGGACTTTTCACACCATATTGTGGGGTACGTAAGCCCCTGGTGTATTGGCCGTACCAAAGTGTACGATTGCAAGGCGTCATTGATGAACACACACACACACACACATATATATATAACAAGAATTGCAATAATAGTCGTAATGTTATGCATTGATTTTTAAAAAATGTGCGTTTAAAGAAGAATGATACAGATGGTGCGATAAGCAAAGAGTAGGACTATGTCCCTTCCAAGGGCAAGCTGAGGAATAGTATTAAATCAAATATTTTGCTCGTTATTGTAATCCACCTGGGAATTCCGTGGTGTGACGTAGCTTTCTGCCTCCTTGGTTGCTGCATCATGTGTTCGGCAATAGTGCCGCCGGACAGGGTTTCCAGAGATTAAGGTCCTGAAAATGAGAAAAATAACCAAACGGGAAGCCCCTAGTGCGGTTTAAGCCGCGTCTTGGGGCGTGCCGCAGTTGTGCCCCCTCCCCACCTGTGCCCATGGTATTTGGTATTTTTAATGCGTAATTATGTACGCGTGGCACGAGTTTCGCCGTTTGGCTGAGACTGGGGTGGGGGCCGCATTGCTACACGAGCTCAGATCGCGCTAGGTGGTCTAGTTGCCAATTGCTCCGAGCGCGCTTGAAGGTGTCCCGGTCTTGAAACGCCGAACTGGTGGACTGCCTTGAGAGGCTGCTTTGCGCTTCTACTGCAAGGGCCACGGTGTGCTCCTCTGTTCGGAGAGAGCGCTCTATATTTCCATTGACTGTAATAACCCCACGAGGTCCTGGCATCTTGAGCTTGAGGTATGCATAATGTGGTACCGCATTGAATCTTGCAAATGCGGTTCGCCCGAGCAGTGCATGATAACCACTGCGGAACGGGACTATATCAAAGATTAACTCTTCACTTCGGAAGTTATCCGGGGATCCGAAGACCACTTCCAGTGTAATTGAGCCTGTGCAATGGGCCTCTATGCCTGGAATGACGCCCTTAAAGGTCGTTTTTGTGGGTTTGATCCTTGAGGGATCTATACCCATTTTGCGCACTGTGTCCTGATAAAGCAGGTTCAGGCTGCTGCCGCCATCCATAAGGACTCGAGTGAGGTTAAATTCGTCAATGATTGGGTCCAGAACCAGTGTGGCGAATCCGCCATGACGGATACTAGTGGGATGGTCCCTACGATCGTAAGTGATCGGATAGGAGGACCATGGGTTGAACTTTGGGGCGACTGGCTCCAATGCATGTACGTCCCTGAGCGCACGCTTCCGCTCCCTTTTGGGAATGTGGGTTGCGTATATCATGTTCATCGTCCGCACTTGTGGGGGAAACCTCTTCTGTCTTCCGGTGTGTGGCTGCTGGGGCTCCTCCTCGTCATCGCTATGTGGCCCCTTGTCCTTGTTTTCGGCAATTAACTTGCCGGCCAGCTTGAACACCCAACAATCCCTGTTGGTGTGATTGGCTGGCTTATCTGGGTGCCATGTATTTGACACGAGCGATCGAGTATACGGTCCAAGATGGACGGGCCCGGTGTACTTTGTTTGAATGGCTTTTTCTGCTGACCGGGTTTAGAGCCTTTGAATCTGGCATTGACTGCCGTATCCTCGTTATTATCGATGTTAATGCGGCGCTTATGTTTTTTTGTGACGTGACCTACTATTGCCGTCCTTGGTATCCGAAGTACCATGGTTCTTTGATATGTTATTACTGCGAGCCAGCCAGCTGTCTTCTCCCGCACAAAAGCGGGTCATGAGTGTCGTGAGGGTGGCCATAGATTTTGGCTTTTCCCGACCAAGGTGCCGGGCTAGCCATTCGTCGCGGATGTTGTGTTTGAAAGCCGCTAGGGCCTCTGCATTCGGACAGTCGACGATTTGATTTTTCTTTGTTAGGAACTGAGTCCAGAATTTCCTGGCCAATTCTTCTGGCTGCTGAATTATGTGGCTCAAGTCATCGGTATCTGGTGGCCGCACATAAGTGCCCTGAAAGTTGTCGAGGAATGCGGCTTCCAGATCTTCCCAACAGCTGACGGACTCTGCTGGCAAGCTGTTAAGCCAATGCCGCGCTGGTCCCTTGAGCTTTAGTGGGAGGTATTTGATGGCATGTAAGTCATCACCGCGGGCCATGTGGATGTGGAGGAGGAAATCCTCGATCCATACTGCGGGATCTCTTGTGCCATCGTATGATTCAATATTTACAGGTTTGAAACCATCTGGGATTTGATGATCCATTACTTCGTCTGTGAAGCATAAGGGGTGTGCGGCGCCTCTGTATTGGGCTATATCGCGACGCAGCTCGAATGGGTCTTGCCCGCTGTGTTCGGCCCGGCCGGATTTACTTTTACTGTATCCGGTGTGACGTTTATCGTCTCGCATAGTGGCGCGCCCTCGTGATCCATAGATCGATCTTGCATGCTTTGCTTTGTCCTCCAATATGTCTCGCAGGTCTGGCGTATCCCCCCATGCCTTTTTATTTGAATGGTGTCGGGGTGCGGGCTGAGTTTTTGGCTGGAATGCCTCTCTATCGCGGCCACGAGGTGGCCAATCAGCCGCGCTATACGCTTCTTCCTCCAGTCGGGGTAGCAACCTGCATTTTGGGTAACTCTTGGAGGGGCGCTCGAGTTTATATTCCTCGGCCGCGAGGACTTCAGTCCATCTGTCAGCTAGCAGATCTTGATCAGCTTGAAGCTGCTGCTGCTTTTTCTTAAGGCTATTTGCCATGGCTATAAGCTGGCCTTTGAAGCGCTCTTGTTCGAAAGGATCCTCTGGCACGGCGAATTCATCGCCGCCGAGGCTTGCCTCGTCTTCGGAGGGGGGCATGTAATTATCATCCTCCGCCTCTCCATCTTCCGCTCTCTCAGGAGGGCTGGCTCTTCCATCCTCCTGCTCTAAATCTTGCTGGAGGGGATTGTTGTTGTCTTCGGCACTATCCGGAGTGTTATTATCTCCTATGCCGATATCACCACTTTTGCTTTGGCGGGACTTAGAGCGGCGCCGTTGACGTCGGCGCTTGGGTTGCTTCTTGGAGGGGTCATCCTCCGCTATCTCGTCGCCATTGCCTTCTTTGGGTGTATCCACCATGTATATATCGTATGATGAGGTGGTTGTCTAGTGCCCTGTGGGCAGTGGTTCCTCGATGTCTTTGGAGTCGAAGTCGAGCATGTCGGTTAAGTCATCGACAGTGGCTACTAAGTGGGTGGTGGGTGGGCCGCGAATTTCTTCGTCGTCCGCATCCCAATCCTGCCGTACATAGTTCGGCAAGGATCCTCCTAATAAGGAGAGAGACCTTAATGAGTTCAGTATGTCGCCAAAGGGCGAGTGCTGAAAAATATCCGCGGAGGTAAACTCCATGATCGGCGCCCAATCAGATTTGATAGGAACGGGCGCAGGCGGTTCGGAGTCCGTGGCCGGAGAAGGATCCGGCAGTTTAACAACATGACTCTCGTGTATGGTAAGGTCGATGTTTGGCTCGATCGCCGCTAAGGGTAAGGCTTCCATGGCGGGGTCCATCCACCCGTCCATGGATGGAGCAACTGGCTCCGAATTGAGGGCCGGAGCGGCTGCCTGTGCGATCTCCTGAACACTGTTCGACGGTAGAGCTAAATCGTACTCATCGTGACAGCTTGATGCACAAGGCAGATGCTCGAATCCAGCAAAGATCAAGTCTCCATGGATATTGGCCGTGTAGTTTAAGCTTCCAAACCTGACCTGGTGGCCAAGGGCGTAACTTTCAATCTGCTCCAGATGGCCAAGCGAATTGGCCCGCAGTGCAAAGCCACCGAACACGAAGATCTGTCCGGGAGAAAAGTCTCACCCTGGACTACATCGCTATCGATGATAGTAGGAGCCATCAATCCTAACGGCGACGACACAGAGGAACTCTCAATGAAAGCAAAAATGTCGGTGTCAAAACCGGAGGATCTCGGGTAGGGGGTCCCGAACTGTGCGTCTAAGGCGGATGGTACCAGGAGGCAGGGGACACAATGTTTTACCCAGGTCGAGCCCTCTTGATGGAGGTAAAACCCTACGTCATGCTTGATTAATATTGATGATATGGGTAGTACAAGAGTAGATCTACCACGAGATCGGAGAGGCTAAACCCTAGAAGCTAGCCTATGGTATGATTGTATGTTGTAGTTGTTGTGTCCTATGGACTAAAACCCTCCGGTTTATATAGACACCAGAGAGGGTTAGGGTTACACAAGGTCGGTTACAAAGGAGGAGATATCCATATCCGTATTGCCTAGCTTGCCTTCCACGCCAAGTAGAGTCCCATCCAGACACGAGACGAAGTCTTCAATCTTGTATCTTCATAGTCCAACAGTCCAACCAAAGGATATAGTACGGCTGTCCGGAGACCCCCTAATCTAGGACTCCCACAAGGCCCATTGATGATACGGCCCGTAGAAGGCCCATTGTTTCTATGGCCCGTAGAAGGCCCACTGTTTATACGGCCCGTAGAAGGCCCACTGTTTCTACGGCCCGTAGGAGGCCCAGTGTCACTACAGTAAATATTAGCCCATGATTATTGTGGCCTAGTTTTAAAAATAGGTTATTGCAGCCACTAGCAAACCGCAGAAAAAGAACTGCACTGACTACAAGCAAACAAATAAACAAGACAACAAGGAAATAAATAAGCAAGCAACTTACGCTAGGCTATCACGGCTATTACACATATTACATCCACTGGGCATCAAAGTTTGCCACCAGTGCAAATATAGGGAACACAGCAGCATATAAACGCCGCAGCAAAACAAGTCCATAACTGAAACCACTTCAGAAGAGCTCAAGAAACAATATCTTGGGTACCCATAATGCTGGCAAGATGCTTAGCAAGCTTATTAACTTTCTCTTGTTTGGCGCTTAAGTCCTCCAGCGCTTGTTGTTGCACCAGAAAGTATGCATCTGAATTCTGCAGGGCCTTCCTTAGTCCTTCGGCTTCCTGTCGCATAACATCTAATCGATGTCTTTCAACTTGAAGTTGAGACTCCAGAAGGCGAACTGATTCAGGCAATGAGTTCGAAGAGCTGGTGCCAGCAGTGGTAGCCAGTAACTCGAACACTGCATCAAGACAGGACTTTGGGGTTGTCTCAGTGTCTTCAATATAGTTTTTATCAGCTTTCTTGGAGACCAACAGGGATGTCTCACTATCTTGAACCTTATCTGCATTACTTCCTTTACCATTGGATAACAGGGTACTCTTCTCCAATATCTTATCCGCGTTCTAAAAGAGAAACAAACAAACACATCTCAGGTTTACAATGTAGTATATGAAACTCATTGAAGAAACAGGTTTAAAACATACCTGTTGCGCCATTGGAGTTTCAATTGCATCCTTCAAATTTGAAATTAGTTGGTATCAGTAAATACAGTGATGCAAGAGCAAAGTAGTATGAACCATAGCTATGGAACCTGACCTGAGAACAATTCTTCTTCTGCTTTAAGCATTGACTTCGGGTTCGGAGTGGTGGTCCTCATGATTTGGGCACTGCAATTGCCTTACTAACTGCTCGTGTTTGG
Source organism: Triticum urartu (assembly GCF_056163025.1). Classification (NCBI taxonomy): domain Eukaryota; kingdom Viridiplantae; phylum Streptophyta; class Magnoliopsida; order Poales; family Poaceae; genus Triticum; species Triticum urartu. The sequence goes on along the minus strand of NC_141876.1, from coordinate 115,319,999 downwards.
GTGCTCTGTGGTGGAGGCGGTGCTGTGTCAACGGGAACTGGGTGTCTATCTGCTGGGGTTGGGGTTAGAAGGGGTGTAGCTGGTTCTCTGTCCAACTGGGTAGGGGTACAATCTGCATGAGTGTGGGTTATGTGTGGTGGGGCTGGTTCTTGGGCAAGTACAACCGTGGTTCTATCTGCATCGACAAGTAGCACGATCCTTTCTGAAGACCGTGTTTTTACTCCCACAGATACTGCCATCACTCCCTCCAATTGAAATGGCTGATAAACAAGAAAAGTAATTGAATGTACACACATTGTAAGATAGACAGGTGCAATGGACAGTAGGGAAGAAAACAGGGCATGAAATAATTCACATTTATGTTGTCTAAGCAAACAGAATAGCAGGACATAATTTCACATATATGATGGCTAATTAAACAGGATAGCATGACACAATTTCACATGTATGATGGCTAACTAAACAGGATAGAATGACATACGTCAAAATATGATGACTATGAAAACAGGATGACATGATATAACTATACGATGTGTCTATTAAAGTGGTTGGCATGCCATAAATCACAAACATGCCGTCGATGGAAACATGATGGCATGATATAATTCACGGATAGAATGACATAATTTAAATATGATGACTATGTAAACAGGATGAGATGATATAACTATATTATGTCTTTAGAAAATGGGTTGGCATGGCATAATTCAGATACATGTTGTATATGTAAACATCATGGCATGACATAATTCAAATATATGATTTATATACTAAGGAAGTGAGCAGAGGTGTAGGATCGAAAGTATGTCTAGAGGGGGGGGGGTGATTAGACTACATGACCAAATAAAAATCTATCCTTTTCCCAATTTTAGTCTTTGGCAGATTTTAGCTATGTTAGCACAAGTCAAGTAATCTTAACACACTTCAAGGAAGCATGCAAAGAGTCCATGAGTAGCGGAAAGTAAAGCATGCAACTTGCAAGAATGTAAAGGGAAGGGTTTGGAGAATTCAAACACAATTGGAGACACGGATGTTTTTGTCGTGGTTCCGATAGGTGGTGCTATCGTACATCCACGTTGATGGAGACTTCAACCCACTAAGGGTAACGGTTGCGCGAGTCCACGGAGGGCTCCACCCACAAAGGGTCCACGAAGAAGCAACCTTGGCTATCCCATCATGGCCATCGCCCACGAAGGACTTTCCTCACTAGCGGTAGATCTTCACGAAGTAGGCGATCTCCTTGCCCTTACAAACTCCTTGGTTCAACTCCACAATCTTGTTGGAGGCTCCCAAGTGACACCTAGCCAATCTAGGAGACACCACTCTCCAATAAGTAACAAATGGTGTGTTGATGATGAACTCCTTGCTCTTGTGCTTCAAATGATAGTCTCACCAACACTCAACTCTCTCTCACAGGATATGGATTTGGTGGAAAGAAGATTTGAGTGGAAAGCAACTTGGGAAGGCTAGAGATCAAGATTCATATGGTGGGAATGGAATATCTTGGTCTCAACACATGAGTAGGTGGTTCTCTCTCAGAAAATGTGTATTGGAAGTGTAGGTATGTTCTGATGTCTCTCTCCACGAATGAAGAGTGGGTGGAGGGGTATATATAGCCTCCACACAAAAACTAACCGTTACACACAATTTACCAATCTCGGTGAGACCGAATTGCGAAACTCGGTCGGACCGATTTAGCAAACCTAGTGACCGTTAGGATTTTCGGTGGGACTGAGATGCAACTCGGTAGGACCGATATGGTTAGGGTTAGGGCATAACGTAATCTCGGTGTGACCGATTACACAAACTCGGTGGGACCGATTTTGGTAATAAGCTAACCAGAGAGTTGGTCAGGTAAACTTAGTGGGACCGATCACTCATTTCGGTGGGACCGAAATGTTACAAAAGGGAAACAGAGAGTTTACATTGCAATCTCGGTGGGACCGATCGCTCATCTCGGTAGGACCGAAACGTTACAAAGGGAAACAGAGAGATTACAACCCCATCTCGGTGTGACCGAGATCCCTATCGGTGAGACCGATTTGCCTAGGGTTTGTGGCAGTGGCTATGACATCTGAACTCGGTGGCGCCGGATAGAAAGAATCGGTGGGGCTGAGTTTGACTTTTGGTTTAGGTCATATGTGGATGTGGGAAGGTAGTTGAGGGTTTTGGAGCATATCACTAAGCACTATGAAGCAAGAACCTCATCAAGCAACACCTCATCCCTCCTTGATAGTATTGGCTTTTCCTATAGACTCAATGTGATCTTGGATCATTAAAATATAAAATGTAGAGTCTTGTGCTTTGAGCTTGAGCCAATCTTTTTGTCCTTAGTATTTTGAGGGGTCCACTTTCCTCATCCATGCCATGCAATTCATTGAGCTTTTCCTGAAATATTAATCTTGGAATGGCATTAGCTCAATGAGCTATATGTTATTTAGAATTACCAAAACCACCTAGGGATAGTTGCACTTTCAATCTCCCCCTTTTTGGTAATTGATGACAACATATAGATCAAAGCTTCGACAAATGATAATAAGAGTGAGAAACATTGTCGCTTTGAGAAGTATGTCAAAAGCAAGAGCTCCCCCTAAATTTGTGCATAGTTTATGATTTGCTTTGGACTGCAAATGCACAGAGAATTAGGCTCATGGGTTACTCTTCCATGTCACATACATCTTGGTGGAGCGCTCAAAATGATAATAATTAAATACATGCACTCATCACCAAGCAAAGTGAATGATCATGTAGGAATAAAATGATAATGTCATCCAACAAGCATTAATGTAGCATATGATCAAACACACATGATCATCCAAGTATCACACGGATAGAAAGTATCTCAAACAAGCAAAGAAAATAAAGTTTAACCACCAAAGCAAGAGAGAATTAAAAGCAACGCTCTCTCTCAAAGCCTATGATCTATACATTTTTCTCCCCCTTTGGCAACAAGTTACCAAAAAGTTCCTAGAAAATGCATAGCACTAAATCGTCTCTCAGGCTTGGTCTTCAGGTGGTGGTGTCTGGATAACTCCAAGAACGAAGGCTTCAGTCGATGTAGATGGAGCTAATGGAGTAGGTGCTGGAGCTGGTGGCACTGAAGCTGTAGCTGGTGTAGATGAAGTGGCTCTGGTGTCTGGAACAGGCATTGCAGCAGACCTCTGAGCTCTAGGCACTCTGGCAAATGCATCAGTGGTTGTCTTGCCCTTCCTCTCGTGCATATCATCCTGAAGTTGCTCCACAACAGACTGGATCTCAGGTACCTTCACATCCAAGTCATAGAACTTCTGATCCACGATCCTTTCCAAGCTCTCCTGGTTTTGAGTCAGGGTGGCCGTTCCCTTCTCAATCCTCAGAGTGGAGGCAATCAAGTAGCCAAGCTGATCTTGCTTGCTCTTCAGAAGATACTGAGATGATTCTTCCGTAGTTGGCATCCTTGCAGCCTTTTCAGCCTTTGCCTTCTCCTTCTTGGCTTGTACGTGCATAGAAGATGGTTCATTTTCATCCATCACCATAGTGTTGTCGTCAAATTCTGGGTAGATGGGCAGGTGCTCCTTGTCCAGCAGATATGTGCCAGTGCCCATCTTGGAGTTAATCACCTCCTAAATCTGTGGGGCATATCCACAACTCCTCTTCTGATCTACAGCTGTCCTCTTTATAGTTTCAACTATAAGACTCATGACCTTGAACTTCTGTGGGACATCAAAGATGTGAAGCAAGTTTATTGCATGGCCTCTGATCACCTTGTGATCTCCTGACTTTGGCAAGAGAGTGTGCCTGAGGATCCAGTTGATAGTTGGCAATCCTGACAGAAGGTAATGTACAGATCCAAACTTATGTGTTTCAAGAGCAGCATCTGGGATCTCCTTGTACATGTGTGCCATGGAGTTGTGATCCTTCTTCTTCTTGGCATAGACATCCAAGCCATCTTCACTCTCTTCTGGAGCATTGTTCAACTTAGACCATTCAGCAACCGTTGACTGGTACCTAGTGCCTTCAGACATCCAGACAATCCTTCCATCTTGGTAGAAGTGAGCTGTGGAGTAGAACTGCATGATGAGCTCATCATTCCACTTTGTGAGCTTCTGAGCCACAAACTCATCAACTCCACAAGCCTTGAAGCTGTCATATACACCAGGGAAGTGATCCTCATTTTCTTCAATGAATTTCCAATCAACCCATCTCATGTCACACACTATGGGTTTCTTGTCAAGTAAGATAGTCTCATAGAAGTCCTGCTGTTCCTTTGTATGGAACCTGTAGTCCACGTCAGTCCTTCTCCTGGTGGCATATGGATCTGACTCCCTCCATAGCCTCAGACCAGATTCCTTCCTTACTTTCATGTTCTCTACAACTGGATGAGCATCATTGTGATCTGGAATTTTTGGCTTCAATTTCCTCAAGACAACAGAATCATCTTCTTCTTCCATTGCAGCTTCAGGCATTGGGGCCTTGTTCTTCTCTGCAATTGGAATGTTCCTGGTACTCCTCTTTGGTGCAGTTTTGGGTTTTGGAGCAGCTGGCTTAGAAGCTTCTTTGGGCTTAGATGAAGCAGCCCCTGACCTTATGGCATCTCCCATAAGTTTCTGTGCCTTAGGTGCTGGTGCAACATCTTCTTCCTCTTCCTCTTCAGAGTCTCTCATGATTGAGGATCTCCCAAGCACTCTGACAGTGGTCTTCTTGACCCTCTCTTTCCTCTTCTTCCCTTCTACAGCACCCTCTTTGGGTTCAGATTCCAAAGGTACTTGAGTAGAGGCTCTGGCTTTAGACATGGGAATTCTCTTTGCAGGTACTTTGGTCTTCATACCAGGCTTAGTGGCAGCGGCATTGCTATATTCCTTTTTAACCACTTTCTCTTCTTGGAAGTGGCCTCATCCTCAACTGCCACATAGTCTTCATCCTCAGATTCAGAAGTTTTCTTCTTTCTGGCCCTGGTGGCAGCCTTTGGCGGATTGCTTGGTGTGCTCCTGCTGCCATCATCTGAGCTGCTAGAGGGACTAGTGCCCTCACTCAAGTGAACCTGCTCCTCTGACTTGTTCTGGCTGTCACTTTGATCAGACATATTGCAATCTCTGACAACTGACCCTGTGAATAGATTATAGATGAGGTAGAGTGGATGAGCATCACAAAATACAGAGGTTTTTGCAAACGAATGAATCAAAAACTTAGTTTTAGTTTTCCTCAGAAAGCATTTCAGATCAACCGATTTGTAAACTCGGTGATACCGAAGCAGCTTTTGGAACCTAAACTGGTGAACTCGGTCAGACCGAGTCATAGTTCGGTGGCACCGAGACTGCTAGGGTTTCACAAAGTCCTGAACTCGGTCACACCGATTTGCAATTCTCGGTCGGACCAAGAATCGCATGTGCAATGGCCTCAGACGAATTGGTGGTACCGAGTTCCACAACTCGGTTGGTCCGAGATGGTTTCGGCCGAAACCTAACCCTATATTTTCAAATCATCTCTAATCTACAGAGTGTTTAGACTAGATAGGATAGTTTCAATCGTGGCAAGATTCATGGCGAACACAATGTGGTAGGAATCAGATAAGGATAGCACAGTGATCAAGTTCATACCCTAGTTCGGCGATGAACTCTCTACGGCGGCAACGGCGGGGATGATTCCCGTTGACGGTGGCGGAGACCAGCGGCAGGAGGCAACTGGCGACGAGGAGGACGATCTGGAGACCCTGGAGGCAGAGTGGGCTAAGCGCGGGCGAAAGAGTTCGGAGAAAATTTCCAAAATTTTGTCCGTGGGTATATATAGCCCGACCCTGTCGGTGTGACCGAGTGGAACAACTCGGTGGCACCGAGATGCATAACTGCAAGCAGTTGCTGCAACTCGGTGTGACCGAAAAGTTCAAATCGGTTGCACCGAGATTGAAAATCTAGATCGACTTAGTGATCTCGGTATGACCGAAGTGGGTGAATCGGTTAGACCGAAACGCACAAAGAAGTTTTGGAAGTTTAAGTCTATGACGAATCAGGGACTCCGAGTGCTCCTCACACAGAGTGGTTCGAATCTGACTTGATCAAATTTTGTGATGTAGCATGAATAGAGTTTGAGACGAGAAAAGCAGAGATAGCTAGAGAAGATTCTTAGTCATTCTTGTCCATCCACTTGGCCAAAAGAAAAGGAAACCAATCAATCAAAACAACAAGTGGATGTCCTCGAATGAGTAAATTATGCAACCAACATGCTCACACAATAAAATGACAAATGAAATACGTGGCAAAGCATGCACAAACAATTCTAGCATCTATCAAGCAATTGGCGATGACTAGGTCATCTATATATGAGTATATTGACTTAGGAGTCAAATGAGAACATTTGATCATAGGTCATACTCATCGTTTAAGCACAAGTGGGGTTACCACTTTTACATAAAGCGTTGTTGTGTTCACACCATTAGAGTTGCTTTAACTCAATTGTTAGAGTATAGCTCCCCCTAGATGTGAGATCCCCCCTAAGAGGGATGAACTAACCTTGGGTTTTGTCGATGATGACTTCATGTAGGTGTTGAAGATGTGGATGCTCTATGTTGATGTAAATCATTTGGAGCTATCCTTTGGAGTGAGTTGCACTTTTAATACCTACACGCGTTAGTCCCACAAGGAACAAACAAGGATATCCATAGACATAGAGTGATGCACAAACAAGATGATGTCTATGAAAGATTTAGGTTACCTTGTCCCTTGTCTTACCAACAAGAGGGTTTGTGACTCCTTGAACTAGTGCAAGATGTGGAAGTTGATTGCAGTTGTTCTTGCCAAAATGATAAGAGTGAAGTATGTTGGCGTAGTCACCCTCAAGAACTCTCTAGTTCTTCTTCTTCGGGATCCACACCATCTTGATGGGAATCCTCGGAGTTGTAGTTGTACTTGATGAAGTGGAACTTGATGTAGTCTTGGGAACCCACTTGACCAAGACCTTAGGAGCTTCTTCAAATGCATCAATTTCCTCTTGAAGCTTGTCCTTGCCTTTTTGCTTGTGGTCTTGTGGTGGAAGATCATCTTGAGCTTGTGTTCCTTTGAAAGAAGTAGGATCATACTTCTCTTGTTGAGGAACAAACTTCGTCTTGGGGTATTGATCTTCTTCCCACTCAACTCCATTGGCATTGAACTTTCGTTCAAAACCAATACCTTGATTCTTCTGGTGCCTTCCTTGCTTGCGTACAATTTCCTCGAATTGCTTACTCCCGGCAAGGCTCCTGTAAACACCTTTCTCTATGATTCCCTTCAATAAGTTGTTTTCTTGCTCAAGTGTAACTTGGCTAAGAGAATCATTAGTGGAATCAAGAGAACTACTAGAAGCAACAATATTGGATTTAGCATGATTATTGTTACTACTAGAAGAATAATCCTTCTTGTTCTTGTTACTAGACTTGACTTGAGGCATGTAAGTGGATAAGAGTAAACGCTTGGCAATGTAAGAAGAACTTTTCTTGCGAAGATCATCATTGATTACCTTTAAGAACTCAGGCTCTTGCTCAAGGTTGAGCTTTTCAAAACGTAATTTCTCATGAGTCCTTAAAAGTTCTCGATGATCTCCTAAGATAGTTTCATGAGCTAACTTAAGAGTGTTTAGTTCTTTAGTTAGAGACTCAATCTTCTCCCTATCATTGTCATTGGTTTCATCATAGTATTCATCACTATAGTTGTCAACAAGTAAATCATCATCACCTAACAAGTCATCTTCATCACTATTGAAATCAACATACTCGGGGTGTGATACCTTTGGACCTTTGGCCATGAAGCATCTTCCAATTCCTTCATTTGGTGAATCAAATATGTCGTAGGAGTTGGTTGACACAAGTGCTAGACCGGCAACACCTTCATCTTGAGTATATTCGGAGTCGGAGTGATAGCTTCTCTCGGAGTCATTGTCAGAGTCGGAGCCGGATACCCATTCACCAACATGCGCTTGATGTCTTTGTTTTGTGTAGCTCCTTGATGACTTGTCCTTCCTTTCCGAATCCTTGCTTCTCCGTGAGGGTCTTCGTTCATATCGATCATCCCTACTCCTTCTCTCCCTTGATGGTGATTCTTCTCTTCTACTTCTTCTTTTGGGAGAATCTTCTCTTCTCTTGTGGGGAGCCGTACACTCATTGGAGTAGTGTCCGGGTCTTCCACAATTGTAGCAGTTTCACTCTCGACTAGAAGATCTTTTGTGATTGTAGGACCTTGACTTAGAACTTCTCTCTTTGCTTCTATTCTTGTAGAACCTTTTGAAGTTCTTCACCATTAAGCTCAATTCTTCATTGAAGGTCTGTTTCTCACTTGATGATGTGGGAGCTTCACATGAGGCTTTGTAAGCACCACTTGACTTGTTATGGAGCTCCTCCTTATCCTTGAGTTATATCTCATGAGCAACAATTCTTCCAATGACTTCCGTTGGCTTGAGATCTTTGTAATTTGGCATCATTTGGATCAATGTGCATATGGTATCGTATTTTCCATCCAAGGCTCTTAGGATCTTCTTGATGATGAATTTGTCGGTCATCTCTTCAGTTCCTAAGCCAGCAATCTCATTTGTGATAAGAGCAAGCCTAGAGTACATTTCAGCGACACCTTCACCATCCTTCATTTTGAACTTGTCAAGTTGACTTTGAAGCACATCCAACTTGGATTCCTTGACGGAGTCAGTACCTTCATGCATATCAATCAAAGTATCCCAAATTTCCTTTGCATTCTCAAGACGGCTGATTTTGTTGAATTCTTCGGGGCACAATCCGTTGAAGAGGATATCACAAGCTTGAGCATTGTATTTTAGCATCTTCAACTCTTCTGCGGTAGCTTCACGATTCGGTTCTCTCCCATCAAAGAATTCACCTTGCAAGCCAACACACACAATAGCCCAAACGGCGGGGTTATGTCCAATAATATGCATTTTCATCTTATGCTTCCAACTAGCAAAATTAGTACCCTCAAAGTAAGGACCTCTACGGTGGTAATGTCCCTCGCTAGATGCCATACTCTCCTAGGTTGTGAAACCAAGGCTATGACCACCAAAAGCTATGGAAATCAAAGCAAATGGAGACCAAAGCTCTGATACCACTTGTAGGATCGAAAGTATGTCTAGAGGGGGGGTGATTAGACTACTTGACCAAATAAAAATCTATCCTTTTCCCAATTTTAGTCTTTGGCAGATTTTAGCTATCTTAGCACAAGTCAAGCTATCTTAACACACTTCAAGCAAGCATGCAAAGAGTCTATGAGCAGTGGAAAGTAAAGCATGCAACTTGCAAGAATATAAAGGGAAGGGTTTGGAGAATTCAAACGCAATTGGAGACACGGATGTTTTTGTCGTGGTTCCGATAGGTGGTGCTATCGTACATCCACATTGATGGAGACTTCAACCCACGAAGGGTAACAGTTGCGCGAGTCCATGGAGGGCTCCACCCACGAAGGGTCCACGAAGAAGCAACATTGTCTATCCCATCATGGCCATCGCCCACGAAGGACTTGCCTCACTAGCGGTAGATCTTCACGAAGTAGGCGATCTCCTTGCCCTTAAAAACTCCTTGGTTCAACTCCACAATCTTGCTGGAGGCTCCCAAGTGACACCTAGCCAATCCAGGAAACACCACTCTCCAAGAAGTAACAAATGGTGTGTTGATGACGAACTCCTTGCTCTTGTGCTTCAAATGATAGTCTCCCCAACACTCAACTCTCTCTCACTGGATATGGATTTGGTGGAAAGAATATTTGAGTGGACAGCAACTTGGGAAGGCTAGAGAACAAGATTCATATGGTGGGAATGGAATATCTTGGTCTCAACACATGAGTAGGTGGTTCTCTCTCAGAAAATGTGTATTGGAAGTGTAGGTATGTTCTAATGGCTCTCTCCACGAATGAAGAGTGGGTGGAGGGGTATATATAGCCTCCACACAAAAACTAACCGTTACACAAATTTATCAATCTCGGTGATACCGAATTGAGAAACCCGGTCGGACCAATTTAGCAAACCTAGTGACTGTTAGGATTTTTGGTGGGACTGAGATGCAAGTCGCTAGGACCGATATGGTTAGGGTTAGGGCATAACGTAATCTCGGTGTGACCGATTACACAAACTCGGTGGGACCGATTTTGGTAATAAGCTAACCAGAGAGTTGGTCAGGTAAACTCGGTGGGACGGATCACTCATTTCGGTGGGACCGAAATGTTACAAAAGGGAAACAGAGAGTTTACAATGCAATCTCGGTGGGACCGATCGCTCATCTCAGTAGGACCGAAACGTCACGAAGGGAAACAGAGAGATTACAACCCCATCTCGGTGTGACCGAGATCCCTATCGGTGAGACCGATTTGCCTAGGGTTTGTGGCAGTGGCTATGACATCTGAACTCGGTGGCGCCGGATAGAAAGAATCGGTGGGGCCGAGTTTGACTTTTGGTTTAGGTCATATGTGGATGTGGGAAGGTAGTTGAGGGTTTTGGAGCATATCACTAAGCACTATGAAGCAAGAACCTCATCAAGCAACACCTCATCCCTCCTTGATATTATTGGATTTTCCTATAGAATCATGTGATCTTGGATCACTAAAATATAAAATGTAGAGTCTTGAGCTTTGAGTTTGAGCCAATCTTTTTGTCCTTGGTATTTTGAGGGGTCCACTTTACTCATCCATGCCATGCCATTCATTGAGCTTTTCCTGAAATATTAATCTTGGAATAGCATTAGCTCAATGAGCTATATGTTATTAGGAATTACCAAAACCACCTAGGGATAGTTGCACTTTCAATCTCCCCCTTTTTGGTAATTGATGACAACATATAGATCAAAGCTTCGACAAATGATAATAAGAGTGAGAAACATTGTCGCTTTGAGAAGTATGTCAAAAGCAAGAGCTCCCCCTAAATTTGTGCATAGTTTATGATTTGCTTTGGACTGCAAATGCACAGAGAATTAGGCTCATGGGTTACTCTTCCATGTCACATACATCTTGGTGGAGCGCTTAAAATGATAATAATCAAATACATGCACTCATCACCAAGCAAAGTGAATGATCATGTAGGGATAAAATGATAATGTCATCCAACAAGCATTAATGTAGCATATGATCAAACACACATGATCATCCAAGTATCACACGGACAGAAAGTATCTCAAACAAGCAAAGCAAATAAAGTTTAACCACCAAAGCAAGAGAGAATAAAAAACAACGCTCTCTCTCGAAGCCTATGATCTATACATTTTTCTCCCCCATTGGCAACAAGTTACCAAAAAGTTCCTAGAAAATGCATAGCACTAAATCATCTCTCAGGCTTGGTCTTCAGGTGGTGGTGTCCGGATAACTCCAAGAACGAAGGCTTCAGTCGATGTAGATGGAGCTGATGGAGTAGGTGCTGGAGCTGGTGGCACTGAAGTTGTAGCTGGTGTAGATGAAGTGGCTCTGGTGTCTGGAACAGGCACTGCAGCAAACCTCTGAGCTCTAGGCACTCTAGCAAATGCATTAGTTGTTGTCTTGCCCTTCCTCTCCTGCATATCATCCTGAAGTTGCTCCACAACAGACTGGATCTCAGTTACCTTCACATCCAAGTCATAGAACTTCTGTCTCTGAATCCTCCTCCGAGGAGCTATCGGTAACCAGCAAGACATGCGCTTCATTAGATAGCATTGTCTGCTCTGAAGACCTTGCTTCCCCTCCAAATTTTTCCATGACCGTGCCAAATGGCTGATGCACAGGAAGAGTAATTGAATGTACTAAAATTGTTGACAAATTTAACACGTAATAAAAAATGATGGCATGATATAATTCACATATAAGATGACTGGCTAACCAGGATGGCATTGCAAAATTCACATATATGATGCCTGGCTAGACAAGATGGCATTGCATGATTCACATATATACGATAAAGAAACTAAACAGATGGCATTGACACAGAGCATGTCTAAACTAAGCAGATGACATCTTTAATGTATACCGTAAGCAATGCAAGGCACCATATGCATGAGCTTACCAACATCAGCATGCCAAGTTAGAGCAAAGACCTCATGGGGTAAATAGGAGTGGTCTTCTCCTTCTGAATCCCCCTCATAACAGTTATCTTCCTCTTGATTACGATCCGAAATGGGTGGGGGGCTGCCTTTGCGCCCACCATGGAACGACGTCTGCATGAAATTTTATTGCCACGCAAGGCTCGTCTCTTTTGCTCTACATGATCAGTTCCATGTGTACAATAACTGGCATGCATAGGAATAAAACATAGTGAGATTATGTAAGGAGTGCATGCACATATCCAGAGTGATGGTAGCAAACTGTGGATAGACCCAAAACCAATGATAGCAGGCAGATAATAGCTTTAGTTAAAAAATACAGATAATGGCTCCTTTAATGTTTGTTTGCACCCAACATGAAACTCATAGTAGACACCAGAGATTAACCAGATAGTAGACAGATAGTACTGATTGCTGCCCCAATATGTACCCCACAACCATTTAAAAACTCAAGTTTCAGCATTAGTTTGGACCTAACTCGGAGTCTAATAGGTGAACACCACGATAATGTAGCATGTCATCATATTAAGCGACGCATAACGTAAGCAGACACGGAAGAGTGTGACCTCTCTTGCGGACCCGCATAGTCCTCAAGGTCATCTGCTCAGCTGATGATGGTAATGCAGTTGCCGTGGCTACCAGCGGCGGGGAAGAAGATTTGAGGCAGCGAAAGACAGTCTGGAGAGTGGATCCCTGTTGTGGTGAACCCTTCCGTCGTTGGAGCAGCTGAGCTGGGGTGGAACAAAGCGCCGCAGGAGCAGGACAAATCACACAAGGTTTGCTTTGACACATATCTGTAACAGAAGTAATTGAGTAAGGGCTTGTTTGAATTTGAGGATTCTAACAATGCAGGGATAGGAAATAGACAGGAATAGGATAGGAATGCACGTGCAAAACAGAGAATTTAAAAACACAGGATTTCTGCCAATCTAGGTGTTTGATTCACAACAATTGGAAGATCACAGGATGCAAAAAAGCATGGTGAGATTAAGTCAAACCACAAGAAAATGTACGGTTATAATGCTATTATGCTACTATCTCTTAGTCTTGTGCTTGATGAATAGGAATATGAAAATGAGGAGAAGTGGAAATTAGAATTCCTACGGTTTTTATTTCAAGGAGACACTAAAGGAACAAATCCTAAAATTTTCCTTTGCTCCATTCCTTTGCACCAAATTCATGAAAAGTAGTACCATAGGAAACTTTCCAATTCCGATGTTTTTCATTCGCTTTTCCTTTCAAGCACTGGCGATTCTAGTAGGCAGGCTTGAGCAAGGAAAATCCTACACTAAAAAATGATTTTGTGCTACTTCTATTACTTTGGACCCAGGCCACTGCCATACTAGCTCAACTCCCAGGCCCATCGACAAATGCACAGCTCAAACACGCAGAGATAAATAATGATAGCGTTCAAGAGAGTCCATCACGGATAGCTAAGTTGCCTAGTACCTCACTGCTTGTCATATAGTAGGATAAAATAATTGTATTTCCCGTTACTACGAGTGCTCAGTGGACAATATATATAACATGTAGAGTAAAAAAGAGATGCAACAAGTGTACAACCTCTTTGGCAAAGCCATGTTGATCTCAGCGTGATTGGGTTGGCCGGTGAGGATGCTCCAGCTGACTTGGCTGTCGGAGGAGGGGAAGAAGATCTTAGGCGTCTGGAGATGGAGCCCGAGGTACTGCTCCGCTGTGATGGAGGGTTTCATCATTGGAGCAGCTCAGGTGAGTTGTACGACGCCGAGGCTGAAGCAGGACAAGAGAGACAACGAACAACGTTAACCTGAGTGGAATTCTAATAGCATCTCCAATACATGACGTAAAATACATAACCACAAAGTGCTAGATGTAAAATACATCAGCCGCTCATCTCTGAACTTAACTGCCGAAACTGAATTTAACTGTCGAAACTGAACTTAACTCTCGAAACTGAACTTAACTGTCGAAAGTGAATTTTGCTGTCAAAACTGAATTTTGCTGTCGAAACTGAACGCAGTAACAAGGTGAGGCTACACGTCGGTCGACTGACTTTTTCATCGCTGGTCAGTCAATTTTGCAGCCGTTGGATACGAAATGAAGGGCCTGCGGTTCATCTTCAACCTCCACCCCCCTGAGCCGGCCAAATAGCAGCCCCCCGCTGGCCCGGTGCGCCGCCCCGCCCTCCCCGAAAACACTCCCCACCGCCGGTCCGCCGCCTCCCCGGCCATCCCTCTAGGGCCCCCCTGTGCCGAGCTTTTTCTCCAGCGATCCCCACGCCACTGCCCCGCCAACGCCCCGCCACCACCGGCGACCACCGCCCCCATCCTGAACCCTAAGATAGATAGTGGGGTACCTCTCTGGCGAGCCCCCCTCCCCGCTACGGTTGGTTCTTCCTTCACCCCGGCAGCATCGAAGTGAAGTGTAGCTAAATTGGAGCAGCATCGCAAGCAAGAGCTAGAGCGAGAGCAGCAGCACGAGCAAGAGCAATAGCAAGAGCAAACCAAGCAAGGGACCGAGAGCAAGAGCAGAGCAGCAGCGCGAGCGAGAGCTAAAGCAGCAGCAGGTCCTACTGATGTGGACGTCGCCGCCGAGGGAGCGACGCCGTGGAGGAAGTGGCCGGCGATGCCGCCGTGGATGGAGCCGCGCCGTGTCGGCTCGGGACCGAGCACCGGCAGCACCGTGAGATCGAATCAAGAAGAAAATGCGGCGATTAGTGTACAACCTCTTTGGTGGCGCCGATTAGGCTGCAACTTCATCCGAGGAAAAGGTGACGATGATGCTCTTTCGGTGGTGCAGGTGAAGACGGCGGTGTGGGAATGGAGGTGGCTCGAAAGACGAGGGGAACGTCGGGGCAGCTCCTTGGAGGTGGAGGACGGGGTGGCTGAACCAGCGGGACGATGAGATTGACGACGGATCCTCATCCGGTATAGTGGATGAGGGACGTCGAGGTGTTGCTGTGGACGACGTCGTTGGGGAAGAGGCTCCGGCTGGGTGGCGGACGGAGCAGGGTGTGGGGTTTTGTCGCGGGTTTTCACGGCCTCGGTGTACACATGGGTGGGCGGATGGGTTGGCAGTGGGGAACCATGGCTTAGAGACGCGCTTGTCCGAAATGTGGGGTAAGTTACGAAAGTACCCCCACCGATTTGAGGCGGTACTTTCGGTTCAGGGGTACCACAGGCATTTCGCGTGTCGGGATTTCACAGGAGGTGGGAGTTTTCGCGCGCGTTGTAATTTCGGAATAGCAAGGCGTGGGTTGAGATGGAGGGAGTTGTCGGAGCACAACGAGACAAAGATATATCTTAAATATTTCGGGCTAACAAGGCGCGGGTTGAAGAGGCGGGAGTTTCGCAGCACGATAGACAGAGACGCTAGCTTGAATTTTCGGCATAACACGGCGCGGCTTGAAATTTCGGAAGAGCAAGCTTAACGTGTACCCCCAAAAAACACAATTTGCACCTCAACACGCACAACACACACACAAACACCATTTAGACTAGAGTAAGGTACACGTGCATTGCACGCATGAGATTTGGCCACCAAATTATGAATAAATACCACATTATAGCATGCAAGCTTTGAGTCATATATGCATGATGCAGATGTTCGTTTAATTCTTATAGTTCATTTCATTCAAAATCATCTAGTTTTTATAAGAAAGCTAATCTATTTTAAGATTCATGGAATTGTGCATTGTAAGACATAAAGTAAAAACAAATAATGGCAAATCATGTAGAAAAACATTTGGGCAATTCTGATACGGAAGATTCTAGAACAAATAAGAAGTGCTTGTGTTTTGATGTCTGTGCATTATGCTTAAGTTCAACCATGGAGTCTTCTAGATTATACATGTGGCGAAATCTGGTGGAATCTAGATGATATCCAACGGCCAGTAGTGCTCAAATTTGCCATCTTTGGACCATCGGATTCGCCTCATCCAACGACCATCTTTCAAAGTTAAAGTTACCCGCACACAATATAAAAAAATATATAATATGTAATATATATAGGGGTATAGATATAGATATGTGATGCAAAAGCCGCCCATCATCTCCAATTAGAATAGTGTGTCCATGCACGGATGCGACGTGGCCAAATGATGTCTGCCATCGGTATCTCAAATTCAAATCAGTCTGACCTTGTTCAATGTGTATACATTACAACATGCTCGTTTCCAAACCACACCATGCAGATCTCCGTTATATTCATGCATGCATGGGTTTCAAACACCAGGATCTCTTATTCAAATATTTGAATTCAACTTTACATTGATTGTGACCTCACCTATTTAGCTATTCTTTTACACCCACACAGTAGTCTTCTCTTTATAATTGTACCACTAACTTTCTCTCGTGCATGCATGCACACACACTACCAGTCGGCATTATCCATCGCACGCATGCAATCTTTTTCTTCAGGTCGGTCTCCCATTAAGGCACACACCAACACACATCCCCATCTCCATCATATCGGGCATTCTTTATCTCTCACGCGTGCATGCGCAACGATCGATGTTCCTCTATGTATGTGTGTATATAGCTACGTCTTTCATAGTTTTCCACACAAACCGATCAATCGATATATCCAGTGAGGTCTCACCCTCTTTCCCACGTCCGCATCGATCAATCTATACCTCTCTATATAGGATTAACATATGTAGCTAATACACCCACATTAATTATGTATCCAACGTCCCCCTCTCATCATCCATGCCTTCCGCTTCATCTCTCAGACACGTGCACAATGGCGAAGATAGGGGGCAGTAAGGGCCCTGCCCCTCCCCCCCTAACATCACTATATATCAAGGCTAATATGAATGTGATCATTAGACAATTGCTGCTAAAAATGGTTTAAGTTCATGAATTGACCCTCCTCGTAAAGGATTAGCAATGCTTGGCCCCCAAGCTCATTTATTTTTCATGGCTCCGCCACTGCGCGCATCAGCGCACGTGTTCGCCCCCTCTCTCTAAATATTGATCTCGCACTTGTGCATTCCTTCATAGTCTCCCTCCACTAGGCCCCTCGCACCATCTTCTATCCCCCCACCGGATTTTGCCACATGTACAATCTAGCAGACTCCATGGTTGAACTTAAGCATAATGCACAAACTTCAAAACAACAGTGGTTGTCTTTTGTTCTAGAATCTTCCGTGTCATAACTTCCCAAACTTTTTTCTAGTTGAATTTCCATTATTTATTTTTACTTTATGCTTTACAACGCACAATTCCATGAATCATAAAATAGATTAAGGGCTTCTTTGATTCAAAGGATTCTCAAAGGAATTTTGGAGGATTCTAATCATTAGGAATTTTTCCTATCTTGGTTGTTTGATTCGTAGGATTGTAAACCATAGGAATTTTTCCATATGATTCATTTGCACTAGATTTCATAGGAAACATCCCATCCACTCAAACCTCTTTGAAAGAATTCTGCGTTTTTTCTATGCACAATCAAACATTCGTACAATCCTGTAGGATTCAAGACGACATTTCACTATAATCCCATGTTTTTCCTATTCCCGCGTTCTTAGCTTTCTTATGAAAACTAATTGATTTTGAATGAGATGAACTATAAGAATTAAACGAAGGGCTACATCAGGCATATATGACTCAGAGCTTACATGCTATAGTGTGGTATTTATTCATAATTTGGTTGCAAAATCTGATGCGTGCAATGCACGTGTACCTTACTAGTACTTCGAGTATGTGCAAAACACGTAAATTAGAATACCAATGGCACGCTACACAGCGTCTCTCTTACAGTTCATGAAGCCACGTGGCACATGTGTAGGCGTTGTCGCGACCTCCTTGCGTGGATTGATCACAGTGACGTGCTGCTGGTTCCAAAAGAATGTACTCGTCCTCCCTGAGCCATACTGGCGGTAAATGCACAAAGCGAAGATGTGCACGCACGCCATGCACGCACTCATTCCTCGCACGCACACACGGGTACGCGGGCGGACGCATTTTTGTACCAAGATCCACCCTATGTGATAATTTGACGCGTGTAAAGTTGTTCACTTCATTGATGGTCAATTAATACAGCGCATGCAAATTGAGTGGACGTGAGGGCGGAAGAAAGACATTATTACTCCACTGCGCGCATGCGAGTAGTTAAATCGTGGGTTGCTAGTAGTACTTCCATTGGTCTCCTTCGTATTTTGTGCCAATTTTTGATAGTAACATAATATTTACGCATCTGAGCAGTGTAGTACTTAAAATTTATGTTCCGCTAAACTCATCGGGAGCCGTTTCGGGCCTCGAAACCAAAACCATCAATTAATCTTTACCTTGTTCCCATCACAATCGAAAGCCTGCTCACACCTACTAGTAGTACGTACCAAACCTGAACATGTTCCCACTATGCAGGTATTAGTACTAGTGCTAGTACTTAGGTTATAAAAGGAGGAACTACCTAACCGAAAATCACTCTACCTTTCCTCCTCATAAGTGCTTCTTCTTTGTCCGTCGTTGCCATGGCCGGTGAGCAGAGCTCTAGGTCCAGAACTACTCGTAACACGGGAGCGGCAACCAAGGCTGCGGAAAAAAAGAGAGGGCTCGCCGCCACACAGAGACCTCGAAAGATATCTCACGAGCAGGTGATGGCTCCCAGGAGCGCCCTAGCCGCGGAGGCGAACATGCCGAGCCGGCGGAGCTAGAGTCGTTATCCCTCGACGGCATGCCCGATCTGCTCAATAAGCAGAAGGAGTTCATCCAAGGCTTGATGGAGTTGCTGAAGGAGAGCCTCGACGACATGCCCGCTGAGCTCAATCAGCAGGGGGAGTTGACCGCCGGCTTGGTGATGCTGCTGAAGAAGAGCATTGCCTCGGAGAAGAAGGCGACCGGCGAAATCCTGCGACTTCGGGAGGACAATGCGAAGCTCTGCCACGAGATTGACATGTTGAAGGAGAAGAACGCCGGCTGGAGGAAGCTGCATGAGAATAGTAGTTCCTCGATGAAGATGCTGCAGGCCCTTGCCATGGAACAGAAGGAAGAGTTGGCGAAGCTCTGCATCGAGCACCCGGCTGCTGTCAAGGTACGTAATATGGCCGTGGAACAGATGATGAAGGCTCGCGTCGAGAAATGCCGCGTCATGGACACAATGATGAAGATGGCGGAGGAGACACGCAAGGAGATGGAGGTCGTGCAGGCGATGAAGAAGCAGTTATGACTCCGGGGCGAATTAGATCATTTGGGGTGATAATCTTCCTTCTAATTTTGCTCCTGTGTTTCATCTTTTGCTTCGGGTGTTTCACCGCACGTGTCATGTTCTCTGCGAGGCATGAATAGAACAATATTTTTTTGAGGGAATGAATAGAACAATGCTAACAATGAGATGACTAGCAAATTAGATCATTTTTATCGCCATATGGCACTGGGCTGCCGTGTTTCGTGCTCCTCCATCGCAGTACTACTCCAGTGGAAAACTTGAGTATACCGCACGGTTCTTTGCTCCTCCTCAATCATGTCGTCAGCGCATTTATACGAGAAGTCAAATCACAAGGCCCCGCCTTCCAGCAGTAATGAGCCGTCAAATCACAAAGGCCCTCGCCTCTCGTGAAACCGACCAAGCTAGACTGCCCCGCCCTCTAGCCCTTTAAAAAATGTGTACTTTTGTACAACGGTAGTATAGATGGATTGCGCCATGGAGCAAAACTTGAAATAAAAAAAGGTGGTACATATAGAGAGCGCTCATCGCCAAATTATGCATATAGTACTATTAAAAAGGCTAGTCACAATAATGGTGTCCAGCACAACCCACCCCTCAAATAAAACTAAGAGGGTGCTTGGATACATTTTAGTCCCATGACTAAAAGTAGTGGGACTAAAACATGCTAGCCTCACCCATGCTTGGATCCAAATACTAAAAAGGCTATAATCAAGTTAATGATCATTTATTATCCTCCAAACCCTCCAATCCAGAACTCGCCTGTGTTAAAGGAGAGGAGTTAAATGAGTAGAGAGAGGACTAATCCATATTTTAGTAGGGGTACCCCTGACTAAAAAAATTTAGTCTCAAGACTAGTTTTAGCCCCTCTTTAGTCAGGGGTGCTTGGAACTTTAGCCTCTTAAAGAGACTATTTTTAGTCAGACTAAAATAAGTCCCTTGGATCCAAGCACCCTCTAAGCATCCTGGAATTCTTTGACAAAACTAAGCACCCTGAAATTATTTGACAACTAAACTGCTGGCTATATGATGTTGGCCATATATATTGTACGTATATAATGTGTAGAAACGAGTGGTAGTACTATACCAACTAAAAGATGAAATGTAAGAAATACTAGTATGTACGTACTGAAGAGTTAAAGTAACGAGAAGAAACATAACATAGTTCTGCTGGGGGCTCAGCACAACACACCCCTCAAATTAAATTAAGCACACCTGAATTAAACTTTGCAACTATTCTGGTAGACACTGCATTAGAACCACCATGAGCAACGACACTGCCACCTTACTCGGAGTCCTCATCCACGTCCTCGACTTCGTCCTTGTCCCTCTTCCTCTTGGCCGATACATCTTTGCTCGAACCACACACTTGGCTGTTTCTCTTCATCCAACCCTTGTAGATATTGAAGAAAAGGTAGCCATCCATTGTAGAGTAGTGGATGTGGTCTATATCTAGTACATTCCGCTGCCATGCATGACGATGAAATGTGTAATGGGGTTTCTCCAGTTTACCGTACGAAGGATGAACCATGGCTCCTGCCAGGGTCAGCATTGAAGGCTGACGAGAGGACACCAGCTGATTCTTCTGGAGGTCGAAGGTGTTGCCTACAACGAGGCCTATTCGACGCAGGACTTCTTTGTCGTTACCAAAGTCTACAGTAATGAATTTGACTAGGTTGCTCTAAGGAAGTTCTTAAAATCCTGGCACTCAACGTCGGCATGGCATATGTGGTGGACCAAGCAAACGTTCTGTACGCAAGCATGGATCATGGCGGGCCTCTTCCTCTCTTCATCCTTTAGATCCTTCTCTCGTCCCACGACTGTGGTGTACTCAACATCTAGCCCAGCAACCCACTCATCATCTGAGTTTTCAAACATGCGTCTGAAGCGAGAAAGGCATCCTTTCACCGTCGCGGAAGAACAGGTGTAGATGACGTCGAACTCATCGCCGGTGATGGTTCTAACCTTGTACTCACCGCCGATCGTGGAGATTTGGGACGCCATGGATTTGGGAGGAGGATTAGAATTAGTGGAACTGCCGTAATGTGAATGGACGGGACGACTAGGAGAGAACCGCCGTAGTATTGAAGGACGTGCGGGGACGAGTGGGAGCGAACTACCAGCGTGCGAACGGCAGGGTAGTGGCTTTCCATTCTCCCATGATACGGGCTTCTGAGAGCCCTTGGATCTGAGATCAAACGGTTTCATGGCGTGATTCTAGACCTATGGGTGAATATCCTATCGTGGAGGGTTATTCTGCAAGTTTTTAGCAACTTAGCATGCGACCGTTTGATCTCGGATCCAAGGGCTGCCAGCAGCCCATATCATGGTCGCGCCTACCACGACCATCGCGTCGCTCGTGTGGTCGCGCCCTTGGAGATTTAACATGGTGCGTTAGGCTATCTGCTGTTGGCATGTCATACATAGTCATCACTTAGTCACTCATACTACAACAAGGTTGGCTATAAGTGTATTTTTTTACTCATCTCTATCTCTTTCTTCGTACTCAAGGAAAAACGGTGCTAAGCGCGTGTATTTATTGCATTTGCCAAGGAGTGACCTCTTCCAATGAAATGGTGTTGCTAAGTTTGCTTCATTTAATTAGCTATAGACTCAAAATTGTCTTTTCACCTAGGTACACGCGCTTAGCACCGTTTCTTCCTTGGGTCACCAAACTAGTCTCTCTCTTCTTGATTAACTTGCAACATCAGACTTTATGCCTATGTGGCAAGCTTAAGCACCTGTAGGAGCAAGTAAAAGTAAGTACAATCGTGCGCTTTACATGGCATTTTTGCATATGTGGAGGAAAGAGAGGCAAGGAAAAAGTGGAGAAGTGGGCTCTCATGCAAGAGCCAACCTCTACTACATGGTGGAGCATTGGGAGAGGCACCTGTATGGAGGTGGTCAGGAATCTGGGAGACTCACACCGGTCGTAGCGCCGCAGTTAAAATGATAATGGCAAGTCAAATCACGGGACCCCACCTGTCCAGCAGTAACTCGCTGTCAAATCACACAACCCTACGTTTGCAGCAGCCTACTCCCTCGTCTTCTCGCGTCTTCGTCGAACCGACTAGGAGAAACTGCCCGCCGCCTACCGCGCAGGAAAAGCCCCGCCCTCGACTTTTAAATAGTATACAGTATACTAATTTTGTATCCATGGATTGCGCCCGTGCCATGGAGCAAAGCGTCTAGAAAACAGAGGAGAGACGGTGGTCTTGCAATAGAGAAGAGGGAGAGGCGAGACGGTGGTTTTGGAATGGAGATGATGGAGAGGAGAGGAGGTGGTTTTGCAATGGAGAAGAGGGAGAGGAGCGCGCGGCAGCGATTTAGGATTGGACGAGAGGGCCGGCGCGCTCTGACTGGATCAAAATCAAAATCAATTTACCCTTCAATTAAGAAAGCGACCCCACATTAACGAGTCTCCCTTTTATTCTGGGTCATAATTGACCATGATTTTCGCACACAAAATATATGTTATATGTTGTATACAAGGCCACTATCAAAATTACAATTTGCAACTATACAAGGCCACTAACATTAATCGAGGAAAAATTGATGGCTTTTGCCTCGTACTAGCACCCGAGGACATTAATATCCCTTGTGTGCATGCGGGAGTGAGAAGGTTAGCTTGCATTCCCAACATTAATCAACCAATGAGGAGTAAGAGGGTTGGCTTGTTGTGCTTGGGAGAGAAAAACCACATTAATTAACACGACAATCAAGGTGACAAGCTAGCTTGCAACATTGACTTAAACATAGCATTGATTTTTACCTTGGTACCTGTAATATGAGTTTGTGGCCTTGTATACAAAAATGGAGGGAGTATAATTTGAAAGTACATTCAGATACGAACCAAACGATAAATTGTTTGGTGACATGCATTCACATTTTGCTTGTCAAATACAGTACGTGGTCAAACTTTGACCCAAAATACGCGAAACAACAAAAAATACTTCCAAGACCAGCGCCGCTCTTCCGCTCTTCTCCTCTTAAACCACCACCGCTCCTCTCCTGTTCCAATCTAAATGCAGCGCCGCTCCTCTCCTCTTCCATTTCAAAACCACCGCCCCTCCTCTCCTGTTCCAGTCCAAAACCAGCGTCGCTCCTCTCCTGTTCTAATCCAAAACCAGCGCTGCTCCTCTCCTCTTCCAATCAAAAACCACCGCCGGTGAGTGAAGGTGCTGTGGAGAAGTAGATCGATGGAGGAGTACACCCGATACGCGAGGATCGCAGACGGCGACCCCGTGAAGCTATCTAGGATGTTGGAGATACAGTCTTGGTTTGACAACAAGGACCAACTAGCAGCAACGGCGACATCCATGGCCAAATATCTGCAACAGAGCGAAAAGGCGACGATACTCCCGGAGGGAGTCACGCCGGAGTACATAGAGCTGCTCCTCTGGGCCATGGAGCAAACAGATTCATCGAATCCGATCGTGAGGGAGCGGTGGTGGGAGTATCGATCCCAGATGGAGCATCCACCAGAGATTGAAGGATCGAGCATCTACAGGGTGCCATTTCTGAGGGTGTCCTGCCAGAGCGAGCTGGTGGAGTCTTCATCGAAAGAACCCAACTGCAAGAGGAGAAAAGCAGTTGGCCCGACGACGCTTCCCCGCCATCGTCTCCCTCACCGTTCACATCGTCTCATGGGGCGGCTATTTGCCGCCGAGGAATAGGAGGGGGCTGCCCCCCCAGCCCAATAGTTGGGTAGGTTGTGAATTGTCAGGAGGAGCTTAGGGTTGTCAGTATTTGCAGGTTGTGAATTGTGTTTTGTGTTGTGTATTTTGAGAGTACTTTCAGATCTGAATGTCTTTTGAATTTCAGATTTGCAGTATTGAGCATATAAAGTATTTTATGAATTCTAGAGATCTATTTTTAGCACTTAAAAAATGTAGTTTCATAGGAGTATAAAAGTGTAGACAATGTGATTCTCAGAGAAGAAACTGCAAGTTTCAGTTTCAGATAAGAAACTACAAGTTTAGTTTCAGATAAGAAACTGCAACTTTCAGAGGCAGAGCATTTATATTAACACGGCCTTTTCAAACAGGGTTAACATCATGTTGGAAGTTTTATTCATGGTCGAAAATGGAACTACCAGCCAGTTAACATCATGCTGATCAACATTCATGCATAGCACATCTTCATATGATGCACAGTCAAAATGTTGACACAATGTCGAGTGTGCGAAACACAGAGAAAATGAGGGACGAAGTTTTGGCAAGTGTTGGACGTGGTTTTGGGCTGCCCCGTCTAGGCTTTCATTTTTAACATGCGCAGCCCACGACCTCGGATGGGAGGTCCATAGGCCTGTTTGTTTTCTCTTAGGGCCGTCATGTATCGACCGGCCTATGGACCTCCCATCCGAGGTTTTAGTTTTGGCAGCCCAATTTATGTATTTTTTGAAGAAAACGCAGAGGTCTGTTCTATTTTTCTATATAAGAATAGGAACGCCAGGTCCAACTTATGTTTCCCTTCTAACTATATTATATATATTTAAATTATTTTATATGTTGACTCTTTAGTTCACATACTCCCTCCTTTTCGGTTTATAGGGCTTATCTCAAAATTTTAGTTTTTCCATTTTATAAGGCTCAATTTGGTTGTTTTCCATCACATGTTCATATTCCAAGGTGCATTAAATCATTGCATGCAAGTATTAAGAGAAAATTGACCAATGCATGTACTTTATGCATGCATGCATTGCAATTTATGCATTGATAAACATAATTTTTTGAGGAAAACAAGTGCACTAATTAGGTGCTTTTGCAAACTACAAAAAGTATTCCACCATTCATCATCTACCTTGGTTGGTGAGATTTCTGAATTGAGCCCTATAAATCGAAAAGGAGGGAGTAATTGGCAAATAGATCTCGCCGCCACCCCCCGCCTCCTAACTCGGGGCACGCCTACCCCCCTCAGCAAGTCCGCTCGCGCGCCCCATGGAGTCGCCGGCCATATCCACGGGGGAATGGCTGGAAGACAGGTGGATGTACAAGATGCATCTCCCACATGTCTACAAAGCCTTCCCGCGGATGCTCCAGCCGCTCGACTCCGTCGCGCCAGCGGTGCTACGGGAGACTCGAGGGAGGAGATGGAGGGAGCGGGCGATGCGGATCCGCGACGATGCTCTCTCCTGGACCCAGTGCACGCGCGAATGGAGGGAAGCAGAGGAGGAAGCTGTGAGGGAGGAAGCCGAGGAGGGACCGAATCCGTTCTCTCACTCGTGCAGGTATGCTCGGATGTGCAAGGATCAGGTGGATTGGGAGCTGCTGAATCTAGCCCTGCGGATCTACTTCGAAGAAGATTTCTCGGAGAAGCACAGGATGCCCCACCCCAGTGAGCCACCGATTGCGTTTGTTCGATGGGCAAAAGGAGAAGTGAATTCAGGAGATCCACGCCGTGCTGCGAGATGGGAATGCTTGACTGGACTCCTGCCCACCAGCACGCCACCGAAGCCGGAGCAGGTGGATCCCCTACCTTACCTCTCCCCCAAACCTGCAGAAGATTGAAATTAGGCTTGTAATCTGCTTCAATTGAGCTGTCTGGTGGTTATTTCTGCTTCCTGAGAGACAACATCTGGCTGGAGGATGAGAAGGAACCAGGAACTCCGATGAATTTCCCCTATCACAATGGGGGGGCGCCGGTTGGGCAGTGGTACGGCCCACCTCCGCCCCAAATGGGGGCACAATCTGGGCAGGCTCCTGTAATTGCCCAAGACCAATCTGCTGGTGGTTCTGACTCTCAGATCAGTGGGAAATCTCAAGGCAAGAATCAGCAAAAGAAGAGATAGGACATCCAAAAAACTGCTCCTGCCCCTGCTTCGGGCCTTATGGCATACTCTGAGGTGATCTGCTACAATTGTGGGGAACCAGGGCATCATTTGGATAAATGTGTCAAGCCCAAGAGTTGTTTTATCTGCAAAATGGTTACTCATAAAGTTCAGAATTGCCTTTTCAGAAGGAAAACCCACAGTTCTGCTAGATATGTTGGAAGTGCTGCTCCAGGATTATGTCCACCATTGACAGAATTTTCTGTGACACAGAATTAGATAGTTTCTTTCCCCTTTCTTGTTGTAGAGCTCTGCCCAGATGTGGTAGTGACCACACTCCTTTGCTCTGGGACTCTGGTCTTAACCAAACTCCAGAGAGCAATAGTTTTAAATTTGAAAAGTGGTGGTTGCTTAGAGAAGATTTTACTGAGCTAGTCAGGAAAATCTGGAATGAGCCTACTGGGAGCAGCTGCCCCCCTAGAAAATTGGCAGATCAAAATCAGAAGATTTAGAAGAACTACCAAAGGGTGGAACTCCAATGAGGAAGCTAATCTTAGAAGATACAAAAGGCTTCTCCTCCTTGAGTTTGATTCTCTAGATATTAAGGCAGAAACCACTGACCTCTCTGAGGCTGAGACTAATAGATTAAACTTTGTCCATGGAGAGCTCAAGAAAATTTGGCTTCAAGAAGAAATCAAAGACAAACAAAGGTCTAGAGATAGGAACATTAAGGAGGTTGATAGAAATACTGCTTACTTCCATGCAGTAGCTAACCAGAGGAGGAGGAAAACCCTCATTCACTCCCTTGATGGCCCTAATGGCCCTGTTACTGAGGTAGATGAGATGCTGAAAGTGGCTAGTGACTTCTACAAAGACCTGTTTAAGAAAGAAAATCCTTCTGGGTTCTCTCTACAAAACAATTTTTTCTCTGCTTATGAAAAAGTCTCTCCTGCTGAAAATGATCTGCTAGAAGCCCCCTTTTCAGAGACAG
This sequence comes from Triticum urartu, assembly GCF_056163025.1. Lineage (NCBI taxonomy): Eukaryota > Viridiplantae > Streptophyta > Magnoliopsida > Poales > Poaceae > Triticum > Triticum urartu. Next base: position 115,293,092 of record NC_141876.1, on the reverse strand, counting down.
AGGTGAAGGAAGCCATTTTTAGCTCTTATCCTGATGGGGCTCCTGGTCCTGATGGGATTCCCTTCTTGTTTTACCAGCATTTTTGGGACTTAGTGAAAAATGATCTCTTAGATCTTTTCCAAGCCTTTCATAGAGGAGAGTTGGATCCAGCAACTTACTCATGGGGGGTCTGTTGGGGTCAAGTTAAATAACTGTGGAAGTGATTTTTTCCTTGCTAGTAAATGCCTTAGGCAAGGTGACCCCATCTCCCCGCTTTTGTTTAATTTAATAGTGGACGTTCTTACTAAAATGCTGAGCAAAGCTACTGATCATAGTCTGATTGCAGGGCTTTGTCCTGAGGTCTGCCCTGGTGGCATCATCTACGTTCAATATGCAGATGATACCATCCTTTTCTTAGACAATGACTCCACACATGCTATCAATATGAAAACTGTTCTAACCTGGTTTGAACCGGTCTCAGGCATGAGAATCAACTACTCTAAAAGTGAACTCATCCCTATCAACATGGATGACCGGGAGTTAGCTGACTTCCTCTCTATTCTAGTCTGTAATAAAGGTAACTTCCCCATTAAGTACCTAGGTATCCCTCTCCACTATGGTAAACCGAGGAGAGAGGATATCCAACCCCTTCTGGATAAAATCATTAAAAGGATTGCTGGGTGGAGGGGCAAACTTCTCTCTTACAGAGGTAGATTGATCCTCATACAAGCTTGTTTGGCCAGCATTCCAGTGTATCTCCTCTCCTTCTTCAAGTTCCCTAAATGGGTAGTGAACCTCATCAATTCTCAGATGTCTCATTGCTTGTGGAATGATTTTGAGGAAAATAGGAAGCTACACCTTGCTAATTGGGCCCTAGTCTCTATGAAAAAAGATTTTGGAGGCCTAGGCATACCTAACCTCCAAGAAATTAACATCTGTCTTCTACGGTCTTGGATTAAAAGATTCTATGAGGAAGACCTGAAACCCTGGAAGCTTCTTATTGCCCATAAATACCTAGGAAATAAACCTAATATTTTTGTCCCTTCCTCCAACACTAAGACCTCTAGATTCTGGAAAGGATTAAAATCTATTATGCATGCTGTGAAATTTGGCTACAGATGGAACATAGGGGATGGGAGCAGAACCAGGTTCTGGGAAGAAACTTGATTTGACACACCCCCCCTGGCAGACCAATTTTGGCCTATTTACTCTGTCCGCAATGAGCTTAACAAAAGTGTCAATGAAGTTTGGGACGGTCAATGCCTAAAACTCTCTTTTAGAAGGAACTTTAGTGATAGTCTCATGGAACAATGGTTCCAGTTGGCAGAAATTGCCAAAAGCATTACCTTTACTGTCGAGCCGGATGCCCTGATTTGGCAGCTGGATAATAAGGGGAAGTATTCCTCCAGCTCCCTCTATCATGTTATCAACTTTAGAGGGGTTCAATCCGTGTTTATCCCTGTTGTCTCGAAATTGAGAGTTCCCCCTAAAATTCATGTATTTCTCTGGCTTCTCTCCAAAAACAAATTGATGACTAGGGATAACCTTAGGAAGAGACACATCATCAAACCCCTTGATTGTGTTTACTGCTTGGAACAAGAGTCTTGTTCTCACCTATTTTTTGAATGTATAGTTGCTAAACATCTCTGGGCCCAGATTGAGGAATATTTCTCTAGTCAGATTGGCTCATCCTTCGAATCTGTCGCTAGATTCTGGATTGCTACCAAAAAGTGCTCAGTTTTAAACACTGTTAGCTCAGCTGTCCTTTGGTGCCTCTAGAAATATAGAAATGCTATGATTTTCAGTAACACCTCCTAGATTTCCATTCCGCGGGTCTTGAGTTTGATCAGGAACATGGTGAGGAACTGGGCGATTCTCTCCTCCGAATTGGACAAGGACAAGTTGATGAGCTTCGTGGAAACCCTAACAAGATCCCTCCAGAAACCGTTGGCAATCACTTGTGGCTGAACAAGGCTCCACCTGCTCTAGGGCTGGACCCGTGGGCTCGTCTCAAGATCTCTGATGAAGATGATGGGCACCTGGCGCCGAAAAAGAGGGACATCTACCTTGCTATGCCTTCCAGCCCGGTGTCTCCACTTGCTTACTAGTCGCCGCAGGCTGACACTGCCCCTCGGCTGAAGACCATGAAGGCCTCGCTGGACCCTCCTTGTGTCATTTGAGTGCTCTATCTGCTTTGCCTTTGGCACTGCTCGGGTGATTTGTGTTATTCAGAGAATTTGTTCATCCACCCCCCTAGTTTGTAGCTTTTCTACCTTTGCTTTCGAACTGCTCTTTGAGCTGCTGTATCAGAATATATTGTGGTTTCGTTCTCACCAATGGAACCGGGGAGATGCTCCCTGTTTTTCTAAAAAAAATTATTTTATATGTTATTATATATTATTTTTATTGTCATCATATATTTAACATATACTTACATATGTAAGAAAACAATATCCCACATCTTATTAACTTATAAAAATAATTTCTTAACAAATAAAATCCTGGATTGTTTTGGCACGAAAATCCTAGTGATTGTGTACAAAAGCTTGGTAAGATTTAAGGACGAATGTAATAATATCACATATTATTTAAATATATTTATAACAAAATGCTCAGCCCCTTTTTATTTTTTGATAACATTGCTGGCCCAACCCAACATTATAATTAGAATCAGCCCAGCAAAATCGTGTATTTCGAGAAAGTGCAAATGGCCTGTAATTTTTTAGGAAATAAAATAAACGGGCCGCATGGACGCTACATTATTTGTTCACCCAGCCCAGCTAATGGTTGTAATTCAAAAAAAAGATCAAATTGACTGTAAATTCTACCGCGCAAAAAAATAGACTGTAAATTCTGAAAAAATGGGTTGAATACGTGCCACATTTTTGGAGGCTGAAATGTGGGCCAATAGGTCGAAGTCAATGCAAGTCGTTGTCAATTTAGTCAACAAATGATTCTGACATGTTAGCCGTTGGATTTACCTCCAACGACCGGCATCCATCTTCAATCTCTCGTCTTCCTCCTCCAGCGCCGCCGGGACCACCTCCCGCCTCCTGCTGCTAGCAGCTCTGCTTTGCATGCTTCGCTATGAAGCGCTACTCCACCGTTGTCCAGGCCATCCCTCCATCCCTCCACACCTCATGTTCTTCTCCACCGACTGCCGAACCACACCGCACTAGAACAAGTTAACCCTCGTACACCTCTCTGTCTGCGACTCTACTCCCGCGTCTTCCCATCACCGGCTCGTTGCTGTCCTGGGCCTCGCCGTCGTCCACCACCTTGGATGCGCTCGGCGCGGCGTGGTCAACGTGGTCAACGAACGACACCATCGGAAGTAGACTGTGCGTGGAGAGGCTGACAGCTGGGTCCACGGCCGCACACAAGGAAATGCCACCTTATTACGCGCAAAATAATGATTCCTCCACCTGACATCTGGGACCCACCGGAAGGGCCTCTGTATTTCATGAAATAAAGTGCCCCCCGCTGACATGTCGGACCCACCAGCTATCTTCGGATGTAAGGAAGTGCCTCCTTATTACGCACAAAAAAATGAATATTCCTCCTGCCAACTGGAACCCAGCATAGTGGGAGGCTGACTTGTGGGCCTACCATGTTGACGGGGATGGAGGGCTTTGTCAACTTAGTCAATATGAATGATTTTAGCTCATGTTACCGTACGATGTTCATCCAACGGTCGTAGTGCTTCTTCAACCTCTGGTCTTCTTGCTCCAGCCGCCCAAACCAGCGCCGGTCGTGCTGCGTGCTCCTGCCTCCCGTGGCCGGCTGTGATGCCGCGGAGGCCTCACCGCCCCCTACTACTCCCACCGCTTTCCAGGCCATCCCTCTACTCACCCACACCCCTTGTTATTCTGCGGCGACAGCAACCTCCCACCGCAGCCAAACCAGTGAACCCTCGTACTCCTCTTCGCGTGGGCATCCACTGTTGCATCTTCCCCAGCTCCGAGTCATCCCCTTCCTAGTCCTCGCCGTCGTCCACCGCCCTGGTGCTCTCGGCGCGGCGTGGTCAACATGGTCAATGACCGACTTCCATCGAAAGAGTACTGTACGTGGAGAGGCTGACAGCTGGGTCCACGACAGCCGCAAGGAAGTGCCTCCTTATTATGCGGAAAATGATTATTCCTCCACCTGACAGCGGGGACCCACCAGACGGGCCACCAGTATTTTGTGAAAAAAAATCGTTTCCCCCTGACTGCTGGGACACACTGGACGGGCCACCGTATTTCGTGAAAAAAACGTTCTCCCCGCTGTCAGCTCAGACCCACCGGAAGTGCCTCCTTATTACGCACAAAAAAATGAATACTCCCCCGGCTAGCTGGGACCCACCTTGCTGGGAGGCTGACTTGTGGGCCTACTAAGTTGACGGGGACGAAGGGCTTTGTCAACTTAGTCAATATGAACGATTCTAGCTCCAATGACCGTACGATGTCCATCCAACGGCCGTAGTGCTTCTTCAACCTCTGGTCTTCTTGCTCCAGCCGCCCAAAGCAGCGCCGGTCGTGCCGCATGATCCTACCTCCCGTGGTCGGCTGTGCTGCCGCAGAGGCCTCACCGCCCCCTACTATTCCCACCGCTGGCCAGGCCCTGTGGGGACGGCAGCCTCACACCGCAGCCGAACCAGTGAACCCTCATAGCCCTCTTCGCGCGGGCTTCCACTGTCGCATCGTCCCCTTTCTAGGCCTCGCCGTCGTCCACCGCCATGGTGCTCTCCGTGCGGCGTGGTCAACGTGGTCAAGGAACGACTTCCATCGGAAGAGTACTGTACGTGGAGAGGCTGACAGCTGGGTCCACGGCCACAACCCAGTTTTTTTGTGATTTGCCAAGTAAGTCGCTTTGTCACGCCTGTTGGGCTGCAAATCTTTCAAGACGAGGAGAGCTTTCATTCGTCTGGCCGAGAAAATGGCCCATCAAACCGGCAATTAGTTTCAAATATCTTTTTTTTATTTCAAGATTTTAAATTACATTAATTTTTATGCATGGATAATTTGTTGGATTTTATATTGATATAAATTTATTTATAAAATCAGTTTGAACGTGTGTCGAAATTTCGGGATTAAAAATAGTTCAGACCGCACCAAAATATGCAAAATTTCGTATAATTTTTTAACCGTTGCCACAATATGGGCTGTAATGCTAACAAAAAGAATATGGGCTCCAAAAAAACCTTAAGAATTAGCAAATGGGTTGTAAATTATTAGAAATAATGGCAGATGGGTCGTATGCTGTTTTCCACAGATTTGAGGCTTTCCTTAAAAAAAAGGTTGACGCACAAGCACTGACTGTTGGATGTCCATCCAACGGCCGTCGTGCTTCTTCAATCTCTGCTCTTCCTGCTCCAGCCGCTTAAACAAGCGCCGGCTGGACTGCCTGCTCCCTCCTCCTCGCGGCCTGCTGTGCTACCGCGCAGGCCTCACCGCCCGACCGTACTCCCATCGCTGGCCTAGCCATCCCTCTACTCACCCACACCTGCTGTTATTCTCCGGTGATGGCAGACGAAGCAGTAAACCCTCGTACAGTCGTACTCCCCTCCGCGTGGGAAACAACTGCCGAGTCTTCCCTGCCTCCGTATCGTCCCCTTCCTAGGCCTCGCCGTCGTCCACCGCCCTGGTGCTCTCGGCGCCCTGGTCAACGTGGTCAAGGAATGACTTCCATCGGACGTGGACTGTACGCGGAGAGGCTGACAGCTGGGTCCACGACCGTAGCAAGGAAGTGCCTCCTTATTACGTGGAAAATAATGATTCCTCCACCTGACAGCTGGGACCCACCGGACGGGCCACTGTATTTCGCAAAAAAACATTTCCCCCTGACAGCTGGGACCCACCAACTACATCTTCGCACGCAAGGAAGTTCGTCCGGGAAAAAACACGATTCGCCCCCTGACTGCTGGGACCGACCAGCTACATCTTCGCAGGCAAGGAAGTGCCTGATAGTCAGGACCCACCTGGTCGAAGCGTACGTAGCGTTGTCATTCTGGTCGCGAACGTGTACGTACATACTAGTCGATGTAGAGGCGCGCACGTGTCGTAGTAGAGGCGGCACGTAGCATTTACACGTACGTACAGCGGGCATGGTGCAAGAAAGAAAATACGGCCACGTATGTGTACATACGGGCGGGGTCTCGAACGCCTACTCGCGCATACGTACGGCCAGGGCTCGTGTACATGGCTGGGTCGGAACGGAGAAACAGCGTCGTCGTCGTGTTCATGGGGAGGCAACGGAATGCGTTGGGTTCATGGGGAGGCAACGGAATGCGTCGTGTTCATCGGGAGGGCTTGGACGGAACAGGCGATGGAAATGAGGCCTGGCGTACCGCAGAACGGAGGAAACGGCCTTGTGTTCGACCGGCCACGTTCAAAATGGGATCATGTTCATCTGGAGGGGTCTGGCGTACCGCAAAACGGAGGAAATGGACCTCCTACGGTCGAAACGGGGGTCCTGTTGATCGGGAGGGGTGTGGCGTACCGCAAAACGGACGAAACGGACTTGTGTTGGAGCGCTACGGTCGAAACGGGGGTCCTGTTGATCAGGAGGGGTGTGGCGTACCGCAAAACGGGACTCCACAGGATATTGTTCATCACCACCGTCGACCTCCTCCAGCCTCCACGGGCTCCTGTTCATCCAGCCTCCACCGCGCGCTACTCCACTGGCTACTGTTCAACCACCCCTCCACTGTCTACTATTCATCCAGCCCTCCACACCACGGGGTCCTGTTCAACCACCCCTCCACGGGCACCCCTCCACCTCTACTGTTCATCCAGCCCTCCACACCACGGGGTCTTGTTCAACCACCCCTCCACCGTCTACTGTTCATCCAGCCCTCCACACCACGGGGTCCTGTTCATCCACCCCTCCACTGGCACCCCTCCATCGTCTACTGTTTATCAAGCCCTCCACCACAACACGGGGTCCTGTTCATCCAGAGGCAACGCCACCGCTCATTGTTCATCCAACCCCCCCCCCTGCAACGCTCACTGTTCATCCCATCGATCGGCTTCAGTTAGCAGCAGTAGCGAAGGATTTGCTCGATCGGGTTCAGTTAACAGCCATCGATCGATCGCTCGGGTTCAGTAACGCGTAGCCTGCAGTGCAATCGCTCGGGTTCAGTTAGAGCCCAACGCCTCGCTCGGGTTCAGTTAGAGCCAACGCCTCGCACACACGTGCGTACGTGTACGACAAAAACGTGCATCGCTCGGCCCCCGACCTCGCACCGTAACCGGGAACTCCCCGAATTTTTCCTCCCCTCGCTTCTACCACGGTTTTTTCGCCATGGACGGCCCAAAGAATGTCATGCAGCTGCGTCTCCGACCCACCCAGGACGAAAAGGCCATTTTCTGTCATGATTTTTTTCATAGAAGTAGGAGCCCACCACATCTATGATGATACCGGGTTTTGTCACAATTATCATCATAGAAGTGTCATATGTATGACAGAAAAAATTTCGTTCGGCCCAAAATGTCACGGATGTGTCTTTTTTTGTAGTGCAAGGAGAGCATCGTGTTCATCTCCCACTTCCTCCGAGGACTAGGCCTCGCTCTGGATCCCTTTGTTAGGGGTCTTATGTTCTATTATGGGCTGGATTTTCATGATCTGTCCCCGGATTCCCTTCTTCACATCTCGTCATTTATTGTCGTATGTGAGGCCTTCCTCCGCATTACCCCTCACTTCGGCCTGTGGCTCAAGACCTTCGATGTGAAGCTGAAGATGATCGAGGGGCGGCACGCAGCGTGCGGAGGCGCTTTAATAAGCAAAATCGCTGACGCTCCATGGCCTGAGGGTTCCTTCCCAGAGGTGTCCGGATTGTGGCAGCGGGAGTGGTTTTACATCATAGCTCGCCGAAGTGCCAAGTGGGTAGCTGCCCCCACCTTTCGCTCGGGCCCCCAACCACAACTGATGTCATGGGTCAGCAGGGGGCTGAGCTGGGGTCCAGCTAAGGACGTGCCAATACTGCAAAGCCGTATCCTAGATCTCTTTGAGAGAGACTTCAGTCTGGTCATGGTAATGCAAGTTATGCTTGTTGTGGAGTCCAGCCTTGCAAACGCCGGCCCCTCCGCATGTGGGAATTCAACCCGGAAGGACCGCGAGCTATTCAGTATTTCCTCGGCATGACGCACGAAGAGATGTACAAATCGTTCTTCGGACCCCAAATAGAGTGTCCGTACACCACCGACGATGTGGGTCTGAGCTGCAACCGCCCCGCTGCCCAAGTAAGTAATCCCATGCCGAACCTACTGTCCTTTTATTTATCATGGCATCATTCTAAAGAGCCGCTCTTTGACCAGGACTAGATAACAAAGGCGATGATGATCAGGTGTTCGGCCCCCCTTCCTGAGGGCTTGGACAATCCAGTACTGGACAAGATGCTCGAGCCGGCACCTTATCCAGTGCCCTCAAAGGAAGATGATGGGGGGAATAGAGAGGGCGAAAGCGGGCCTCACTCGTTACTTATTCCAGCCGGGGGACTGAGCGCCTGCATGAGGGAGGACAACCAAAGGGAAGAATCTAACATTCTCTCTCCCCGGGGAAGGAAGAGGACTACCTCTGAAGATCCGGAAACTAAGGTTTCCAAACAGGAGAAGAAATCTTCATCACAGGGTCCTGCCTCGGAGGGTATTCTTGCCGCACAATGTCCGCGCGGGGTTTAGCCCTCTACCAAGGTGTAAGTAATTGAAAAGTACTTAGTAGGGGAAACATCATACCTTACTTCCGAAGACAATAACCGATTTTTATAAATTGTAGTCCGGATCGTAGCCCTTGTCGACAGAGTTCGTCTCCGGGGGATCTTCTTCCAGAGATGATGGAGAGCGAAACGCCTCCCCCTGACACCCCGCCGCATGAAGCGGGAAACCTTGAAGTGTCGTTGCGAAGGGTATCTCCGGATCCACTAAGGCCAAAGGATAACCCTTTGGGTACCCGGGATCACCAGTATTCGGCTGCTAAGGAGAGCGACTGCAAGGGTCCGTACAGTGTGCGGTCGAACATGCTGAATGATCTTCTGGGGCAAGCGGTCGTCTCGGAAGCGCATCCTACACTGATGGGTACGGTAATTGAAAGGATTTCGTCCGCTGAAAGCGGTTTGCATGAAGCCTTTATGAGTATGCTGAAAGGCTTCGAGGTACGTGAAATAGTGTATGTTTTTGATAGTATCGCATATGTTAGGTATGCCCTATGCAGATAGTAGCCCCTGAGACTCTGGTTGTCATCGAAAATGGCGGCAAACAGAGGATCATAGTCCCAGGTAATAACCAGACCGCCTTGATTTGCAGGTGGCTGAAGCTCCGGTGGCTAGCCGGATTGATGGGTTTGCCGAGCTAAAGCGACAACTGGATGCGGCAGATGCCGACATCGTGCTTGTCAACAAGTGGCTTGATGAGGCACAGGGTAAGTGATTTTTCCGGTGATCAGCACATAGTAAGAGGAGCATCATGCCAGTATCTTTAATATGTTGTGACTGCAGATGGAGCTGCCACCGTGGAGACCCTTCGGGCAGAGCTTGCCCGAGCCAAGGAGCAAGCAAGGAGTAGCAATGCGGCCGCTCTAAAGACGGTGGAAGAGTTAAGGGACGAACATGCCGTGCATTGTGAGAGCAAGGAAAAAGTAGCCGAGATGGCTGTAGAGTTAAAAGATGCCGCTGACCATTACCAGCTGTAAGTGCATCTAGTGCCACCCCTAGTTGGTTTTGGAGTATTGACGACAAACCTAGTTGAGGGACTAATGTGTTTGTGAGAATTGTAGGATAACACAGGTAGAAGTCCCTCATTGATTCGGTTTTACTACCAGAGTTGACCCCTAAAAATGTATGAAGACATTGAAGTCAAAGGTGGTATATGAAGATATTCACATTGAAGACTATGACAAGAGAAGACACTATTTGAAGCCTATGGAGCTCGAAGACTTAGATCTTTCATAGTTCTTTTTCTTTTGTGTTGAGTCATAGGAACCACCGTACTGTTAAGTGGGGTCCAAGAGAACCAGTCAGAATGACTGAAGTGATGCCTAAACCAAAAACCTATGTCTTTGAGTGAAGACTATGAGAGCGAATCTTGTCCAGAGTTGGACAAGTCAGCTTTGCTTGTAGCCCAAGTAAAGTTGCTGTGTGAGTTTGAAATCTGACCGTTGGAACAAATCAGGTCATTTCGGACAAATCAGGTCGGGTTGCCAAGTGGCTATAAATAGCCCACCCCCTACAACCATAAACGGTTGGCTGCTCAGATTGAAAGTACGGCTTTTGTCGTTTGAGAGCAACCCACCTCGAAGCCTTTGAGAGAGAATTCCTTGCAAGGATAAAGCCCTAACCACCAGAGCCAGAGAGAATTGGGCATCACTTAAGTCTTCTTCTCTGTGTGATCTGAAGACTTATTACACTTGAGGACTGTGCATCCTCCAGCCGGTTAGGCGTCGCGTTCTGAGCATCCAAGAGACATTGTGGATTGCCGGTGAACGAAGTCTGTGAAGGTTTGGGAGTCTACCTTGAATACTTACCAGAGTGATTGGGCGAGGTCTATGTGACCTTAGCTCAAGGAGAATACGGTGAGGACTGGGTGTCCTGAGCTGCATGTTCAGGACTGGGTGTCCGGGACTGTGTGTCCTAAGGTTTAAATACCTAGCCGCTCCAACCAGACGTACAGTTGTCACAGCAACTGGAACTGGTCCAACAAATCATTGTCTTCAATGAGTCACTAGTTTCATCTTCACTTCCCTTTACTTATTGTTACTCCTTGTGAAGTCATTGTATGTTTGCACTATCATTTGTCTTCACTGAGTGACTGCGTGTTCTGTTTGGCTTCACAATATCTTCCTACCTGATCCTTACTACCTAGCTGCTATTAGTCTTTGTGCTTTCACTTCATTGAATACTTGACTGTGTTTTGCCTAGTGTAGTCTACCTTCCGCTGCATGGTAATAGGTTTAATTTTATCGTTTGTCTTCAAATCTTCTATGTTCTGAAGACTTTCATAAAAATCGCCTATTCACCCCCCCTCTAGTCGATATAATGCACTTTCAATTGGTATCAGAGCAAGGTGCTCCCTTGTTCTGTGTGATTCGGTTTAACCACCTGGAGTTTTAGCTATGTCGACTGCAGGGATAATTAAAGTCTCCACTGCGTGCCCCGTCTTCAATGGAACTGAATATCCCTACTGGAAGAATAAGATGCGCATGCATCTTGAAGCCATTGACGTCGACCTATGGTATGTCATCGAGAACGGCGTTCCCAAGGCTGGAGAAGGTGTCACTGCTGCTGATGTCAAGAAATTCGTTCAACTGGACTCTACTGCCAAGAATATCATCTGTGGTCATCTGACAAAAGGACAGTATGGTCGTGTGAGTGCTTTGAAGACATCCAAGCTGGTCTGGGACTGGCTCTCCAAGGTCAATGAAGGCATCTCAACCCAGAGAGATCAGAGAATCAGTGTCCTTCGCAACCTCTTCAACCGCTTCAAGCGAAATGACAATGAAAATGTCCAGCACACATTTGACCGACTCACTGACATCACAAATGAGCTTCAAGCCCTCGGCGCCACTGAGATCACCAAACATGAAGTCGTCAAGACGCTGCTGAGATCACTTGATAGTTCGTTTGACATCCTGGCCCTGATGATTCAAGAACGTCCTGATTTCAAGACACTCGATCCGTCTGACATACTTGAGAGGCTCAACACACATGAGTTTCAGCTTTCTGAGAAAAGAGATATCTACGGTCCAAACTATGGGTGAACTCGCGCCTTGAATGCAAAAGCTATCTCCTCATCTGAAGAAGAATCTGGTAGCAGTTCTGATGATCCTGAAGACATTGGAAGGGAACTTGCTATGCTTGTCAAGAAGTTCCAAAAATTCACCAAGAAGAAAGGCTTCAGAAAGTCTTCTCGATCAAGTTCAAGGAATGATGAAGCTCCTGCTCATGACTACAAGAAGAAAACATGTCACAAGTGCAAGAAACTTGGCCACCTCATCTCTGAGTGTCCACAGTGGGACAATGAGAACAAAAAGAAGAAGAAGAGCAAGGAATATGACTCTGACGACAAGAAGAAGAAGAAATACTCAAAGTCTTCTTCCAAGTCTTCCTCAAAGTCTTCATCACACAAGAAGAGCTCATCTGGCAAGGCACGTGCGTTTGTTGGCAAGGAAATGGATTCAGAGGAGGAGTCTGCTTCTGAGGAGTCTGAGGAGGAGTCCGACTCAGGCGTCGCAAGTCTGGCTACAGCATACGTTGCCAAGTCCATCTTCAACACTGAAGACAATGACTTCATCACTGACACCGATGCAAATGATAAGGACTACTACGCTTCTACCTACTGCTTCATGGCACGCGGTGCCAAGGAAAACACACGCACTACTCACTATCAAACATCTAGTGACGATGACTCTGATTGTGATTCAAAACCCAGCTACAAAACACTTGCTAAAATTGCAACTGAACAACAGAAAGCTATGGAACATATTCAAAAACTGTTAGACAGAAGCGATGATTTGTTAGGTGCTGAAATGACTCGATCTGAATCCTTAATTGAAGACATAAATAATCTTCACGTTAAGTATCAGGAACTTGAAAGTCGTCATGAAACTCTCTCAACAACTCATGAAAAGCTTTCTTATGATTATCTTCAAACGAAGCAAGATCTTGAGAAATTGAGAGCGGTTCATGAAGATCTTCAAAAGGAAAATGAGTCACTTCGCGCCAAACAGATCAGTCCCGCTCAAGAAGGATTTGAACCACCATGTCTTCAATGCATTGAGCGTGATAATGCTACTTCTGTTGCTGAATGTTCTACTGCTACTGCTGTTGCAATATCTTCAACTATTGATGTGGTAACTAACCCCTCTGCTGAGGATACCACCGCTATTGCTGATGAGAATGCTAGGTTGAAGACATTGCTTGAAACAGGGATGTACAAAAGTCTTCAAGGGCATCAGACACTATGTGATGTCCTCAAAAAGCAGATTCTGAACCGAAACCCTAGGAAAGAGGGTGTTGGGTTTGTAAGGAAAATGAATGCAAATGGATCTTACTGGAAACCTGAGCAGTACCCCAAAACTATGTGGGTTGCTGCAAAGGAACCTTCAGCAGATCCATCCAATCTATCTGGCTTCACTTGTGCTAACCCCATTATCATTGATGAATCCTTTGATGCAAACTATATACTGTTTAAGAATCAGAATGGTGAAGTGTTTGCCAGGTACATTGGTACTAACTGCAGGAATGGACCGCCTATGAAGAAGACCTGGGTTCCGAAAAGGTGTCTGGAGAGTCTTCCTGTGGATGTCATGACACCTCACGTGAAGAAGACAAACCTCAGACCAAAGGCTTCATACGGTCCAAAGGCTTCATACAGACAGAGGACTCACCTGAGTCGCACTAACGCAAATGTTTTGCAGGGAAACCATACTCAGGCATATGAATATGAGAGCGGTTCATCAAACCGCCATGTTCATAAGTCCAAGAACTATTCTGCTTATTCTTATGAGTACTATTGTCCGCCTGCAAGACTGTTTGCTAGGGCTTCAAAGCCAAAATTCTCAGATGATGCACTTAGACTTATTGCTTCTAAGCCACCCTTGAAGATGTGGGTGGCTAAGAAAGCTTGACTCTCTTTTGCAGGGAAAGGTCTCCAGCAGAAAACCAAAATCATCTGACGCTATTGCTGGGGACCTTAAACATCTTGTAGGGTGCAAGATCAAATGCCCGAATGGTATTACTATGTACTTCGTTCCTGAATCGCTTTCTACTCTCCCTATTAGTCCTAACCTGGATCTAAGCTTTCATAACCCACTGGTTCGTCAAATGTTTTTGCTTCACAATGCTCTTGGTGAAGCCTATCCCCCTAACTGCACTGTAGGGTACGACACCAGCGTCTTCCGAATGAATTATTGACAGTGGGTGTACAAATCACATGACTGGCAAAAGAAGTCTTCTTATGGACTCAACCTTACGTCCATCCGACAAGAGCCACATCACATTTGCTGACACTGGTAAAAGTAAGGTATTGGGTCTAGGTAGAGTTGCAATCTCAAGGGATCAACACATGGATAAAGTCATGCTTGTTGAATCCCTTGGCTTCAACTTAATGTCTGTCTCAATGCTTTGTGATTTTAACATGATCGTAATATTTGGAAAATATCGTTGCCTTGTACTAATGGAATCTGACAAGTCTCTAGTGTTTGAAGGGTATCGAAAAGATGATTTGTACGTGGTAGATTTCTCAGCAGGACCACAGCTTGCAGTATGTCTTCTAGCAAAGGCTTCAGAATGCTGGCTCTGGCATCGGAGGCTTGGGCATGCTGGCATCAGGAACCTCCACACCCCTGCGAAGAAGAAGCATGTCATAGGCATCGAGGGCGTCAAGTTCAAGAAAGACCACTTATGCGGTGCCTGTGAAGCAGGGAAGATGACGAGGGCCAAACATCCCTCGAAGACAATCATGACCACTACTCGACCCTTCGAACTACTTCACATGGATCTTTTCGGTCCCACTCATTACTCAACTCTTACTACTACTGCTTGCCTCTATGGCTTCGTTATTGTTGATGATTATTCTAGATATACTTGGGTGCACATAATCCTTTACAAGACTGAAGTGCAGGATGTCTTCAGACGCTTCGCCAATTGAGCTATGAACAATTTTGGCGCCAAGATAAAGCACACCAGAAGTGACAATGGCACTGAATTCAAGAACACTGGCATTGATACATATCTTGACACCTTGGGTATCACACATGAATTCTCAGCTCCGTACACGCCACAGCAGAATGGCGTCATTGAACTCAAGAATAGAACACTCATTGAGATGGCCTGAAGCCATTGATACTGCATGCCATACAATCAATCGTGTTTATCTTCACAAGCTTTTGAACAAGACATCTTATGAGCTCCTTACTGGCAAGAAGCCAAATGTCAGTTACTTCAAAGTATTTGGCGCAAGGTGCTGGATCAAGGACCCACATCACACTTCAAAGTTTGCACCAAAAGCACATGAGGGTTTTATGCTTGGATATGGAAAGGATTCGCACTCCTACAGAGTCTTCAATCTCTTTCATTACAAAGTGGTTGAAACAGTGGATGTGCGGTTCGATGAGACCAATGGTTCACAAAGAGAGCAACTGCCAAATGTGCTAGATGAAGTTCCATTCAGTGAATCAATCAAGCTAATGGGAACTGGAGAAATTATACCTTCTGAAGCTCATCCTGAAGAAGAACTTATCATCTCAGCACCTGATCAACATGAAGACAATGCTCAGCCTGAAGACATTCCTTCTAACAACGACAATGAATAGCTAGAGCAAAGTCTTCGCCCTGTACATCCTCGCGTTGCCAATGAAGTGCAGATTGAAAGAATAATTGATAGCATCAATGCACCTGGTCCACTCACTCGTTCAAGGGCAACTCAGCTAGCAAATTTTTGTGGGCACTTCGCATTCATCTCAATAACAGAACCCAAGAAAGTTGAAGAAGCCTTCATGGAACCTGAATGGATTCAAGCTATGCAAGAAGAGCTTCAACAGTTTGAGCTGAATAATGTATGGGAACTGGTTAAGCGTCCTGATCCACGGAAGCACAATATAATAGGCACCAAATGGATATACCGCAACAAGCAAGATGAGCATGGTCAAGTTGTCAGAAACAAAGCTCGTCTCGTTGCTCAAGGATATACTCAAGTGGAAGGCATTGACTTCGATGAAACATTTGCTCCTGTGGCTAGACTTGAAGCCATATGCATACTGCTGGCCTATGCAAATCATCATAACGTACTTCTATATCAAATGGATGTGAAGAGTGCCTTTCTCAATGGCAAGATTGAAGAAGTGTATTTTGCACAACCGCCTGGCTTTGAAGATCCAAAACATCCTGACATGGTATACAAGCTCAACAAGGCACTGTTTGGCCTCAAACAAGCCCCTCGGGCCAGGTATGACACACTCAAATACTTCCTGAAGAGCAAAGGCTTCATACCTGGTTCCCTAGATCCCACTCTCTTCACAAAGACATATGATGGTGAACTGTTTGTATGCCAAATATATGTGGATGACATTATCTTCGGCTGCACCAATCAGAAGTACAGTGAAGAGTTTGGATATATGATGTAAGAGCAATATCAGATGTCCATGATGGGGGAGCTGAAGTTCTTCCTCGGTCCTCAAATACAACAACGACGCAATGGCATCTTCATATCTCAAGAGAAGTATCTCAAAGATTGCCTGAAGAAGTTCGGTATGCAAGACTGCAAAGGCTTCACAACACCAATGCCAGCCAAACATCATCTGGGTCCTGACGACAATGGTAAAGAGTTCGATCAAAAGGTATACCGCTCCATGATTGGTTCTTTACTTTATCTATGTGCATCTAGGCCAGATATTATGCTTAGTGTTTGCATGTGTGCTCGATTTCAAGCGGCACCAAAGGAGTCGCATCACTTAGCTGTGAAGCGAATTCTTCGATATTTGGCTCACACCCCAACTCTAGGATTATGGTATCCAAAGGGCTCAGAGTTTGATCTGGTTGGATTTTCGGATGCTGATTATGCTGGTGACAAAGTCAATTGCAAGTCTACATCAGGCACATGTCACTTTCTGGGGCGATCACTTGTATGTTGGTCTTCAAAGAAGCAGAACTGTGTATCTCTCTCCACTGCTGAATCTGAATACATTGCTGCTGGATCTTGCTGCGATCAGCTTCTGTGGATGAAGCAAACACTCAAGGACTATGGCATTCATCTGAAGCAAGTGCCACTTTACTGCGACAACGAAAGCGCCATCAAGATTGCCAACAACCCAGTTCAGCACTCAAATACAAAGCACATTGAAATTCGTCATCACTTTCTCAGAGATCATGTTGTGAAGGAATACATTGATATCATACACGTCAACACTGAAGAGCAATTGGCAGATATCTTCACCAAACCCTTGGATGAGAAGAGGTTTTGCAAGTTACGGTGTGAGCTAAATATCCTGGAATCCTCAAATGTCCTGTGATCAGGCACACATCCTAACCCTTATGCATATTGATGACTTAGATGTGCAACACACGAAGTAAAGTATATCTTCAATCAATGAAGACATACATTCTAAGTATGAATACATTAATGTGGAATTTGACTTCGGAGCGCCACGATAATTGTGCGCCGTGTCTGGGTCTAACACTTCCTATACGGTGGGTAACACCACCACCAAACGTTCTATTTTGAAGTGTTTCACTCATAGTGTTACCTTGCAATGTCTTCACATTTGGTTTGACTTCAGTCTCAACATATTTTCATGATTATCTTCACTATGTTGATTATATATATATATATACTAGTGTTCTGTCCTCTACAGCATTCACTTATAGCTATGTCTTCGTGTTGAATCTTTTGAACTAAGTGAATGTGATCGGACCCTAACCTCTCTATGCTTTCTATCTCAAACTCTATCTCTCCAAGTCATATGCATTCTATTGAAACTGTCGAATGTCTTCTCTGCGTCCTTGTCAGCAGAAGATACACAGACAACCATTAAGTCCGTTTTCAATGCTCATTCCTCCACATGAAATCCGGAGAAGTAGGAACGACCACCCGACAATCCAGGCGTGCGTGGGACGTGGAACAAACCCCAAAATTCCGCATAATGCCCACATGTTCCTCAGATGCGAATCGCTAGGGGCACCTGTGTAATAGCACAGTGCCGCCCCTGTACCTATAAATACACACTCACAGCGGTCATTATCTCTTCTTCCACCCTCGCACGAACCCTAGCGCCACCGCTAGCCCTCAACGACACCGGCGACGAATTACTTCGCTGCCGCAACCTCTCCGACGCTGTCTTCACGCCGACCGCGGACATCGTCCTCTCCGCCGTCGCCATAGGTGTCCTCCGTCGCCAAGTTAGGGCACGGAAGATCGAACTGCTCGGCCTCATCTTACACTCCGTCTAGCAGTTCTTAGTGTGGTAAATAAAACTTCCTCTTTTTACAGCACCATTGATCCTATGGATTTGTCACTTTCTACCACAACCAGTTTCTGTTCACACAAGCTAGATCTCTCTCATACTGCATCTCATAACATGCCTAGTATATTCACTTGTGCTTCACAAAGTAGTTAGATTCCTCACTTGTACTGATCTGTGGATTCGTACAAATCTGGAACCAACTTCTTATCTATGAGTGAATGTCTTCGCACGATGAGGTCAATGTCTTCTAAACTGATTTATCTTCAAAATCTTCTGAGAATGCATATGACCTGTTCCCCTTCCCTCGCACCTTAATGCTGTCACAGGTACATGTCCATGGGAGAATCCTTTGGTTCTCATAGTCTGCATTTATTTGCAGAATTCTTACAGCATCACATAAATTCGCCCGAAGCCAGTTCCTGTTGGTCCAGCAAACGAAAACCTTTGAAGCCTTTGAACGTCTTGAAGCCTTTCAAGTTAAAGTATATGGCTTCAGAGAAAGCAGCAAGGAAGGGTGGCAGAAAGCGTCGTGGTGAAACATCCAGAGATCTGCCAGATGAACTCTCAAAAATGTACAAGACAGATCCTGAAGAGGATTACAGTCAGCGCAAGACCCGAATCCAATGGATCCGAAGATATTGGGCAGAACAATGGTTCAAATACAGATTTGTGACCCAGGAGTATGCTCAGAAAAATGCCATCAAGAGACCGTGGGGAGACATCATATTCAAGAATCTTCTACCCAGGTCCAGAGATGAAGCCATTGCTCAAGGCTTCTATCCATGCATGGTCCGTGGACCACAGCCTGCTGATGCACACTCGTCGTCACTGCTATGGTGTCGTGACGACAATCTGTTCAAGCGCAACTTCCAGTTTGCTCAGAACTCAGCGAAGCAGAACAAGAAGAGTTTTGAGTTAGACTTCAACCCTGGTCCCTCAGCACCAAGGGCAGATGGCACACGAGATGCTGAACCCAATGTCATCGGTCCTTTCGCCAACCTTGAAGGCCTCATCACCTACATCTTAGTTCAAGGGACTGTAGTGAATGAGCCTGCAGCTGTCACTGAATCAGAAGAAGCTCCTGCAGCTCTGAAGACAAAGAAGCTGAAGAAGCCTAAAGCTTCAAAACCTGCCCCTTCACCAAAAGTCTCAAGGGCGAAGCCACTGGAAACTGCACCTCCTGAAGACAGTGTGCTGTCTGAATACTTATCACGCGTCTCCAAGCCCTAGAAGGCCAAGATGCCTCTGCCTCACACTAGCCAAGAGCTAACAGCTGCTGCCATTCTGCACAATGACGACATTGATCTGTCAAGTGATGAAGATCTTGCAGATGACGCTCTTGAGCAACTCATCAAGAGCAAAGAAGAAGCAGAAATCTTCAATGATCTTCCTCTCTTTGATGTCACCATCATCCACAACTTCATTGACGAGTGGTTTGACACGCCAAACATCAGCTTTGAAGATCTGCAGCTACCCATTGGCCTCAGTGTCGCCTTCCAAGGTGCCATTGCTTCAGAACTTGCTAGTGCCCAGCGCATTGTTGAACTGAAGCAAAAGATTGACTATGAAAAGGCTCGGTTCAAGAAGCATATGGCCAAGCTCAGCGTGCAAGAAGTGAAGAACTTCAAGACAATGATGCACGAGCTCAAGGAAGCCTTTGTGAAGAAGCGTGCAGAAGCTCAGGGTTCGCGTGAGCGCATGAAGACTCTGGCTGACAGATGTGTGCAAGCCTATAATGAGGCTAAGAAGCGCAAGGCACTTGGGCGTCCTGGCATCGACCCTAGGATGGCCGCAAAGAAGAAGAAGAAGCCTGCTACGGCTGAACCTGATGCACCAAGGCAAGAAGCAGTTCCGATTGTCTTCCCAACTAGACTGACTGGCTCGAAGCCAAAAAGCCGGTCAACAGCTTCAGAGCTCAAGAAGACAAGAACTGCTGAGGCTGAAGCCAGGAAGAGGAAACACTCTAAACCCTCTCCTACTGCCCCCACCAAGAAAAAGAGAAAGACCAAGAAAGCTCGGGCTGCTCCCACAGAGCCCTTGATAGTTGAACCCATTTCTATGGTCTATCCTGAAGCTGAACGACAACTGACAATTCATGAGCCTGCTTCCACAGAGGCTCATGAAGCTGAAGACATTCCAGCAGCTGGTCCCATCGCTGCTGAAGACATTGGTCATCATGACAATGTAGTAGATGGTGCAGTCCTTCCTCAGTTTGAAAATAGCGAACTCATCAGCATTGGTCGTCCACTGACGCCGATTGCACAAGATGCTTCATGGGCGGATCGCCCACAAGAGGAAGAAGACTATGAGGCCCAGCCCACTCCAACTCCACAGGCGTCGTCTGCATTCTGCAGGCTTCGCAAAGGTCCAAGGCCTCAAGTCTCTGCTGAAGACATTCCGGCTGCATCAGCCGCAGAAGGAGTCCCACAAGATCCCACTCCCCTATCCCACCAAGAAGCAGTTCTCCAGGAGAATGTGGTTGTGACCGACCCTCCAGCTAGTCAAGTGGAGGATGAAAATCGTGTGGCTACCACAATCACCATTGAAGCTAATGTGGATCCCTCCCCAACAAAGGCATCAGAAGACAGCGAAGCCACTGATCCCGCCACTTCTGTTCCTGAGTCTGCCGCCGGTCCTCAATTCGACTATCATGTTGAGCACAGGCCTCGGGTCCAGAAGCCAATCCCAAGACTGCCAAGGTTTCCAGGTCCTGCATCAGCACCTGGCTCCTTCAACATCAATGGCTTCAGGGCAGACAACACGTTCTTCAATAGCTCCAGGAACCCCTACTGAAGGGAAATGATATCATCTGATCGGTTCTGGAGCTATCCTCAGTGAAGCTATTACTCTTGCATTCTTTACAACCAAGGTCGCATCTTCCCACACAAGCGCCTTGACGTTGAAGCTATAGCTGGTCTGCCCTGTCTGGAAGAAGCTTTAGATTGCGTCAAGGAAGTTGGACTGCTGCCGTTCATTACTGACGAAGAGCATTGGAATGAAGAGCTGCTACTTCAATTCTATGCCACACTTCACATCAGAGGGTACATCAGAGATCCGAAGACTTGGGTCCTGGAGTGGATGACTGGCAACGTTCATCACGAAGCCAATGCATTTGACATCATTGAGCTCACTGGCTTGCCCACTCCTGGCCATCTCTTCGAGCAAGGCTGTCAGCTGCATACTGAAGCTATTGAGAGCATCTTTCAGCGGCCAGAACCTGATATGAGTCAGATGCTCAGCATGATGAAGCCATTGCCCCAAGATGCTGCTTATCCCACAGAGTTCTTCGTTGAAGACCTTGAGTATCTGCCAAGAACCATCTATCACATCATCAGGCGAACTCTCTAGCCTATCAAAGGGCACTCTCCAAATGCCAACCTTCAGGGTGCAATGAAGACTTTGGTCTTCTATATACTTCATGGAAAATGCTTCAATGCACAGGACTTCTTCATACGCCAACTTGCTGCATCAGGCATTGATCTGTTTGGTTTGAAGTTCTATGCCCCTTGGGTCATGCGGCTGATCAAGCTACACTCTGCCATCTCGTATCAGCCCTCAGCCCTCAACCATCGGATCTTCTTGCCTGATGTGGACATGTCTACTGAAGCCATATATTCTGAGCCTGCCAAGCAACCTCTAAGTCTTCAGAATGTAGAACATCAGAGTTTTACTCAGAACGTTGAAGGCGTTGAAGCAGTTTCTCGGGTGTATCCTTTGACTGGCACTACACGTGCACCACACCCTGCTGCCACTGAAGCCACTGACAGTGCCACTGCTCCAAGACCCAAGAAGCGCACTCGTGTTCTCAATGACCGAGAGCTTCTTGTGGCTCTACATCAGAAACGGGATAGGCATCATGACTGGCTGAAGCGTCAGATGAAAAGCCTCTTGGTGGAAGTTAATCGCGTTCGCAATCTTGCCACCAAGAATGCTTTCGTTGCACATGAAACCTGTCGCCGCACATGGAAAGGGCTCACGATGATGTGTTCTGAAGCTGATCTTCAAGAGGATGGCTTCACTGAGAGATTCAAGTTTGACTCCACACCTCCTCAAAGGGTTGTGCTGCTAGGAACTCCATCCCTTGAAGACTCTGAGTTCTCTTCCTCTGCTGCCACAGTGACTGCCAGAATTATTGAGGAAGAAGACGATGCTACTTCACCGCCACCTCCTTCAGCACCTCCAAGCTCTTCTGCACTGCCAAACAACAGCAACAACCCTGCTACTTCACCTACTCCTCATGGGAACGAGTAGAGGCTCTATGTCTTCAAACCTTTTTGGTCATTACTGACAAAAGGGGGAGAAGCATATGAGATTGATAGTCTTCAAGCGGGTCCATATGGGCGGGTGCTTTATATTTTGCTTCGTGCTTACAACTCCCGTTTTTGCTACATTTGGTTCTTATGAGTTGTAACACTTAAACTAGATGGTCGTCTGCTACTTATTTGCCACCTTGTTTTGCGAAGATAAATTGCGCATGTGCGACGATAAATTCCGCACTTAGCTCATTCTGTAGACGTCCATTTTCCATTATGCATGTCATTATCTTCATATACTTTTACATGCATAGTGGATTGTCATCATAAGTTGAAGTGGATCTCCACAAGTACAACCTGCCATGTGCATTTGCATTCCAAAAGCAAATTAACTTATATGCACATCTTCAGGGGGAGCCCTTGCAACTTATGAAGACAATTCCTTATCCTTTACAATTTCACAGATTATATTCCCTGTTGAAAACTTCAACTAGTTTGTCAGCAATTACCAAAAAGGGGGTGATTGTAAGTGCATCTAGTGCCACCCCTAGTTGGTTTTGGAGTATTGACGACAAACCTAGTTGAGGGACTAATGTGTTTGTGAGAATTGCAGGATAACACAGGTAGAAGTCCCTCATTGATTCGGTTTTACTACCAGAGATGACCCCTAAAAATGTATGAAGACATTGAAGTCAAAGGTGGTATATGAAGATATTCACATTGAAGACTATGACAAGAGAAGACACTATATGAAGCCTATGGAGCTCGAAGACTTAGATCTTTCATAGTTCTTTTACTTCTGTGTTGAGTCATAGGAACCACCGTACTGTTAAGTGGGGTCCAAGAGAACCAGTCAGAATGACTGAAGTGATGCCTAAACCAAAAACCTATGTCTTCGAGTGAAGACTATGAGAGCGAATCTTGTCCAGAGTCGGACAAGTCAGCTTTGCTTGTAGCCCAAGTAAAGTTGCCGTGTGAGTTTGAAATCTGACCGTTGGAACACGTGTCAGTTCCTTAGTGACCTAGGGTCATTTCGGACAAATCAGGTCGGGTTGCCAAGTGGCTATAAATAGCCCACCCCCTACAACCATAAACGGTTGGCTGCTCAGATTGAAAGTATGGCTTTTGTCATTTGAGAGCAACCCACCTTGAAGCTTTTGAGAGAGAATTCCTTGCGAGGATAAAGCCCTAACCACCAGAGCCAGAGAGAATTGGGCATCACTTAAGTCTTCTTGTCTGTGTGATCTGAAGACTTATTACACTTGAGGATTGTGCATCCTCCAGCCGGTTAGGCGTCGCGTTCTGAGCATCCAAGAGACATTGTGGATTGCCGGTGAATGAAGTCTGTGAAGGTTTGGGAGTCTACCTTGAATACTTACCAGAGTGATTGGGCGAGGTCTATGTGGCCTTAGCTCAAGGAGAATACGGTGAGGACTGGGTGTCCTAAGCTGCGTGTTCAGGACTGGGTGTCCGGGACTGTGTGTCCTAAGGTTTAAATACCTAGCCGCTCCAACCAGACGTACAGTTGTCACAGCAACTGGAACTGGTCCAACAAATCATTGTCTTCAACGAGTCATTGGTTTCATCTTCACTTCTCTTTACTTACTGTTACTCCTTGTGAAGTCATTGTATGTTTGCACTATCATTTGTCTTCACTGAGTGACTACGTGTTCTGTTTGGCTTCACAATATCTTCCTACCTGATCCTTACTACCTAGCTGCTATTAGTCTTTGTGCTTTCACTTCATTGAATACTTGACTATGGTTTGCCTAGTGTAGTCTACCTTCCGCTGCATGGTAATAGGTTTAATTTTATCGTTTGTCTTCAAAACTTCTATGTTCTGAAGACTTTCATAAAAATCGCCTATTCACCCCCCTCTAGTCGATATAACGCACTTTCACCAGCTTCTTGAAGAAGAAAACCGGGTGAAGGCGACAGACGGGGAGAAGGCCCTGGTGGCTGCCAAGGAAGCCTGCTCCAAAATTAGAGCGACGAAGGAGGAGCTGAATCAAGCTGCAGATATCGTGTCTGGGAAGCCCTTCTTGCTGCGGACTAAGTTCGGAGATCCGATGTATGCACCTCTGGACCGGCTATGGAGTTCTGCGGACGCCTATGTGGATTTGGCTGCAAGTGCTGGTGATGCGGCAGAGTACTTCAAGGATCAGAAAGATCACAAAGTAGAAAAACTTTTCTGGTCACAGTTTCATGCTCTAGTTCGTCCGCTGCTGTTGAATGAGCTAATGGCCGAGTGGGCCGAGCCCCATAGGTTATCCGGACTTGCCATGAGGTCCGTTGTGGATCACCTGTGGCCGGGAGGGCCAAGGCCGAATAGCTACTTTAGTTTAGTGCAACAATTCCTTGGTGCTGTGCCACACATCGATGCTGTAAAGAGATCGGCGTGCATACTGGGTGCGCGGATGGCCATTGCCCGTGTCAAGACATACTTGGGGGAGATGGAGGCCACCACTGTTGCGACACAGAGTTCGGCCGTAGGCCAAGTGGCTGCCGAGCACTACTTTTAAGAAGTTCTTGAAGGCGCTCGTTCGATAAAGGCTCAGTGCTCGAAGAATATTATGTTCTAGTGACATGTATTCCCATTGTAAAAACAATGTTTTATTGAATTATCAAGGCTGTATTTATACTTTTTACCGAAAGTACTATGATGCCTCCTGTGCGGCCGTTTATGTATATATGTATATAACCTGAAAGTTTGCAGTCGTCGGCTTCCGCCCCACGCATATAATGCGGGGGTGTTCGCAAAAAATGCATATCCACACTTGATCCAACGTCTTGGTCCGTTAAGGAGGTGATAGCGCAGCGAACGAGGCAATCGGACTATATTTCTTTAACACTTTCACTTAGCCATAGGAGTTTGACAGTGGGGCTACTATATAGCCCCTGGTACTTCTGCGCTCGTCCGAATACAGGGCGCGTATGTACATGACCGGGAAATGGCCCTTCGTTAATGTGGAGGAATCCCGAAGATTCCGATGAGTCATCGAGTGTTTGACCAGTCTCTCGCTATATCATGACAGTCAGTTTTCGGCTTTCTCTACTGAGGTGCTCATCCGGATGAACCAGGGCACAATCGCAGTAGTTCTCGTAGTGCTATCTTAGCCGATATAATGGAACGTAAGGTACCAAAACGTGGGAGCCGGGCAAACCCAACATTTGACCAAAGACATGATTCGGAGCTGATGCATATAGGGCCAAACTCGTGACGCCGAACAGTCCCTAAGGTGTTCGGTATTTATAACATATACCAGGCTAAACAATGCCCTTAATAAGAAACCCCATGTGTCCAGGTACGTGCAAAATCCTGGCATGGCCACATGCCAATAACGCCAGCATCCATCTCGGTTGTGTGGAGTATCCGGAGGATGTGAGCAACAAGAGACAGTAAAAAAGGTTTACGCAGGGTCTTAATCTAAAAAGAAACATTTGGGCGGGTCCCTGCTGCACGTCTGCGCCTGTGTCTCCGTTGTGCCGTGTCCTGGACGGGTGTAGCACGATTGTCATCTATAAAAGGAAAGAACTTAGGTGAAAGTTGCCGTGGCAGGAAAAAAAAGGAATTGGTTATTATCAATGAACTATCAAAATTCAGGAGAAGTCAAGTTGAGCCGGGCTGGCCCTGATTACACGTGGGAAGCCCCTGGTATCGTTTATGAGGGTTTGATCATCAAACCCATCTCATGTATGTGTGATGGCACGCCAGACTTGTCTAACCGTGTCCCTGGTCTTGATGACCTGCCATTTTTTCTGGTTGGTGAGGCCATCTAGTTTGCGGCTATTAGAGCCGCCGCATCCTCTTCCGTATGTAAAAAACATTCGGTATTTCCGCTAACTGAGATGATGCCACGTGGACCGGGCATTTTGAGCTTGATAAAATCATAATGCGGTATTGCGTTAAAACGAGCGAAAGCCGCCCTTCCGAGTAGTGCTTGATAATCACTTCGGAATGGAGCGATGTGAAAAGTTAACCTTTCGCTTTGGAAGTTATCGGGAGAACCAAATACCACCTATAGCAGTAGATAGCCCGTACAGTGGGCCTCTTGGCCTGGTATTACTCCCTTAAAGGTAGTATTACTGTGGCTAATTTGTGTCGGGTCTATCCCCATTTTGCGGACTGTGTCCTGATATATCAGATTTAGATCACTACCGCCGTCCATGAAGACTCGTGTGAAATGGTACCCGTTTATTATTGGGTCTAACACCAAGGCCGCCAGTCCTTCATACTGGATATTTGTCGTGTGATCCCTACGATCAAAAGTGACCAGGCAGGCCAACCAGGGGTTGAACCTAGGGGTGACGGGCTCTATGGCGCGTGTGCCTTGGAGTGCATGCTTGCTTCTCCTCTTTGTCACATGGATCACGTTTGCTGTTTTAACCTCTGGTGGGAACTCTTTCTGTCCTCCCGCGCTTTGCTGGCGAGGTTCATTCTCGTCTTCACTTGGTGTCTCTTCCCCTTTGTGTTCGGCATTTAGCTTACCGGCTTGCTTGAAGACCCAACATTCTCTATGGGTATGATTTGCAAGCTTGTCTGGGGTGCTGTGGATCTGACAGAGTTTGTCAAGAATTTTGTTTAGGCCAGATTGTCCTTCTCTGCTGCCTTTGAAAGGCTTTTTCTATTGACCTGGTCCAGAACCCCTGAATCCGGCGTTTATCGCCGTGTTATCCGGGCTACCTTCTTTATTTCAATGCTTGTTTTTGTTAAGTCGTGGTTTACCGTTGCCATCCCTGACTTCGGATGTGCTTGGGTCGCTGGTGCTTCTACGGGCCAACCAGCTCTCCTCCCCCGCACAAAAGCGGGTCATGAGGCTTGTTAGGGCTGCCATTGTTCTCGGTTTTTCTTGGCCGAGGTGTCTAGCGAGCCATTTGTCTCGGATGCTGTGTTTGAAAGTTGCTAAGGCTTCGGCGTACGGACAGTCGATGATTTGGTTCTTCTTGGTGAGGAACCCGTTCCAAAGCTTTCGAGCAGACTCTCCGGACTGTTGGATTATATGACTTAAATCGTCTACATCCGGAGGTCAGATATAAGTCCCTTGAAAATTATCCCGAAAAGCGTCCTCGAGCTCCTCCCAACTTCCAATTGAGTTTTCGGGGAGGCTTTTCAGCCAGTGCCGAGCTGGCCCTTTAAGCTTGAGGGGAAAGTATTTAATGGCATGGAGATCGTCTCCACGAGCCATATGAATATGGAGTGAGAAGTCCTCTATCCAGACTCCAGGGTCTGTGGTCCCGTCGTACGCCTCTATGTTCACCGATTTGAATCCCTCTGGGAATTCGTGATCCAGCATCTCATCAGTGAAACACAGGGTGTGTGCGGCACCCCTGTATTGGGATGTGCCATGGTGTTCGGATGGTTGTAGTATTCGGTTTTTGTTTTGTACCGGAGCACGCTTCCTAGATCCGTAGATGGATCTGGTCGCGCCGGATTTTTGGCGCAAGTTCTCATGTAGATCGTGTGTTGACTTATGTGCGACCTTGTTAGCCGCTCTATCGCGCTCACAAGGTGGTGGATCCGGCCGGTTGGCCATATCATTCTTCTGCTGTGTGGGCTCTAAGGCCTCATCGTCGAATTCCAGTAATAGCTTGCGCTTTGGATAGCTAATTGTGTTGTAAATTCCACCATACTTTGTTACTTTGTTCCACCTGCTGTTGAGTGTATCTTGTGCGGCCTTAAGCCTTTGATTCTGTTTCTTCAGGCTCCTTGCTGTGGCAATAAGCCTTCTGTGGAGGTTCTCTTGCTCCAGGTGCGTTTCTGGGATGATGTGGGCATCTTCATCCGGACTGTTTTCCTCCCCCGACGGGGTTTGATGAGGTTTATCCTTGGCGTCATCGTGTTCGTATGTCGGATCCATAATATGTTTGCACTAGCATCTTGATCGTGCTCTGCCACCGGGGTGGTGCAGTCGTCGTTTCTTCTAGAGTCGACTAGACTGTTATTTCCTCTTGCACTATTATCGCTGTTTTTGCTATGGCGGGACTTAGAGCGGCGCCGCTGACGTTGGCACTTGGGTTGCTTGGAGGGGGCATCCTCCGGTGTCTCTTTGCCATTGCCCTCTCTGGGTGTATCCACCATGTATACGTCACGTGATGAAGTAGCGGTCCAATGCCCTGTGGGCGGTGGTTCCGGTTCGTCTCCTGTATCTTCGTCCATACCGTCGATGTCTTCGGAGTCGAAGTCAAGCATGTCGGTTAAGTCATCGACAGTGGCTACTAAGTGGGTGGTGGGTGGGCCACGAATTTTTCGTCGTCCGCATCCCATTCTAGCCGGACATAGTTCGGCCAAGGTTCTCCTGACAGGGAGAGAGACCTTAATGAATTTAGCACATCTCCGAAGGGCGAGTGCTGAAATATATCCGCGGAGATGAACTCATTGATCGGCGCCCAGTCAGATTCGACGGGCACGGATGTGAGCGGCTCGGAGTCCGTGGCCGAAGATGAACCCAGTGGTTTGGCGGTACGGCTCTCGTAAGGGGTGAAGTCAGTATCCATCTCTATCGCCACTGAGAGGTCGGCCTCCATGGCGGGGTCTATCCCTCCGCTCTCGGATGGCACGATTTTCTCCGGATTAACGGCCGGAGTAGTGGCGGATGCGATCTCCCGAACACTGTCTGACGGCAAAGTTACGTCATGCTCGTCGCGACTGTGCGGCGCGTCCGACATGGGCTCGAATCCGTCGAAGATCAAATCTCTGCGGATGTCGGTCGTGTAGTTCAGATTTCCAAATCTGACCTGATGGCCAGGGGCGTATCTTTCGATCTGCTCCAGATGGCCAAGCGAATTGACCCACAGTGCGAAGCCGCCGAATACGAAGATCTGTTTGGGGAGGAAAACCTCGCCCTGGACCGCATCGCTAGCGATGATAGAGGGAGCCATCAAGCCTTATGGTGACGACACAGTGGAGCTCTCAATGAAAGCACCAATGTCGGTGTCAAAACCGGCGGATCTCGGGTAGGGGGTCCCGAACTGTGCGTCTAAGGAGGATGGTAACAGGAGGCAGGGGACATGATGTTTTACCCAGGTTCGAGCCCTCTTGATGGAGGTAATACCGTATGTCCTGCTTGATTGTTCTTAATGATATGAGTAGTACAAGAGTTGATCTACCATGAGATCAAACAGGCTAAACCCTAGAAGCTAGCCTATGGTATGATTGTATGTTGTCCTACGGACTAAAACCCTCTGGTTTATATAGACACGGGAGGGGGCTAGGGTTACACAAGGTCGGTTTCAAAGGAGGAGATATACATATCCGTATTGCCTAGCTTGCCTTCCACGCCAAGTAGAGTCCCATCCGGACATGGGACGAAGTCTTCAATCTTGTATCTTCATAGTCCAACAGCCCGGCCAAAGGATATAGTCCGGCTGTCCGGAGACCCCCTAATCCAGGACTCCCTCAATGGCCTTCAGGATACAAAGGTTCCTGAGTCATTCTACCACCTCTAGTCATAACTCTAACATCATTATCATTATTCTTGCTGTTTAATTCATTGAGCAAATCATTTTGAGCTTTAAGTACTTGTTCTACTTGAGTGGTAACCATAGAAGCATGTTTACTAATAAGTTTAAGTTCACCTTTAACATTAGCCATATAATCACCCACGTGTTCAAGCATATTTGAATTGTATTTCAATTGTCTACCAAAATAAGCATTAAAATCTTCTTGCTTAGCCATAAATTTATCAAACTCATCTAAGCATGGGCTAGCAAACTTAGTAAATGGGAGTTCAGCTTTATCATATCTATAGATAGAATTTACCTTTACTACCTGTGTCGGGTTATCAATACCATGAGTTTCTTAAATAGGTAATGGATTAAGATCATGTGTTTCTTCAACAGGCGGTAAATTAATACCATGTATTTCTTCAATAGGAGGTAAATTCTTAACATCTTCAGCTTTAATACCTTTTTCTTTCATAGATTTCTTTGCCTCTTGCATATCTTCAGGACTGAGAAATAGAATACCCCTCTTCTTCGGAGTTGGTTTAGGAATAGGCTCAGGAACTGGCTTAGGAGGTGTCCAATTATTTTCATTTGTCGGCATATTATTCAATAGAATTTCAGCTTCATCCGGCGTTCTTTCCCTGAAAACAGAACCAGCACAACTATCCAAGTAATCTCTAGAGGCATCGGTTAGTCCATTATAAAAGATATCAAGTATTTTATTTTTCTTAAGAGGATGATCAGGCAAAGCATTAAGTAACCCGAGAAGCCCCCCCCCCCAAGCTTGTGGGAGACTATCTTCTTCAATTTGCACAAAATTATATATATATCCCTTAAAGCAGCTTGTTTCTTATGAGCAGGGAAATATTTAGCAGAGAAGTAATAAATCATATCCTAGGGACTACGCACACAACCAGGATCAGGAGAGTTAAACCATATCTTAGCATCGCCCTTTAATGAGAACGGAAATATTTTAAGGATATAAAAGTAACGAGTTCTCTCATCATTTGTGAACAGGGTGGCTATATCATTTGATTGAGTAAGATGTGCCACAACAGTTTTAAATTCATAGCCATGAAAAGGATCAGATTTAACCAAAGTAATTATATCAGGATCAACAGAGAATTCATAATCCTTATCAGTAACACAGATAGGTGAAGTAGCAAAAGCAGGGCCAGGTTTCATTCTAGCATTTATAGATTGCTTATTCCATTTAACTAGTAACCTTTTGAGTTCATGTCTATCTTTGCAAGCTAAAATAGCTAAAGAAGCTTCTTGATCAAAAACATAACCCTCAGTAATAACAAGTGATTCTTCATCATCACTTTCATCAGTATTATCAGATTCAATATTTTCATTCTCTCTAGCCCTAGCAAGTTGGTCATCAAGAAATTCACCAAGTGGCACAGTAGTATCAAGCATAGATGTAGTTTCGTCATAAGTATCATGTATAGCAGAAGTGGCATCATCAATAACATGCGACATATCAGAACGAATACCAGAAGCAGGTTTAGGTGTCGCAAGCTTACTCAAAACAGAAGGTGAATCAAGTGCAAAGCTAGATGGCAGTTCCTTACCTCCCCTCGTAGATGAGGGATAAATCTTGGTTTTTGGGTCTCTCAAGTTCTTCATAATGATGAAAAGATATAAATCCCAAGTGACTCAAAGAATAGAGCTATGCTCCTTGGCAACGGCGCCAGAAAATAGTCTTGATAACCCACAAGTATAGGGGATCGCAACAGTTTTCGAGGGTAGAGTATTCAACCCAAATTTATTGATTCGACACAAGGGGAGCCAAAGAATATTCTGAAGTATTAGCAGCTGAGTTGTCAATTCAACCACACCTGTAAACTTAATATCTACAGCAAAGTGTTTAGTAGCAAACTAATATGATAGTAGTGGTAACGGTAGCAAAAGGTAACAGTAGTAGAAGTAGTGTTTTTGGTATTTTGTAGTGATGATAGCAATAGCAACGGAAAAGTAAATAAGCGAAGAACAATATATGGAAAGCTCGTAGGCAATGGATCAGTGATAGAGAATTATGCCAGATGCGGTTCATCATGTAACAGTCATAACCTAGGGTGACACAGAACTAGCTCCAGTTCATCAATGTAATGTAGACATGCATTTCGAATATAGTCATACGTGCTTATGGAAAAGAACTTGCATGACATCTTTTGTCCTACCCTCCCGTGGCAGCAGGGTCCTAATGGAAACTAAGGGATATTAAGGCCTCCTTTTAATAGAGTACCGGAACAAAGCATTAGCACATAGTGAATACATGAACTCCTCAAACTATGGTCATCACCGGTAAGTATCCCGATTATTTGTCACTTCGGGGTTAACGGATCATAACACATAATAGGTGGCTATATAGTTGCAAGATAGGATCAAGAACTCTCATATATTGTTGAAAACATAATAGGTTCAGATCTGAAATCATGGCACTCGGGCCCAAGTGACAAGCATTAAGAATAACAAAGTCATAGCAACATCAATCTCAGAACATAGTGGATACTAGGGATCAAACCCTAACAAAACTAACTCGATTACATGATAAATCTCATCCAACCCATCACCGTCCAGAAAGCCTACGATGGAATTACTCACGCACGGCGGTGAGCATCATGAAATTGGTGATGGAGGATGGTTGATGATGATGATGGCGACGGATTCCCCTCTCCGGAGCCCCGAACGGACTCCAGACCAGCCCTCTTGAGAGGTTTTAGGGCTTGGAGGCGGCTCCATATCGTAAAACACGATGAATCCTTCTCTCTGATTTTTTCTCTCTGAAACCAAATATATAGAGTTAGAGTTGAGGTCGGAGGAGTTCCAAGGGGCCCACAAGGTAGGGGGCGTGCCCTAGGGGGGGCAGGCGGGCCCCGCACCCTCGTGGACAGGTGGTGGGCCCCCTGGCCTTCATCTTTTGTGATAATTTTTTATTATTTCTAAAAAGTTGCTCCGTGAAGTTTCAGGTCATTCCGTGAACGTTTGTTTCTGCACATAAATAACACCATAGCAATTCTACTGAAAACAGCATTAG
This sequence comes from Triticum urartu, assembly GCF_056163025.1. Lineage (NCBI taxonomy): Eukaryota > Viridiplantae > Streptophyta > Magnoliopsida > Poales > Poaceae > Triticum > Triticum urartu. The sequence goes on along the minus strand of NC_141876.1, from coordinate 115,260,443 downwards.
TCCGGGTTAGTTCCATTCAAATCATGCAAGTTAGAGTCCAAAACAAGGGCAAAAGTGTTTGGAAAAGTAGATACAACGGAGACGTATCAGGTATCTTGCATTGCTATGTCATTTGTTCAGTTTAGACATGCTTTGTGTGAATGCCACTTGTTTAGTGTCTAATTACCATATATGTGAATTATGCGATGCCATCTTGGTGCAAGACATTATATATGTGAATTATGCAATGCCATCTTGTTGCAAGGCATTATATATGTGAATTATGCAATGCCATGCTATTTAGCCAAGTGTAATATATGTGAATTATATCATGCCGTTCTTTTTTTCTATTTCTCATTGCATTTGTCGAGAATGTTTGTATATTCAACTGCTCTTCCTGTGCATCAGCCATTTGAATTGGTGATGGAGAAATCTGGAGTGAAACGAGGTCTTCAGAGCAGACAATGCTACCTGCCGAAGCAGATATCTTGCTAGTTACAGATAGCTCTTCAGAGGAGTATTCAGAGGCAGATGTTCGGTCCTATTATCCCCCTGAGGTGTATGCTCAAACATGGCAGAGTTATATTACTCATATCATGCATATGTTGTATTGCAATGCTTAGTTTTTACATCATATACACAATATTGAATGCCATCTCCTTAGTTGACACATCATATATGCGATTGCCCTCTGCTCACTTGCTTAGTATATAAATCATATATTTGAATTATATCATGCCAAGATGTTTACATAGACAGCATGTATCTGAATTATGGCACGCCAACCCATTTTCTAAAGACATAATATAGTTATATCATCTCATCAAGTTTACATAGTCATCATATTTTGAATTATGTCATTCTATCGATGAATTATATCATGCCATCATGTTTCCATCGACGGCATGTTTGTGATTTATGGCTTGCCAACCACTTTAATAGACACATCATATAGTTATATCATGTCATCCTGTTTACATAGTCATCATATTTTGAAGTATGTCATTCTATCCTGTTTAGTTAGCCATCATACATGTGAAATTGTGTCATGCTATCCTATTTAATTAGCCATCATATATGTGAAATTATGTCTTGCTATTCTGTTTGGTTAGACAACATAAATGTGAATTATTTCATGCCCTGTTTTCTTCCCTACTGTCCATTGCACCGGTCTATCTTACAATGTCTGTACATTCAATTACTTTTCTTGTTTATCAGGCATTTCAATTGGAGGGGCTGATGGCAGTATATGTGGGAGTAAAAACACGGTCTTCAGAAAAGATCGTGCTACCTGTCAATGCAGATAGAACCACGGTTGTAGTTGCCCAAGAACCAGCCCCACCACACATAACCCAGACTCGCGCAGATTGTACCCTTACCCAGTTGGACAGAGAACCAGCTACATCCCTTCTAACCCCAACCCCAGCAAACAGTAACCCAGTTCCAATTGACACAACACCGTCTCCACCACAGAGGACCCGAACACGAGCAGTTAGTAAGGCAACTGCAGTTCCCAAAGCACGAGGACCACCGCTCCGAACCCCAAGTCAACGCTTAGAGCAGAAGAAGAATTGTTCTTAGGTCAGGTTCCGTAGCTATGGTTCACACTACTTTGATCTTGCATCACTGTATTTACTCATACCAACTAATTTCAAATTTGAAGGATGCAATTGAAACTCCAATGGCACAACATGTATGTTTTAAACCTGTATCTTTAACGTGTTTGCTGTTGTAACTTGCTCTATGTTGATTTCAGTTTCAATTGAAATAATAGTTATGTTCTCATGCCATGCACATTAGAAGTGTTGTTATTGATGTGTAGTTTCCCACATTTATATTCTGTCTATGTTGCTTTGTCTTTAAGAAATATGATTCAAACTGTATCTATCTTGATTTGGCAACATAAACTAGAATGATATAGACCATACAATGACCATACTACATAGATATATGTTTGTTTCATGTTGTTATCCTGTCAACCTTACTACTGAAATGGTTTACGAAAATGAGTTTCATATACTACATTGTAAACCTGTGATGTGTTTGTTTGTTTCTCTTTTAGAATGCGGAAAAATTATTGGAGAAGAGTACCCCGTTATGCAATGGTAAAGGAAGTAATGCAGATAAGGTTCAAGATAGTGAGACATCCTTGTTGGTCTCCAAGAAAGCTGATATTGAAGACACTTAGACAACCCCAAAGTCCTATCTTGATGTAGTGTTCGAGTTACTGGCTGCTACTGCTGGCACCAACTCTTCGAACTCGCTGCCTGAATCACTTCGGCTTCTTGAGTCTCAGCTTCAAGTTGGAAGACATCGATCATATGTTATGCGACAGGAAGTTGAAGGACTGAGGAAGTCCCTGTAGAATTTAGATGCATACTTTCTGGTACAACAGCAAGTGCTAGAGGATTTAAGCGCCAAACAAGAGAAAGTTAATAAGCTTGCTAAGCATCTTGCCAGCATTATGGGTACCCATGATATTGTTTCTTGAGCTCTTCTGAAGTGGTTTCAGTTCTGGACTTGTTTTGCTGCGGCGTTTATTTGCACTGGTCGCTAACTTTGACAACCAGTGTATATGATATGCTGCTTTGTTCCCTATATTTGCACTGGTGGCAAACTTTGATGCCCAGTGGATGTAATATGTGTAATAGCCGTGATAGCCTAGCGTAAGTTGCTTGCTTATTTAGTTCCTTATTGTCTTGTTTATTTGTTTGCTTGTAGTCAGTGCAGTTCTTTTTCCGCGGTTTGCTAGTGGCCGCAATAACCTATTTTTTAAAACTAGTCCACAATAACCATGGGCTACATATTTACTGTAGTTACCATGGGCCTCCTAGGGCCGTAGAAATAATGGGCCTTCTAAGGCACGTAGAAACAATGGGCCTTCTACGGGCCATAGCATCAATGGGCCTTCTACGTGCCGTATGATCTATAGGCCAAACATGGGCCAATAACAAACCGCATTATGGACCATCAACGGGCTAGATTTGGAATCATCCGTTCATGGGCCGACAATAACAGGCTGTCGTTAATCGGCCGTATTTGATGATGCTATGAAAACAGCCCAACAGATTAGCGGGCGGCAAACGGGCCGATTGTAACCATGGGATGAATTTTGCCCACAACCAGAAAAGGCCAATAACGGGCCGTAATTAACCGAATGCTAGAAATGACCCAAGAATAAATGGGCCCTGAGAAGGCCGAAAGATAACACAAGTTGGAAACGGCCCAATGGAATAATGGGGTACACTGTTCATTGCGGGCCAGATTCACCACGGGTCATTAATGGGCCAAGATTTACAAATGGCCTCGTATGGGACGAAAGACATCATGGGCCATACATGGGCCGGAAGTTACAACGGGCTGGAATCATATTGGACGGCCCAGATGAAGCTACTAGGCTTAATTCCGATAGGCCATAATGGGCCGTGAGTTAGCGGGCCGTAAATGGGCTATATACGAACATGCCGTTAACAGGCTTTCCGTGGGCTAACCCATTACCTTTTGACCAAGTCAAACAGGCCGGCCTTTTCACCGGAATGGGCCTCTGTTGGGCCGTGCCACGTGTCGACGTATCATAGGCGCCTCCTGTCCAATGAATGGATGACAACTGTCCCAACAATGAGCCAACATGTGTTTCCTCCGGCCAATGAGAATTTTACACGTGGAAAATCCTCATTGGTCCGGGCTGTTAGCGGGTTTTCGGATCCAAAACCAGACTGATAGCTTAACAACGACCCGTTACGGTGGATGCCACGTGTCGGTCACCCTTGACGAAAGCATTTCCATCACGCGCGATTTATCATCATGGAAGTGGACACTTCTGTGATGGTAATTTTGGTAATGTCATGGAACACTTCTACGACAGCACAGGTATGACTATCTTGATTCTATCATAAAATTGTCATGGTTGTACATGCGTGACAGAAAACGTGACCTACTGTGACAAACACGTATCATCACGGAAGTGTCTTTTTTTGTAGTGCGTAGGGTGTATGGAACCATATACTCTCCTTTAATACGGTGCTCCTTCATGCGATCTTCCGTGTTCCGTATCCACCGTGCTACCTCCGGATGTGTCATTGATCTCGGAAGTATACACCCATCTTCATTCATCATCTATTGGGGTCCAAGGGTTTTGGGATGAGTTAAGAGAGATAGGGAGAGATACACACAATACAAAAAATAGTTTTGAAGAAACATGTTTTATTTTGTGGCTGTCGAAAAAACATCAAACAAATGATAGCTCACAAATCATCGCATCTAATGTAAGTATATAACAGGAGTTTGGTCTTCTAAAGGTCAAATAATTCTCCAGATTCTTCAAGTCTTCGGAGTCTTCAAATTTTGTAGCTTCAACTCTTCTAATGCATGGTGAAATCCTATTTACTCCGAAGAGGCCATCAGTTGTCTGATATCTTGTCCTTCTTGGAGTGGCTTTAGTTGATCCTCTATGTGGTCAAACGGGTATGGGGTATATTCTAATTATTTGAGATAAGAGGGACTATTTGATAAAATCAGAAAAGATGAGAAGTAAGGGTCTTTTTGAAAATAAAGTTTTAGAGATATCCTCTCCTGGGGGCTTTCCAATTTCTAGGGTCACGTCCTACAGTCAACATGTTCTCTAATACCATATCTGTAGCGACCCGACCTCAAACGATCCAGTCTCTGTGTATCTGTGCCATCCCTGGATCAGTATGCTGGCACACACAGTACAAACTGATATATACCTTATAAGTCTCAGCGGAAACAAACAATCGGGTGTGGAGTCCCATCAACGCCATCGACAGGTTGAGTATAGACCGTAACCCAACAACGAAACTCACTCGTCGTAGAAATAATCCTGCAACATAATACGTTGCAGTCGTGTAGGTCAGTACATTGAATGTACCGGCAAGTTCACTTTGACCATGTTATTCATACCCATGTTTTTATTACATTTAGTGTCACCACTCATGATCCCTCAAGTAGTGTTATTGACTTCTTGTAGCTGAGTAGAATGCATGAGGTAGGAACCCATCTCCCTGTTATCAAGCCCGGGACGTTATGTAGTTTAAATGCTACCCTATAATAGACAGGGTTGGTATGAGTGCTCGGGAGTGATGTGAGTATGAAGGACCCCCTACGTCAATGGCGACAACTTCATGATGGCATCGGCAAGGACTGCATCTTAAGGACTTCAAGACCTCAAGATTTCAAGACTCGAGACAAGAAATTCAATACACACTACTAGGTGAAGGATAAATTTGATGGGCACCCTGGAGCAACGAGTGGATGGCCGGGATGCATGGAGAAGCGCCATGACATCTTGCGGAAAGCTTCACCCAGACTCAAAGAGACGGAAGAGTACTTCATGCTCGGAAGCTTATCTGTGCAACCGCAAGTCATTATGGGCTCTGGCTTAGTTGACCTTAGTTGTGACTCTGGCTGGGACGGTGCTAGCAGATGTAGAACTATGGTAGGATTGGATGAGCACCGGACAGTGGTCATAGGAAGTCTTTGGAAGACCATGTTTCGGTCGTCTTGTTCTCGAACATCATGGAGTGCGAGAACGTAAAAAGAGCGATCGAATCTTGTGGGTAAAGTGTACAAACCCCTGCAGAGGGTTAAAACCTAATCGATTAGTCGTGTCCCCAGTTACGAACAATTTGAGCCTTTGGACTTGGATCTATCTCGGAATTCTCAACACCAGACTGATAATATAATTGTGAGCAACTTATGATGATTTTGGGCTATGAGACATCGGTTGGCGGAACCATGTCATGATAGAAAACTCCGTAGTACAGATTCCTGATATTCCTTTGTTGTAGGGAAAATAAAATTAGCTTTGACGCAAAAAACCTCAGACACAGAGCCACAAAGCCATATTGCATATATAATAGGTTATCATCTGTTTTCTCTTATTGTGATCTTGCTAGTACATTCAATGTACTGACCTACACGGCTGCAACATATCATGTTGCATGATTATTTCTACGACGAGTGAGTTTCGTTGTTGGGTTACGGTCTACACTCAACCTGCCGATGGCATTGATGGGACTCCACACTCGATTGTTTGTTTCTGTTGAGACTTATAAGGTATATATCAGCTTAACGTTATTTTACATATGATTGCACTTTGATATATACATTGATGTACTGTGTGTGCCAGCAAACTGATCCAGGGATGGCACAGATACACAGAGACTTGACCGTTTGAGGTCAGGTCACTACAGATGGAGTGCTCCGCCCAGACCGGGTCGTTGGTGTACACCACTGAGAGGTCCATGAACCTTCTGTGGGTGTCCACCACGGCATGCATGGTGAACTGCTGCTCGTCATCGGCAGCCGCTCGGAGCGCCATTGGAGCCGTGCAGGATACCCTCTAAGAATTTCTCGTGGTGGGAGTGCTTCTTCCAATGGTGAGGCACGATCGAAAGGTTGAAAATACACAAGGGTTAAATGCCTGATGTAAAAAATGGGGGCCGGCCGCCCTGTAATCGTCATGTCTTGTCACGATGTTCATAGCGGAGGTTTCCAGTGCATGCTTGACAACACTGCACTGCACGCGTGGGCTCGAAGAGGAGCCAAATGTATCATTGGTGAGCCTGTTCCCGCGCTATCGCGTAGTTTACCGCGCAAGCTTCCCGCCTGGGTAGTTTGGCCATGCGTTGGCTAGAAGAGCGACAAATCGTGTGCGTGTATTGGCAAAAATGCTTTGTAAAAAAAGTGTGTGGAATGACCTCGGTCATAAGTTTACCCGTGGGTGATGAGGTGAAAGTTACACAGAAGGGTGATGATGGACACTCGAGTGCGATAGTTAATTCTGCGCTCTACAGGGCACACGGTGGAAGAATCCAACTGTGTGCAATAATGTCAAAGATCGCAGTCGAGTTAGCTATACAGATCGTGTGCTGTGAGATCAACAAGGTAAATAGATTTGAGAATGGTTAATAAAATCTAAGTCCATTGCATATTAAGGTCAAAATAGTGCTACCAATATACAAGTCTCATACGATGCCATTTCAATGATTGTACTTCAAAAGCTCAAAATATTACAAGCTTCAAATTCCAAAGTTATATGGCTCAAATTCGAAGATTACAAGGTTCAAACTGATATTAGAAATGAAATTCAGCTCAGTAGCTACAAACGCTCACGCTGATCCACTGAACATGGATATCACAGAGATGCAAACTAATATTACCACTTCTAAGTCTGGTTTCAAAACCTCACAATTTTTGCAAAGGGGTCAGCCACTGAGAAGTCATGCATTAGGTTGACACGATGACTTCCAACAACTCTGTCATCTGAAGTTCCAAAATGAAATTCGGCATTTTTGGAGCCTATTCCATTCTGCTGCAGGCGCCGGCGCCGATCAACAAACCACATTTTCGCGAAATAAATGTAGGGAAAACCTCATTTCCTTCAGCACCCTTGCTCTAAGAACAATGAACCTGGCGAATATGATCTCTGGTAAGGTCCCTCGATAGGAGTTCAAAGTAATTTCTGAGAGATGCAGATCTAGGCATTTGACGTGATTGTTATATTGTATCACATTATCCACCATTGGGCCTAATCTTTTCTGCAAAAGAAGAAAATGTGTTAGTACCTACATGCAGTTTTGAACATTACTACAGGCCTATTTGGTTTGCAGGATTTGTAAAATGCACTAACATGTCATCTTCGATCTGACATGATTAACATGGGCATTTGATCACGCCCCTAGGGCCAGGCATTTTGAGCTTGAGGTACACGTAACATGGCCGAGCCATGAAACGAGCATATGCGGTTCTACCAAGGATAGCATGATAGGCACTATGAAAATCCAGAACTTCAAATGTCAACTTTTCCTTACAGTAATTCTTTCAATCACCGAAAACCACGTCAAGAGTGATCTGGCCGAGTGAATCGGCTTTGTTTCCAGATATAACTCCATGGAACCGCATGTTGCTCTCGCTGAGCTTGGACATCGGAATGCCCATCCCTCGGAGGGTCTCAACATACAAAATGTTCAAACCACTGCCGCCATCCATCAAGACTTTGGTCAATCAGGTGCCCCCAACGACTGGGTCGACCACCAACGCTTGCCTCCCGGGGGTGGCGACATGCGACGGGTGGTCGGACTAGTCGAATGTGATGGGAGTCTTTGACCATTTTAGATACATCGCCGTCGCCAGAGCAACCATGTTTACTTCTCTGTTGATGACTTTCAGTCGACTTTTACTTTCAATGTCAGCAAAAATCACCAAAGTGGAATTGACATTGGGAAATCCTTCATCATCCTCTTCCTTGTCCTCGTCCTTATCAGATTCCTTCTCTTTCTCACTCGGTTGTTTTTCTCGGAATTGCTGTGTAAGGACTCGACAATGTCGAGTGGTATGTTTGGGATAAATCAGATTACCCTCTTCATCCTTCTTGACGTGAATGTGACATGGCAAATCCAACACGTCGTTCCCTGCTGAATCCTTTACCTCCTTGAGGATCCAGGGCCCTTTGGGCTTTCCCTTAAATTTTCCTCGAGTTGCGACTGCAACCTCTCCAGGACCCGCAGGTTCCGCTTTGCGCTTCTACTTCTGATTGGAATTACCTCCTTCGGTATCCTGGCCGACTGGTTTACCCTTGCCGATGCGGAGTCGGTCTTCTTCTTCACCGTTTGCGTACCATGTGGCTATTTCCATTATTCGGGTCAGGGTCATGTCTCCTGTCCGACCGAATTTCAGGTTGAGCTCCCGATACCGAACGCCCTCCTTGAAGGCACAAACTACTTGATGCTGAGACACATTCTCCACAGTGTGATGCAAAGTGGTCCACCTCTAGATGTAATCCCTCGAAGTTTCATTCGGTTTCTGCACACAATGTTGCAGTTCTGTCAACCCCGCAGGTCGTTTGCATGTGCCCTCGAATGTTCTCACAAACACTCGGGCTAACTCCTTCCAGCTAAATATACTGCCCGGAGTCAACTGATTCAACCAAGCCCTAGCTGACCCTTCAAGCATCAGGGGAAGGTGCTTCATGGCCACCTCGTCGTTTCCACCACCGATCTATACAGCCACCCGGTAATCCTCAAGCCAAGTGTTAGGCTTCGATTCACCAGTGAACTTACTAACTCCAGTCGCCAACCTAATGTTGGGAGGGATCTCTGCAGCCCTGATGGCTCTGCTAAAACACATGGGACCAGAAACATGCACTCTGCTTCCAGTCAGGCGATCTCTCTCTCCTGCCCTTCCCTGTGTGGTCGGTTCCTGTCCACCAGACCTTGCCCCAGATTTGACCCCGCATCAAACCCTGGCTCTCTTGGGTCGACTGGCACCCTCTGCTCCTCGCAGTATGGGCGCCTATCATCATAATGTCGGGGCACATATGATCCGCCCCTCGGAGGGGGCGTAGGCACTCGACGACGGTCATCACGGTCGAGCCGATGATCGTGCTACTCGTGGTTCCGATCAAAGTACTGCCCTTGGCGATGCCCTCACCCCTCATGCCGCGGAGGCGAACTTGGGCTATGAGCCGATTGAACTGTGTCAGCCACCACAGATCTGCTATGAATTCTGTTACGCGACTGAGACACTGCAGTGTTCCGCTCTCCTGCTGCGCGGAGCAGCACTCTGATCTGCATCAAACCTCTACCAGCTTCCGACTGGGACGGCTGAATAGACTCTGCTATACGGGCTGCAGCTGTAAGATTCTGAATCGAAGTGCGGTATACATGTGGTTCAGGCGGGAACAGTTGCCGCTGCCGTCCACTGGACTCGGGGATCTGCCGCCGAGCACGTTCATCGAGTGCACGCTGAAGGTTCTCCAGTCGAGTGCGCTCAGCCAAAGTGGCCAAGCGTGCCTCCTCCAAGGCCCGAGCCTCAGAGGTCTCTCCGACAATGTGCGTGTGGAGCGCCTCCACATTGCGGTGGTGAAGTTCCTCCCTCTGCTGAGAAGAGAGGGTTTCGGGGTGGTACTCCTCATGAACGCGTGACAGATCGCCGCCGCGGTCGTCGCCGCTGTTGCGACGCATGCCAGGTGGGCTGCGCGGCATGTCGACCATCAGGACCTCCGCCGCGGGGTCGCTGTTGTCTCACTCGGATAGGGTCTTGATGGAGCCAGTCGAATAGGCCGTAGAGAGGTTCATCGGGCTCGATTGCCGCGAGTTGAGGGGTGGCCAACTGACGTGCCACCGCATGCTTCACCCACCACTGAAGATGCGAGCAACCGGACCACTTGTGACGGCGAATAATAGGGAGCGAAGAAACGGCGGGAGCCGACCGATACAGGATCGACGGCTGCCACAGAAGGGCGCCATGAACGCACGCGTGAAAGTAAGTCGCCCCGCGGACGGGGAGTGTCTCGACGTCGAGGGGAGCTTCCTGAAGCCAAGCGGAGTCGTCGGCGATGAAAACGAGCCCGCCGAGATGGATCTCGCGGTGCTCAGCCAAACCTCCACTGGAAACCATGATGATAGGACTCGGAGAAATCGCAACCTGACTGGAAATTCGCTAAGACACCTGCCCCAAGGTGGGCGTCGACTGTCGTGGTTCTAAGTCTGACAGTAGAATGGGGGTAGGTACGAGGAGGCAAGATCCTAGCTACGGTGAAGTTGTGCACGCAAGATTTATGAGTTCAGGCCCTTCTCAGAAGAAGTAACAGCACTATGTCTCAGTGCCCGGAGGCTGGTCGACTGGTTTACGCGTGAAGTTACAAGGGGTGCGAACCCTTGTCCCAGAGGAGGGGGTGGTTTATATAGAGTGCGCCAGGACCCTAGCCATCCCCCGTTACATAAGGTTCAATGTACATAAAGAGGGGACGTTACTGGTAACGCCAGTATTAAAGTCGTATAAACGATCAACAAGACTACGGAGTGAACGCCTGACGGTTGCCATCCAGAATGACCTTAGATCTTCTGTACTCCGAGTGGTTTTTGATGTGGTCAAATGATTATATCATGGTCGAATAGACTTGGGTTGTCCAAGTGGAACCCATGGTCGAGTGAGTTGTATCCTGAGGTGATTTCAGTTGGTAGAATTTGTTGTCCTTTGAATGTCTTTGACTGTAGGGCAGTGTCCTTGGGAAGGGTGCTTAGATCAGGTCTATTGCCCTACCCTAGGTACATGTCATCGTCAGCTGCTGATGAAGTCTAGGCCTTCTTGAGTCGCTTGTGGTTCTAGCTCGCCCCGCCTCCGCTTGTTGGCAGCCCCGTTCTCCATCTCCGGAGTCTCTTTCTCAGCGGTGCTTTCTGATAGAAATGCGAGTACAGGGAATATTTAGTTAAAACAGGGCAGTAGAAAAGTGTATTGATAACTAGAAGTTATTAGGTAGGAATATAGTAAGAAAAGGGAATAACAGTTGGTTGCTTAAATACTACACAATTCATTTGATATTATTGGGTAAGTCAACATGCAGATAGTTGAAAAGAAAACTTACTCCGAACAAAGTCTGGACGGATGATATTGTCGAGGAAGTTACCATATATCTCATGACCAGGCCCTTTTATATGCAGTGCAATTATAGTGCCAACTTTCAGTTCATAAAACTTAGAAATTTCTTTCCAAAAGCGAGTGCCAAAATAGGAGTCACCACGTTCATCAAGTCTTATAGTAGCAACGATTGTAAATCCATGGTTTGTGTGCAGTATGAAATCCCTGCAGTCTTGATTTATGTAAAGGGAAAGATTGTGCACTGCATATTTTGTTGCATAGCAAGGGACGCGCTGCAGAAAATGGTAGGATTGCTAAAGAAAATACGGTAACATGTAAATATGGGTACAAATTGGAACAACTGTACTACAGTCGAAATCGAAGGACAAAAAATTATAATTAAATAGATAGAGTAAACATGATGTCATGGAAATATGAGTAATCGAAAGAACAATACATCATTAATTTGCCTAATATAGAAAGAAGAGGGGGGATCCCCTTTGACGTATATGGTGCATGTGGCACCTTTTATCCAAATGTAGTAATATTTAGAATATGTTCAGGTAAGTAGGCCATGCCAGCCGATTTGGGGTGAGATTGAAGATACCGCGCCCATCCTCAAGTCATCTGGTACGGTGAGATGGAATGTCTGGCGGAGGCCGCAAGGTCATGATGTGTTCGCGCACTGTACACTCTATGAATGGAAGAAAGCCATCAAATCAGCTTGAATAAAAATGAATTCACAGCGATTTTGGCCGGGTGGTTAAAGGAGGCAGATGAACTGGGATAAGTGATGAGATAATATCTCATTAAATTAGTTACCTTGTTGTCCATGAGAAAGAACCCTCGATGCGGTAGATTCCCCAACCGAGCAGAGTTGGGTCAACTGTGAGCATCGTCGAGAAAGTCGATGGCGATAGGTGGCAGCAAGCAGAAGTGGCTAAATGCGGTGGGCTTTGCCGGCAGCCTGGCGGTGGCGGCAGGCGGCGAGCTAAGTGTTTACCGCCACGATACGCGGTGCCATGCATATACGCGGAGGAGCTTGTGCAGGTGTGAATGGGGTCCGGAGGGGGTGGCAGGGGGTGAGGGTTTTTGTGATGTGGGGATGGTGAGGGTTTTCTTTTTTCTTTTTTGAATTGGGTGGTGAGGTTTATCTGTCCCACAAAGAATTTTGGAGGCGACGATTTGCTAGAGCCAGCCGTGTGTGATTGACGCAACAGGCAAAATGAAAGTCATTGCACACGGTTCCAATTTTGGGAACCGTGAGTGATTGGCGTACTACCTCCGTTCTGGTTTATTGTTCCCCTTTGTATCTTTTACCAAATGTTTAACTAAGAAATGTTTATGCATGTCACCAAAAATTATATCATTGAACAGTATGCTCAAATACTCATCCAATGATATAATTTTTGCTAGCCTGCACTAACATTTTATCAGTTAAACCTTTGGTCAAAATTTAACACAAATTACAAATGGGGCCAATAAACCAAGACGGAGGTAGATTCCATCAATCGAATTGATTGCATCCATATCCTGCAGTTAGAAATAAGTAAATATAGATTAAACATACTCAGACATACATAATAAGCATACACATACACAAGCATAGTTCAACCATAAGTACATATATAGTTCAACCGTCATTAAGCATACTCAAGCGTACATAGTTCGATCCCACATCTCATCTCACATGCCAGCACGATCCTAAAGCTTCTCCAGGTACTCGGCGTACGCACCATGCGCCACCCTGCAAGAATACTTCTGCTTGAAGGAGCCAACGACCAGTCCTCTTCCATGCGCCAGAACACTTAGATACGTGTCATGAAGCTTGTGGTCGCAAAATCGGTATCGATAGCCGATGTTCCAGGTCCTAATACGCGTGTTATGCATTCCCGCATAAAGCTCTATCGGGATTTGCCTCTTGTACCTCCTCTGGCCATCTTCATCCTCGCTTTCCACATCGTCAGACAGCACCTATACAAATAGTAAAACAAATTTGGTATCAAATCAATGATTACATGCCGTGAAGTAGGATTAGGAATTTATGTCTATTTATTTATACATATCCAGAGATTATGGTTCAATTTTTAAGCACAGTCGTCTATGTACAAACCAATCTTGAAGAAAATAATGGCACAAACATATGTGGGTCATTCAAAATATCAATTGTCAAGTCCTGGCTAGGAATTATTAGCACGAACACTAACCCTAGTCGAATTACTAGCAGAAATCATTAGCACAGATGAAACAACTAATCACTTATCACTTGTTCCATTCAAACAATCAATACACTACACGGATCTAACGAAAGTTACTCAGATTTCATGGATTGGGAGAACATAACCATAGGATTTCTATTCCAAAATGGGGGAGGCGGGAGTAACCAGAGAAACCCTATGATCTATTTGACACATAAATGGGTATAGATGACTAACCAGCTGTCCGTCCTTGTCGGAGTGGTCGTCGGAGTCGTCGTCGGGGTCATCACCAGAGGCGGTGTGGAACTCCACCTCCGGCTGTGGAAGCTCAATGACGTCAGGGTGCAGCGATAACTCGTCGGTGGTGACGGCAACCTCTGTCTCTATCTCCACGCCATGCCCCCTATGCTTTAACAGCCCCGGCGTCGCCACTCCCTCCGATGGGGCTCTTCAGCGGCATCCTCATACATTGACGGCTCTGAGGACTGAGAGCGGCATCGAGGATGCAAGCGGAGATAGAGGATTGTGTGTGTGGCGAGGATGGGGGTTGCGGCCGCTCGGGCGCACCATTAATATGGAGTAGTGGGAGTTGTGGGAGAGAGGCAGGCGACGGTCGAACCGATGGCTGGCCTCCCAGTGAGCCTGCGCACCGGACTGCTGGCATGCCTACCAATGTTTCACACTGCTACTCGCATGCCTCCGGATGGCACTGCGCAGCGAGCACGCCTCCGTCAATTCACACACCTGCACGCACGCCTCCCGGTTTGCCTGCATGGTGGACTGCTCGCATGCGTCCCATCAACTCATGCTTGCTCTCACGGCACATGGGTCGCGTGACGGCACGTATATTGTTTTTCTATTTGGATGATTAATGTTGCCGCTTTATTTTTTAACCGAATCATGGCACGTATCCATTGTTGGTCTACTGCTCATGGTTCGAATAAATAATATGTTTGGGGTATTGGTTCCCAATTATTAATAATTTCCTGTTTGTAATTAGATAAAGATTACATCAAAACTGGTCTCAAATTTGACAAAAAAAGTACAATGCCACTTTGTATTGGTGTCCATATGACAACACGATAAGTTTCATGAACTTCAAATAGGTTTTGGATGTACTAGAATTTAAAAATCAAGATTCTCAATGTTTGAAATTTGTTGCACGGGGAGTAAACATGCACCTAGTGAGACACATGTGTTTTTGCAATCTGTTTAGGTGCACTGTCACATGTGCATGTAGCTCAAATTTGATTTTTGCACATTATACTCGTAGAAAATCAATCAATTAATGTACTAAAACGTCTTAATGATCTCTGTGATTTTTTCAAAATTAAAATGCCCTTCCTTTGGTAACATATGTTTGCTGTGGGATAATTAATTTAACATGCATCATAGTTGCGGTGAATTCGCGGTGTGTGTGTGTGTGTGTGGGTGTGTGCGTCTGGGGGTGGCGGGTGGCTCGCAGTACACTACAAGTTGTGAGCCACCATGTGGGTTGGTCGTTTTGTTAGGCAGGCCGGTGCCACATCAGAGTCGGGAATTCGTTATTTAAAACATTACACAACCCTTTCATACATACATGTTTTGGCCACATGCAGTCGATGGTTGTCCTACACGACACTCGATACTCGCGTGTGACATTTTCTCTGGGCCCGCGAGGTCGTCGTCCATCACTTTGACGAACAGCCGGTAGTGAGGTCAATTTGACCAGCAAGGTAGAATCTTTTTTGTTTGTGTTATGGTGGTATATAGTACGCGTTGAAGAGGTGGGAGGGGACTAGCATATATACTATACGTACGCATCCGTGAACAAGTACACCTCACTCAGTGTCGGGACTTTTTAGTTTCCGAGGCACGTGCCACATCAAAATTGTGAAATTGGCTATTCAAACATCACACAACACCTCTTTGGGCCACATGCATGCACACGGTGGTTAACCTCTCGCACCCACTTAAGAGGTTATCAGCGATATCGATGCTTTCCATCTGTGGGCCCGCTTGGTCCATCACTACTTTTTGCCTGACAACAAGAGAGGTTAATTTGACTTAGGAGGGGATTATTATTTTTGCTTGTAATAAGGTATATATATAGGTCATGCTCTGGGATGACATGCATGATATAGTTTGAGCATACACACATGCATGTGTACGCATGAATCCCTCCCATCGAGTCGAAGTGGCTAGTACAATGACACGTCATGAACCGATCTCGCTCTGTGTGGGGAGCTAGTGTATGATTTTTTATGCACACGCCATGTCAATGTTGTGAAATGGTATTCAAACATACATGCACACGTCACCTCCATACATATGCATGTAGTGGTTGCCTTCGAAAGGTACACTCCCTCGCGTGGTTATCAGCGACAAGCCTATATATTCGTGGGCCCGCGTGGACATCCATGATCACCTTGACCGATAACAATAGAGGTTATCATGGCGGATTCTTCATTTGGTTCGTGTTATCGTATTATAGGTCATGGTGAGATTCAGACCTAATTAAGCGCATATACTATGCATGCATGCCTGCATGAATCCCCGTCATTGGCTTGAAGTGTGGTGTAACATACATATGCATCATCAACCTAACCCTCACTCGGTGTGGGGATTTCTAGTTCGAAATCATGGTGCCACATCGAAGTTATTCCATTGTTACTAAAAACACACCTCTTCATACATATGTTTGGGCCACACGCATGCAGTGGTTGTCTTCGGGGACTAGCTACTTGCGTGATTATTAGCGAGCTAGCCCATCTCCGGGGTCGCATAGACGGCCATCACTTTGACCAACAACAAGAGAGAGGTTGTACGACCAAGGTGGATTATTCTTGGTCCGTTTTACGATCCATCTAGGTGAGATATGCCTCTCTGGCCCGTCGATTGAAAGTGTGTGTGTGGGGGAGGGGGCTGCTACGTACTTCGCACTTTGCTAGGTGAACCTCAATTGGGGGGGCATGCATTCATAGCTTAGAATTCCCTTCGTGGCGACACGAGGGGGGCTGCTAGCTACTTTGCACTTTGCCTTGGTGAACCCCGGTTGGGGGGGCATGCATTCATAGCTTCGGATTCCCTTCGTGTCGACACGAGGGTGGGGGCTGCTAGCTACTTCACACTTTGCCAGGTGAACCTCGGTTGGGGCGGGGCATGCAATCATAGCTTAGGATTCCCTTCGTGCCGACATGAGGGAGGGGGTGATGTCTAGTATGCAACTTTATTCTTGTAGACTTGTGTCGGGCCTCCAAGCGCAGAGTTTCGTAAGACAGTAGCAATTTTCCCTCAAGTGGAGGACTTAAGGTTTATCAATCCGCGGGAGGTGTATGATGAAGATGGTCTCTCTCAAACAACCCTGCAACCAAATACAAGAAATCTCTTGTGTCCCTAACACACCCAATACAATGGCAAATTGTATAGGTGCACTAGTTCAGCGAAGAGATGGTGATAAAAGTGTAATATGGATGGTAGAAATATATTTTTTATAATCTGAATAAATAAAAACAGCAAGATAGCAAATAGTAAATGGGAACAAAAACGGTATTGCAATGCTTGAAAATGTGGCCTAGGGTCCGTACTTTCACTAGTGCAATCTCTCAACAGTGCTAATATAATTGGATCATATAACCGTCCCTCAACGTGCAATGAAGAATCACTCCAAAGTTCCTATCTAGCGGAGAACATAAGACAGAATTGTTTGTAGGGTACGAAACCACCTCAAAGCTATTCTTTCCGATCAATCTATCCTAGAGTTCATACTAAAATAACATGAAGCTATTCTTTCCAATCGATCTAACCAAGAGTTCGTACTAAAATAACACCAAAGCAAATACTGATTCATCATATTCAATCCAACACAAAGAACTTCAAAGAGTGCCCCAAGATTTCTATCAAAGAAACAGAGACAAGAACGTGCATCAACCCCTATGCATAGATTACCCACTGTCACCTCGGGAATTCACGAGTTGAGTGCCAAAACATATATCAAGTGAATCAATACGATACCCCATTGTCACCACGAGTATTCAATTGCAAGACATATATCAAGTGTTCTCAAATCCATAAAAGTACTCAATCCGATAACAACGAAATCACAAAGGGGAAACTCAATTCATCACAACAAGATAGAGAGGGGAAAACACAATATGATCCGACTATATTAACAAAGCCCGCGATACATCAAGATCGTGACATCTCAAGAACACGAGAGAGAGAGAGATTAAACACATAGATACTAGTACAAACCCTTAGCCCCGAGGGTGGACTACTCCCTCCTCATCGTAGTGACTGCCAGGATGATGAAGATGGCCACCGACGGTGATTCCCCCTCCAACAGGGTGCATGAAATGGTCTATATTGGTTTTTGGTGGCTACAGAGCCCTGCGGCGGCAGAACTTCTGATCTAGGTTAACCCCGAAGGGTTTTGCAATATTTGGTAATTTATAGGGCAAAGAGGGGGTGCGGGAGGCCACCGAGGTGGGCACAACCCACCTGGGCGCGCCTAGGCCCCCAGGCACGCCCTGGTGGGTTGTTCCCCCCTCGAGGCACCCCCAGGTGCTGCTCTGGCCCATCCTAGGTGTTCTAGTCCATCAAAAATCTCCAAAAAGTTTCGCGGTGTTTGGACTCCGTTTGATATTGATTTCCTGCGATGTAAAAAATAAGGTAAAAAGAGCAACTGGCACTGGGCACTGGGTTAATAGGTTAGTCCCAAAAAATGATATAAAGTTGCTACAAAATGATTGTAAAGCATCCAAGAATGATACTATAACGACATGAATACTTCATAAATTATAGATACATTGGAGATGTATTAGGGGGCTGCTAGCTACTTCGCACTTTGCTAGGTGAACCTCGGTTGGGTGGGGGCATGCATCCATAGCTTAGGATTCCCTTCGTGCCGACATGAGGAAGGGGGGCTGCTAGCTACTAGGTTAACCTCGGTTGGGGGGGAGGGGGCATGCATTCATAGCTTAGGATTACCTTTGTGCCGACACGATGGGGGTGGGGGCAAGCAATAGCATGCACTTTGCGAGATACGTGCCACATCGAACTTGCATTTGGTATTTGAAAATCAAACCACCCTTTTCATACATAAATTTGGTCCACATGCAAGTGTGTTCGTGTTCTGACCCTCTCCAGCGTCTTTTTTCGCCAAATTTATGAACATTAGACAAGTCGGATGACGCAACAGACATGGTTCACTCAAACTAGCCATGTGCATTGGGCTCCACGAGGCTTCCCCTCTCAAAAATATCTAACCGCCTGTAGCTTTTTTCTGTTTGATAACACACGGTTATTGTGTTTCGAACATATGTGATGTTTCTTGTTCCCAATCCCGCCTGCATCCCTTGAAAATATCTGCCCACCTCGAGGGTTTTTCTGTTTCATAACACTCGGTTGTTAGCTCCGGCCCGTGTGCGATGCACCATCATCAAAATTTTCAATAGCCCCGGCATTTCACTCCCGCGTTTGACTCCCTCGTAGTAAAATTTTCAGTACCCACATCATTTCCTCAAACACCCCCCGCCCCCCCTCCACACACACACACACACGAAAACCTCCTCGGGTGTGTGTGCGCGCACACACACACCCCTCCCTCGCTCGAAACCCTAGCAAGGTCCCCGCCGTTGCCGCCGCAAGGCCTCTATTGTCAGCATATGTCGGTTTGCCCGTGTAGCTTCCCACCGATCTCCATACCCAGGCCGCCCTGAGTTTCTTAGATGACGCCTGCCAATCGCCCCCTATGTTGGATAATGTAGTATTTCAAAAATGTTCCTATGATCACACAAGATCTATCTTGGAGATGCGTAGCAACGAGCGGGGAGAGTGTGTCCACGTACCCTCGTAGACCGAAAGCGGAAGCGTTTGGTAACGTGGTTGATGTAGTCAAACGTCTTCGCGATCCAACCGATCCAAGTACCAAACGTACGACACCTCCATGTTCAGCACACGTTTAGCTCAACGATGTCCCTCGATCTCTTGATCCAGTTGAAGACGAGGGAGAGTTACGTCAGCACGACAGCGTGGCAATGGTGATGATGAAGTTACTGGCGCAGGGCTTCGCCAAAGCACTACGACGATATGACCGAGGTGTGTAACTGTGGAGGGGGGCACCGCACACGGCTAAGACAATTGATCTTGTGTGTTCTAGGGTGCTCCCATGCCCCCGTATATAAAGGAGGGGAGGGGAAGGCCAGCCGGCCCTTTTAGGGCGCGCCAGGAGAGAGGAGTCCTACTAGGACTCCAAGTCCTAGTAGGATTGCACCTAGAGAAAGGGGAAGGAGGAAGGGAGATGGAGAAGGGAAGGAAATGGGGGCGCCGCCCCCTTCCCCTAGTCCAATTCGGACCCAAGGGGGGGCGTGGACAAACCCTTGTCGCCCTTGTCTCTCCCCACTAAGGCCCATGAAGGCCCATTAGTTCCCCCGGGGGGTTCTGATAAGCCTCCGGCACTCCGATAATTACCCGGTACCTCTCGGAACTCATCCGGTGTCCGAATAACATCGTCCAATATATCATTCTTTATGTATCGACCATTTCGAGACTCCTCGTCATGTCTGTGATCTCATCCGTGACTCTGAACAAACTTCGGTCATCAAATCACATAACTCATAATACAAATCATCATCGAACGTTAAGCATGCGGACCCTACGGGTTCGATAACTATGTAGACATGACCGAGACACGTCTTTGGTCAATAACCAATAGCAGACCATGGATGCTCATATTGTCTCCTAAATATTCTACAAAGATCTTTATCGGTTAAACCGCATAACAACATACGTTGTTCCCTTTGTCATCGGTATGTTACTTGCCCGAGATTCGATCGTCGGTATCACCATACCTAGATCAATTTCGTTACTGGCAAGTCTCTTTACTCATTCCGCAATGCATCATCCCGTGACTAACTCATTAGTCACATTGCTTGCAAGGCTCATAGTGATGTGCATTGCCGAGAGGGCCTAGAGATACCTCTCCGATACACGGAGTTACAAATCCTAATCTCGATCTATGCCAACTCAACAAACACCATCAGAGACACCTGTTGTAACACCCCGGATGTAACTTTCCATATTAGTAACTCCAGCCCTTGCCATTTCTGACTATGTGATATTATATTCTCTTTGTGGTTGGGTTTTTGTCTTTTTTTTGCATTTTTTTAATGTCATGCATTTCATCTCATGTCATCATGTGCATCTCATTTGCATTCGTGTTCGTGTCATGCATCCAGTCATTTTCCCCGTTGTCCATTTCCCAATCCGGCACTTCCACATACACCCATTGCACCCCTCAAGTCTCGTTTTGTGAGCGGGATAAAAATGTTCTCGGAATGGGTCGAGATTTGTCGAGTGGCCTTGGTACATCACCGGTAGGCTGCCTGTCAAATTTCGTTCCATTTGGAGGTCGTTTGATACCCCTACTGTTAACCGGGTAACCGCAAAAGCCCCTCTTTTGTTGTAGCCCAACACCCCCCCCCAAAACAGCCCACTAACCCATCTAAACCCCCTCCATGCTCTCCCTCGTTGGATCACAATCGTGTGGGCGAAAACCACACCTCATTTGGACACTCCTAGCTCCCCTACCTACATATTTGCCTCCCCCTCCTCATTTTTCGGGGTAAAAACCCTAGATCCCTCTCCACCACGCCGCCGGACACGCCCCACGCCGCCGTCCGCACCACTCCCGTTGTGACACGTGGCAGCCGCCGCCGCCCACCACGTCGGCCCGCCGAGCCCGCATTCAGCCCCCGCAAGCCCGCCACCGCGTCGCCGCCTCCCGCTGGTCAACACCTCCGTGTGCCGCCCAAGCCGAGGCTCTCTCCGCCACCCGATGCCTCCTCGCTGGCACGCCACCGCGATATCATCGCAAGTCGCCACCACCGCCATCGCAGCTCACTGCCTCCGCCGCATCGCCCCGCGCCGCCTCACCGTCCTCCGCCATTCCCTGGAGCCAGATCCGACCGGCCCTCGCCGGCGACGTCCTCCCTGTCATGAAATTGTCACGGCAGATGTCCTAGCAAAAGGACTTGGTTGTAGGGCCATCGCAACTAGGAAGCTTAAAGGGGTTAATCAGGACAAAGGACACGAGAGGTTTATACTAGTTCGGCCCCTTGCGATGAAGGTAAAAGCCTACGTCTAGTTGTGTTGGAATTGCTGGGGTTTCGATGACCAGGGAGCGAATCCGCTTTGCCTGGCTTTGAGTTGTTGTTTCTCGTCCTAAGCCGCTGCCGGGTCGTCCCCTTATATACATGGGTTGACGCCTGGGGGCCTACAGAGTCCTGGCTGGCTCATAAAACGTGTCCGGCCCGGTGACTTCTTTTATATGCCTTTCTTTACAAGTCTTTCTTTACATACGGCGGTTTACAATATTGGGCCTTAAGCCGCCTCTGGGCTTAGGCCTTCTACAAGTCTTAATAAACTATCGCCTTGAATATTACTAGGCTTCTTTTGTAACCCGCCATTGGGGTTGACCCGGCCCCTCCTGGGCGGGTCTTACCTGGTAGCTATATTCCCAACATTAGGCCCCAGGTTGACTTGAACTTTGTTCTTTGTAAATCTTCATTACTTAAACGAAATCCATCTTCCTCTCTCTGTAAAAACTCTGTAACCCGCCATGACGTCATCTTCTGAAAACACGAAAGCCTGCTATGACGTCATCTTCAACGGATCTTTATCCTTAAATGTCTTCCGAGAATCGAGGCGTCCGTTTAGTTGGATAATCATTATTTGGGTCTTCCTCGATTTTCGCACCTGCCTGTTCGCTTATCCGCTTATAAATAGGCATGACCTGGTCTTTTCTCATTCTTCCCTCTCTTCGTCGTCTTCGTCTCGCAACCCTACTGCTGCTCGAGCTCCGCCGCCATCGCAGAGCACCTCGTCTTCGTCGACCTTGGCCGCTGCATCAACCTGAATCGGTCTAGAGAACGGCGGCGACCCTCCGCAGAAGATCTATGGCTGTAAGTGTTTTACCTTCCTGATCCTCATATCCGCATTAGGGTTTCTAGGTTTCTGCGTGTTCTTCATAGTTCATCACAGTTTCTTTATAGTTCTTCCACTGCAGCTTCTTCTTGATCCAAAAAGAACATATACTCATGCGGTAGTTGTTTTTGTGCCCATTCTTGATACCAGTAGATCCCTTTTTCTAGTACAAAGACCTCATTAGAACTCACGAACTCATCTGTGCTAGATTTTTAGGTCTAGAATATTTTCCATTTTGAACGGCCATTTGATCCAGAATAATATCAAGAAATTAGGAAACTTGTTTGCCTCAACACTTGGCCAATTCTGTTTCTGGCATTTCTCAAATATCTATAGTCATGGCGGCTTATTACGCTAGCACACTTTTCCCTTATATGACATTAGCCCTTACTTAAGCCGCCATTACTCATTTGCACCATCATCATTTAACTTCACCATTGAATTGAACCGACACGTTACATTCTTTTCAGTTTGTCCTTTGATCATCATGCCGTCAAAAGCACCGACTGTCTGCAACTGAGTCCCTTCCACAGTCACTGAAGATACCTTGAAGGAATTCTTCACCATAGGATTTTTGCCAGGGAAAAGTGTTATGTCTTATCGTGCACCTGTCCCGGACGAGGAACGGCCTAATCCCAAAGACGGTGAAGTTATTGTCTTCTCTGACCACATGAATCGGGATTTTACACCACCCGGCTCAAAGTTCTTCAGAGACGTTCTTCATTTTTTCAAACTTCACCCTCAAGATATTGGACCCAATTCCATGTCCAACATATGCAATTTTCAAGTTCTCTGTGAGGTGTATCTTCAAGAAGAGCCGACTGTGGAACTCTTCAGAGAGTACTTTTATCTGAACCGCCAGAATGAGTGTACTAATGGCCCTAGCTTGGAACTCAGTGGAATCTCAATTCAGCACCGACAGGGCGCCGTCTTTCCCTTAATAGTCTTACCGACTCATCCCAAAGATTGGAATCAGACCTGGTTCTATTGCCAAGATACGTCTCCAGCCAACGAAAAACCACTGCCGGGTTATCGCGCGGAGCGTCTAGATTCCAAGTTTGTGCTCCCTGATAAGCTTACTGCTGCTGAACGCAAGAAGCTTATTCCATCTATTAAAAGGATCAATGCCTTACTGGGGAATGGCTTAACCGGAGTTGACTTGATCCGCTGCTGGATCTCATGGCGGGTCGTTCCTCTAAGCCGCCGATCCAAATTGATGTATGAATATGGCGGAGGCCCAGGTGACTCTCTGCGTTACAACTCTGTACAACTAACTGAAGAAGATATTGTTTCAATGTCAACCATCCTTGTGAACGGCAAGTATGAGGACTGTAGTAAGGTTGGGTTAAACCCCTTCTGTAAACATAACCCGACACTAGAGGTGAGAAAACCCTGACCTCCTCTTTTTGTGTTTTCCTCAGTAATTTTAAATACTTGCATGACCTTTTATCCTATTTATTTGTTTACAGGCCAAATCCGACTTCTAGAAAGCCAAGTATGACCATGAAGCTACCAAGAAGGCTAGAGCCGCCTCCATAGCCGCCAGGAAGACGACCCGGAGGTCCAAGAAGAAACGGAGCACTACTTTAGACCTGTTAAAGCTTGACGATGATTCTGAGTCAGAGGTAGCCCTTGACTCCCTTGGCCAGTTTTTTAATAACCTTATTGACACTGACTATTGCCAGGAAGACACGGGGGCCAGTCAGGCCGTAGAAGAAGAGGTAACTATTTCTCTGACTCAGCCCATTTGCCAAGACAGAAACTTCGACTGGTAACCTGGAAAGTAAGGTTTTCGCACCCATTGGCTTATTTGGACCCTCATTTTCTTTTGAAAAAACAGCAACATGAGAGCCGCCGTCAGGCCCGGAATAATGACGACGACGAACCGCCTTCCGTTTTACAACAAACTCCTCGAAAGCACCAGAATGAGGTTTCTTTCACCTTCATCTGTTGCTTTCATTAAGGAATCTATTCTCTTGCCTCATCGACTTTACCTTTTACAGGAGGTTTCTCCCTCGTCTGGCGACTCATCTCAGACTCAATTTCCGGCTTTCAAGACTGCCCCTGGGTAAGGAAAATCGTCTTTCCTCTGCAACTTTAAAACTGCATTATTATGCTAACTGTCTCATAAAAAATCTTTCTCAGCGGTCAAGCGAAGTCCAAGAAAGCTAAAGTTATCAAACCGGCAGAAGACCCGAGAAATCTTGCACCTGAACCGGCAACATCAACTCCTGCCGCTCAATCTGTAGTGCCAGAAGATCCGGCTGTCCATGCTCAATCGGACCCTCCTGAACTGTCAACTGATGATACCATTGTTAATCCCTCTACAGTCAGACCATCCGGTTCAGCTAACCCGCCAACATCCTCTGATCATTACATTCTGATCACTCGCAGCAGATTTGTTGTGCCGGATAATCCGACTGTGCTAGCCAGGCATTCTGCCAAACAGGAGGCCTTAGAGAGGCAGAAAGTACAGTTTGATATCTCTCACTACACTCATCTGAATGCTACTGACATACTTCCCGGCTATCTCAATCATGTGCATTCCAGCCGTGAGTCGGAAATTGAGATGGTCAAGCAATTGCAGCTAAAATATGAGGTATGTTTTCCGGCTTATTTATACTCTGTCAGCCCCCAAGTCTTCAGATGATGATCCTGAATGATCTGTAGACTTTATGATATAGGTTGAAACTTTGCCTCTGAAAGTCCAATAGAGTAGCATAAACTTGACCTGTAGTCCCCAAGGGCTGGCTCAATTTATCATAAATGAACCGGTACTTAACTTTATAACTGTCTTTTACTAGTCCCAATAAGTACTGCAATCTGACTCAATCTTGAAAAACTTTCTGAATATCATGCATTAGCCCCGAAGTGCCAAGTGTTGTTACTTTGTAAAACACTTGGGACTTGAAACATATAAGAGTCATAAAAAATTTCTTTGGTAGACATTAGCCCCCAAGTGTCAAGTGGTATTGTTGTGCAAAGTACTTGAGACTTGAACCCTTATAACTTTTAGTTTAAGCCTTGACATATCTGTGTATGTTTTGCAGAACGCCCTATCTGAATTGGGCTCCCAATTAACTGAAGCAAAGACCCGGCTGGCGGATCAAGAGGCAGAAATCAAAATTGCTGACTCTAAACTCCAATTGAGTCTTTCTGAGACAGAAAAATTAAAGACCAACTTGACTGCAAAGAAGAAATCCTGGGCCGAAGAAAAGACGCTGCTGGTTCAACGTGCCGAAACAGCTGAGGCGGCTCTTGAAGAGGTTACCTTAGAGCTCACTGGCTTAAAGAACCGTGTCTCTCAAATGGTATCTGCCATCTTCGGTAAGTCATTTGTATTAATCACTTATACCTTATTGTGACCAGGAATATAAACCACCTACTGAACCTTTGTTGAAAATAACTCATAGGTCCACGAAGCCAAAATCTGAGCCAAGATAGTGTGACCAAACTGAAGGCGGTTTATACCTTAGTGGAGCAGTTGTATACTGGTGCTCAACGAGCACTTGCTGCTATCTCCCCTACCAACCAAGGACCCAACCGGCTGAGTGACATTTTGAAGAAATTATCGATCTTACCCGCCAGGTTTCAAGAGGTCAAACGATCCTATGCCAGAGCCGGAGCCCTGACAGCCCTGAGCCGCTCCAGAGCCTGGGTGCCAGATCTAGACCCAGCGGATGTAGCTAAGGGGTACCCTACCATGAAGGAAGACGGGACTCTATTTGAGCAAGATGACTTCATTGCCTGCATGAGGGGAGTTCGACCTCAAGCTACCGTCCTTGGAGATGAGACCAAGATCGATAAATATCAGCCGGGTTTTGATATGGAAAATAAGAAGATGGCGACTCCCTGTTATAAAGTGACGGCTCTTATCCCGTCGGTTCGCCCACATACATTTGCCCAGAGATTGACCCAACCGGCTTAATTGATGATGAGGCTGAATTCATTGCTTTGAACGGCTTTGATTGGTCCAGTCCCTGCTTTCAACCAGTGGAGGGAGGTGAACCGGCCAGGGGGGAGTCATATCCATCTGAACAATCCAGCTTTTAGCTTAGGACCTGTCTTAAGAGAGAGAAACAGTAACCTTTTGGGCTCTTAATGCCTTGTAATAGGTAAAACTGCATATTTTGCCTATGCCATCGTGCATAAGATGTCGTGTGTGACTCTTTGCTCCTGATGTCAATATATGCATCACATCTATGGTTACATCTGTAATATTTCAACTTTGTTCCTGTAGAAAAGGAAAAAACTGGCTTGGCGGTTTAGCACCGGACGGGTCAGAACACCCGGTACAAGACCAATGATTTTATCATAGTAGAAAAAACAGAACCATACGTGAAATAAACAAGGTTGACACAACCTTTGATTAATGAAAAAACACAGAAAAATCTATTCATGAATAACATAGTCATACCTGTGTTCTTTGCATCTGGACTACCAGTCTATATGACCCGGGTGATGAGGTTGATGACTCAGTTTTTTTGAGAAGTCAATGCTTCTATATGCCTGATGACTATCGTGCCTTGGCGGTTTATTGTCAAATAGCCAAGCCGGTGAAAAAACCATGCTGATCGTTTAGATTTGAGACAACAAAGACCAGTAAAACAAAATAGCAGATTGCAAACAACATAAATTAACTTTTTAACTGAAATTTGGGGTTTCTGATTCGAATACGATCAGTAAACCTGACCAAAGGGGTTAAGCTAAGATTCGAATACGATCATATAGCCCCAGTGGCTTTGGCGTTGCGCCGATCAAGAGGGTACCGACAGCTATGTTCTCTTTGGTTCGAATACGACCTATGTTTGAATAGGAAGCCCCCAAATGACCTCGAGAGGTTTTTAACGACCCTGATTGAATACGATGCAAGTCAGACCCAGAAGGGGTTAAGCTATGATTCAGATACGATCAAGAAGCCCCATAGTGAGTTTGGCTTTGAGCCGATCAAGAGGGGTACGACAGCTATGTTCTCTTTGGTTCGAATACGACCTATGTTTGAACAGGAAGCCCCCAAGTGATCATGAGATTTACAGCTAGATTTGAATACGATCATAAGCCGGACTAGAAATGTTAAGCTAGATTCAGATATGATCAGCTCCTTAATAGTCATGAAAATAGTAAAGATATATGATCTTTGAAGAAGAAAAAGACAGAGGTCCTGCTTTACTACTTATCATAGTATATACAACGTCAAAGTCTGTACATGACGACAGCCGGTAGCTTAGGTGTAGTATGGCCGAAGCTGAGCAATGTTCCATGGCCAGCGGGTCTCCTCCTCCGACTTACGTGAGTCTTTGTGCTCTCAAACTTCAATGAGGTAATATGACCCGTTGTTTAAATTCTTGCTGACCACAAAAGGTCCTTCCCAAGGAGGGGATAGTTTGTGTGCATCAGACAAATCCTGGATGAGCTGGAGCACCAGGTCACCTTCTTGAAAAATCATGGACTTAACCCGGTGGTTGTGTTAACGGCGAATGTCATGTTGATAAATTGTTGATCGATCTGCCTCCAAGTCTCTCTCCTCATCTAACAAGTCAAGTGCATCCTATCGGGCTTGTTCATTATTAGCTTCAACGTAAGCCGCCACGCGAGGCGAGTCATGACGGATGTCACTGGGCAGCACCGCTTCCGCTCCATAAACCATGAAGAAAGGCGTATAACTTGTAGACCTGTTAGGAGTGGTGTTGATACTCCATAGCACCGAGGGTAATTCCTCTACCCAACAACCCGACATCCGTTGTAAGGGAAGCATAAGCCGGGGCTTGAGACCTTTTAAGATTTCCTGATTTGCTCTCTCAGCTTGACCATTAGATTGAGGGTGAGCTACGGAAGAAACATCAAGCCGGATATGCTCACGTTGACAAAACTCCTCCATAGCACCTTGGGACAAATTAGTGCCATTGTGAGTGATAATGGTGTGTGGAAAACCAAAGCGAAAAATCACCTTTTTCATGAACTGAACCGCCGTGGCTGCATCACACTTACTCACCGGCTCTGCCTCAACCCATTTTGTGAATTCATCAACTGCCACTAAAAGATGTGTCTTTTTATCCTTATACCTTTTGAAAGGTCCAAGCATGTCAAGCCCCCAAACTGCAAACGGCCAAGTGATTGGAATCATCCGCAACTCTTGAGTCGGCACATGCGCTCGTTGTGCAAATTTTTGACATCCATCACACCTACTGACCAGATCCTCTGCATCAGCATGAGCCGTTAACCAGTAAAAACCATGACGAAAAGCTTTGGCCACAAGAGACTTTGACCCGGCGTGATGACCACAATCCCCTTCAGGGATCTCACGAAGTATTTCTTGACCTTCTTCAGGAGAAACACAACGCTGAAACGCTCCAGTGACGCTACGATGATACAACTCTCCGTCAGAAATCGTCATTGACTTGGACCGCCGGGTTATCTGTCGGGCCAGGGTCTCGTCCTCTGGCAACTCGCCCCGGGTCATGTAAGCCAGGAACGGTACTGTCCAATCTGGAATAACATGAGTAGCCGCCACTAACTGTGCCTCCGGGTCAGGAATGGCCAAACCTTCCTCTGTAGGCAACTTAACAGACGGGTTATGTAAAACATCCAAAAAGGTGTTAGGGGGTACCGGCTTACGCTGAGATCCCAACCGGCTTAAGGCATCGGCCGCTTCGTTTTTTCTACGGTCAATGTGTTCCACTTGATAACCCTTAAAATGCCCTGCAACAGTGTCGACATCACGGCGATAAGCCGCCATGAGAGGATCCTTGGAATCCCACTTGCCTGACACCTGTTGAGCCACCAAATCTGAATCGCCAAGGCACCGGACCCGGCTCAGACTCATCTCTTTAGCCATCCGAAGACCATGGAGCAAGGCTTCGTATTCAGCTGCGTTGTTAGTGCACGAAAACATCAATCGCAACACATAACAAAACTTGTCACCTCGAGGAGAGGTTAAAACAACTCCAGCCCCCGAGCCTTCCACTTGTCTAGACCCGTCAAAATGAATTGTCCAATATGTGTTGTCTGGCTTCTCCTCCGATATCTGCAATTCTGTCCAGTCATTAATGAAGTCAACCAGTGCTTGAGACTTGATCGCAGTGCGTGGCACATATTTTAAACCATGAGATCCAAGTTCAATGGCCCACTTGGCGACTCGTCCTGTAGCTTCTCTATTTTGAATAATGTCTCCTAGAGGGGCAGAGCTAACCACAGTAATTGGGTGACCCTGAAAGTAATGCTTGAGCTTCCGGCTTGCCATGAACACCCCATAAACCAGTTTTTGCCAATGTGGATATCTCTGTTTGGACTCAATGAGCACCTCACTGACGTAGTAAACCGGCCGTTGAACCGGATGTTCCTTGCCAGCCTCCTTGCGCTCTACAACAATGGCCACGCTGACAACATGTGAGTTAGCAGCCATGTACAACAACAACGACTCTTTCTCAACTGGAGCAGCAAGAACCGGCAGCTCAGCGAGCTGTTTCTTCAGATCCTCAAAAGCAGAGTTAGCAGCGTTATTCCAGACAAAGTCATCCGCCTTTTTCATCATTTGATACAAAGGCATTGCCTTCTCCCCTAACCGGCTTATGAACCGGCTTAAGGCAGTGATGTGACCCGCCAGCCGCTGAACGTCATTGATGCACACCGGTTTGTCCAGAGATGTTATTGCCTTAATTTTCTCCGGGTTAGCCTCAATACCTCTGTTAGACACCAAAAAATCCAAGAGTTTGCCAGCTCAGATTCCAAAAACACACTTGGCCGGGTTAAGCATCAGCTTGTAGACCCGGAGGTTATCAAAGGTTTCCTTCAGATCTGTTACCAAGGTTTCCTTCTCTCTAGAATTCACCACTATATCATCCACATAAGCATGAACATTACGCCCAATATGACTGTGAAGGCAATTCTGCACACACCGTTGATAAGTCGCCTGGACACTCTTAAGCCCAAAAGGCATAGACACATAGCAGAAGGCTCCCAACGGAGTGATGAAAGTTGTCTTCTCCTGGTCCTTGACTGCCATCTTGATCTGATGATAACCTGAATAGGCATTCAGAAAACTCAAATGCTCACAACCCGTCGTAGCATCAATGATCTGATCAATACGAGGTAGAGCAAAAGGGTCAGCCGGACAAGCTTTGTTCAAATAGGTGTAATCCACACACATACGTCAGGTGCCCTTTTTCTTGAGTACAAGCACCGGGTTAGCAAACCACTCTGGGTGAAAAAAATTCCACAATGAACCCGGCCGCCAAGAGCCGGGCCACCTCTTCTCCGATGGCCTTGCGCCTTTCCTCGTTAAACCGCCGAAGGAACTGCCTGACCGGCTTAAACTTTGTATCAATGTTAAGAGTGTGCTCAGTGAGTTCTCTTGGGACACCCGGCATGTCAGAAGGCTTCTGTCAGTGTCAAAACCAGCGGATCTCGGGTAGTGGGTCCCGAACTGTGCGTCTAGGCCGGATGGTAACAGGAGGCAGGGAACACGATGTTTTACCCAGGTTCGGGCCCTCTTGATGGAGGTAAAACCCTACGTCCTGCTTGATTAATATTGATGATATGGGTAGTACAAGAGTAGATCTACCATGAGATCAAGGAGGCTAAACCCTAGAAGCTAGCCTATGGTATGATTGTTGTATATGGAGTTGATTGTCTACGGACTACAACCCTCCAGTTTATATAGACACCGGATAGGGTTAGGGTTACATAGAGTCAGTTACAATGGTAGGAGATCTTGAATATCCACATTGCCAAGCTTGCCTTCCACACCAAGGAAAGTCCCATCCGAACACGAGACGAAGTCTTCAATCTTGTATCTTCATAGTCCAGGAGTCCGGCTGAAGGTATAGTCCGGCTACCCGAACACCCCCTAATCCAGGACTCCCTCAGTAGCCCCTGATCCAAGCTTCAATGACGACGAGTCCGGCGCGCAAATTGTCTTCGGCATTGCAAGGCGGGTTCCTCCTACAAGTCCTTCATAGAAGATTGTAAACACCAAGAATAGTGTCCGGCTCTGCAAAATAAGCTTCCACATATTGCCATAGAGAGAATAATATTAACACAAATCAAATCTGCTGACGTATTCCGCAGTGCGTCAACACACTACAGCCAAGTCCTTCACTCGAATCGTTTTCACTTTTCCACCTCAGCGTGTTTTGCGAGGCGGTTTCCTTGGCACGTCTTGTCAAAGCAGAGATCGTGTACCCCGCTTTTACGGGATTCTCATCAATACGGATGTGGGTAACCCAACCGCGCCACTTATCACGGCACTTGGGAGGCAAGCGAGTTTTACTAGGCAGGTGGGGACACACAACCGCATCCGCCCATATAAGGGGACAAGGATCCACCTTTTTACCTACGCTTTCTTCCTCCTTTGCCTATCCATCTCCTGCGCACCCGAGCTCCAGCGCCCAAGCCCACACTTCCCACCTCAACCTTCTCCAGCAATGTCCAGAGTGGGAGGCAAGTGGATGGTCTCCTCCGTCACGGAGGGCAAAATCAAGAAGCTAAGGAAGGCCGGATACCTGTCCAAGGACATCGCGCACCGGCTTCCCGAAGAGGGGCAGCTTCTCCCCACCCAAGGCCCCATGAGAGGGTAGTATTTCTCCCCCACTTCCTCCGCGGACTGGGTTTTCCACTCCAACCATTTGTCCGGGGGCTCATGTTCTACTACGGCCCGGATCTCCACGATCTGGCTCCGAACTTCACCCTCAACATCTCGGCGTTTATCGTCGTGTGCGAGGCTTTTCTCCACATCCGCCCCCATTTCGGCCTCTGGCTCAAGACCTTCAACGTCATGCCCAAGGTGGTGCGCGGCAGCCAGGCGGAGTGCGGAGGCGCCATGGCGGGCAAGATGGCCAACGTCCTATGGTTCGAGGGCTCTTTCGTGGAGACCCTAAAGGGATGGCAATCCGGGTGGTTTTATATCACCGAGTCGCGCGATCCGGAATGGACCGCAGCCCCCGATTTCCGATCCGGACCCCCCACGCAGCTTATGTCCTAGAAAGAGACGGGCCTGTCGTGGGGTGACGAAAAAGAGGTGACCGGATTGCAAACATGCATCCAGTCCTTGGTGAACAAGACAGTCCGGCTTGTTAATATAATCCAGGTTATGCTCGTCCGCCGGATCCTCCCGTGCCAACAACGGGATTTTAATCTGTGGGAGTTCGACCCGGCGCAGCATCAAACCCTCAGCAGGCTCTTCGACACGACGTACGAAGACTCCTGGAAGATGCTATTCAAGGGCGCCGAGGCTCCCGCATCCGCTTCCGAGGACCGCGGATACAGCTCGCAGCGTCACGCCAGCGAGGTAAGCCATCTACACCTTTTACAGGATGTTAAGCTTTTTTCATAGTTTGACTCTATGCGGGATCTAAACTCCCTTACCTTTGATAGGCTTGGCGGGCGATATCCGGACCGATTAACTGTCCGGCTCCGCTGCCCGAAGACCCAGCCCCAGCTCTACTAGTGAAGCTGCTGGTTCCGGCGCCTTATGTGGTGCCGGAGAAGAAGGCCAAGAAGAAGAGGACCACGGGGACTCGAAAGAGTGCCCGCAACATGGTGGTGTCGGACTCGTCATCTGACGAGTCCGAGACGCCCTCCTTCCGCGAAAACGAGGAGGAGGAAGAAGAAAACTCTCCCCCCAGCGGAGGGAGGAGAGAAGAGGAAGGCCGCCCCAACAGGGGAGGCCGAGGGGTCTAGGAAAAGGAAGACCCCTCCGCCGGACTACGCCTCCAACGCCGAAGACGGCAAAGAGGAGTGGCCAAATAGGGCCAAGCGTCCGGCGAAATCGTAAGTTCGGATATTAGAGTAACTCATGATGTTCCTTTGGTGCACAGCTTTCCCTAATGTCGAATGTAATTATGCAGTCCGCCCCGGGCCGAATTCGACGAATCGTCGGGCGGCTCCCTGGACTCATCGGACGTGAACTCAGTTCCGCCCGCTGTCTCCCCCCGCACTGCAGACGACGCCGAAGTGGCGTCGCGACAAGCTCCGGGGCAGGAGGAGGTGGTCCCGGAGGAGCCGCAAGGCAACCTCCCGGACTCCAGGAGTGAAGGGGATAAGGCTCCCCAGGGCTCTCAGTCCCGCTTTGTGCCGGACACCGCGCCGGAATCTTCCACGGTTCCGGACCGCGGTAGGCGAACTCCTTCCAAGAGGAGCAAGCCTTCTGAGCCGGCGGCCTCCGTCCAACCGGAGGTGCCGGATAATCTGCTGGAGGTGCTTGACGATGCCTCCATCGACGAGGGGCACCGTACTATTATGAGTACGGTGATCCAGAAGGTTCAGTCCGCCAAAAGCAGACTGACTGAAGCTTGCGCTAGCCTTCTAATAGGCTTCGAGGTAAGTAAAAATATGTAAAAATATTACAGCATAGACAGTAGCCCCTGATGCTCTGTTTGGCGTTCGGAAATAAAAGCCGAATAGAGGATCTATTAAATATCGCAGGAGTCTAACAAAAAAGAGTCAATATGCGTATGCAGGCTTCGCTGCTATCCACCGCCGCACTGACTGCGGAGGTGGGTGTCCTGAAGCAGGACCTCGAGCGGACCGAGCAAGAGCTCGGCCTTGCCAAGCGGCGGCTCGAGGAGGAAGAAGGTATGAAATACCTTACAGAAAAAGTGCCTATAGAAAGGCTTGATTGCAAAAAGAGTAACAGGATTGTACTGCTTATTGTAGGGGCCACGACTGAGGTGGCGACCCTTAAGCAGGCGCTGTCTGAGGCCGAAAAGAAAACGGCCGTGGAGCGCACCGAACGAGACAGACTTGGGGCTCAGGTCGGCGAGGTGCAGCAAGAGCTTCAGGCTCTCATGAAAAAACATGAGAATTTGGAGCTGGAGTCAAAGGCGCAAGCATCCGAGCTTGCAACGGCCCTAGAGGCTGCCAAGTCTGCCAAGGCCGAAGCCCAAAAGGCCCTCCGAGAGTTGGAGGAGATGAGGAAGATAGCAGCGGGTAAGGCATTCTTTATGCAAAGCAGAAATATAAAAGTGAACTACCTGTTACTTACCCAAATCCGGAGCTCTCCAGGGGCATTCGCAGATCTTCCCCGCAGTGTATCCGACGCCGCTGCATTCTACCGAGCTGAAGAGGGTAGCTCAACGGAGAAGGTGTTCTGGTCTCAGTATTCTGAGGCCGGACACCCTGTGCCCTTGAGTGACCAGCTGAAACAGCTGGTCGAGCTCCACAAGGCGGCCGAGCAGGCCATGAAGGGCTTCATAGTTCGGCTGTGGCCCGGAGAGGCCCTGCCTGGGAGCTATTTCGGGCTGGTGCGGCGGCTGGTGGAGGCCTGTCCGAGGCTAGAGGTCATCAAGCGCTTTGTCTGCATCGAAGGTGCCCGTCGGGCCCTTGCCCGTGCAAAGGTGCACTGGGGTAAGCTGGACGGTGAGAAGCTTGTGAAGGATGGGCCGCCGCCGGGGAAGGAGCATCGCAAGCCCGAGAACTACTACAAGGATGTTCTTGCAGGTGCCCGCCTTGTGGCGGATGAATGTACCAAGGATGTGATATTTGAATGAACTCACTCGTGTTTATCCTGTGCGCTGAAAACTTGTTCATATGCGCTAAGCAATGCTTATTGAATTTAAAATATTACTTTCTGTGCGGTCGTTTATCAAAAATTGAGAGATGGCCAGTCGTCGGCTTCAGCCCCCGTGCCACTAGTGCTGGGGTGTTCGGGATAAACCTGAGCGCTCTTTTTCCCATAGTCGGGTCCTTCGAGGGAGGTGCTCAGCACAACGAACCAGGCAATCGAACTATAATGCTTGAGCACTCTCACTTAGCCATAGAACTCTATAATCTTAAATTTTGGCGAAGCCCCTAGTTCAGAAGACCGAGTTCGGGGCGCTATCCACGCCTTGGCCGGACAAAGCCAGCTCCTCGCTCGAAGCGGCATAAGCCTTTAGGGACTCGAAAAACCTCTCGAACAGCGACCGGTCTCTCGCCACATCATGACAGTCAGTTTTAGCTTTCTCCACTGAGGTGCTTAACCCAGCTGAACCGGGGCACAATCGCAGTGGTTCTCCTAGTGCTACCTTAGCCGATAGAGCGGAACGTAAGGCACCAAAACATAGGAGCCGGGCAAACCCAACTATTGACCCAAATCATGATTCGGAGCCGATGCATATAGTGCTATAAGTTCGGGGTGCCGCACTTGTGAAAGTGTACGGACTTCTCACACCATTATGAGGGGTACTGAAGCCCCTGGCGTGTTTGTCGTACCATGGTGTATGGGTGCAATCATGTCATTTAATAAACATAAATGTGAAAAGAAGATAATGCAAAAAAATAGACAAGAAGCTAGGCATTGTTTATAGAGAGGCTATTTATCAAAGCCGAACAATACAAATAGTGTGGTAAGCAAAAGATATTGGACTATTCAGTATGTCCTGACCAGGGGCAGGCCGCGGAATTGTATTTAAAACAGGTATACCGCTCGTAACAGAGACCACCTGGGAGTTCCATAATGCGGCATGGCTTGTCTGCCTCCCTGGATCTTGCATCGTTTGTGCGGCAGTCGAATAGCCGAACAGGTCGTCCGAAGTATGGAGTACTGAAAGTAAGAAAAAATTAAAAAAGAATCCGGTAGCCCCTAGTACGTTTTAAGCCGTATTTTGGGCGTGCCGTTATTGTGCCCCTTCCCCTGTGCCCATGGTATTTCAAGGGCGTAGTTATGTACGTGAGGTACTGGTTTCGCTATGTCGCGAAAGCTGGGGTTGGGGCCGCATTGCTATGCTTGCTAAAAGTGTGCTAGGCGGTTCTGCTGTGGGTTACTCCGAGCGCGCTTGGCAGTGTCTGGCTTTTTAATGGCCGGACTGGAGAATTTCCTGAGAAGGCTACTTTGTACCTCCGCTGCGAGAGCCGCCGTATGCTCCTCCGTACGGAGGGAGCGTTCGGTGTTTCCGTTGACCGTAATTACTCCTCGAGGGCCTGGCATCTTGAGCTTGAGATATGCGTAGTGCGGCACCGCATTGAACTTTGCGAATGCGGTTCGTCCGAGCAGGGCGTGATAGCCACTGCGAAACGGGACTATATCGAAGATTAACTCTTCGCTTCGGAAATTGTCCGGGGATCCGAAGACCATGTCAAGTGTTACTGAGCCTGTACAGTTGGCTTCTACACCTGGTATAACGCCTTTAAAGGTCATTCTTGTGGGCTTAATCCTTGAGGGATCTATGCCCATTTTCCGCACTGTATCCTGATAAAGCAGGTTCAGGCTACTGCCGCCGTCCATGAGGACTCTTGTGAGATGAAATCCGTCGATGATTGGGTCGAGAACCAGTGCGGCAAAGCCGCCATGACGGATGCTAGTGGGATGGTCCCTTCGATCAAAAGTGATCGGGCAGGAGGACCATGGGTTGAACTTTGGGGCGACTGGCTCCATCGCGTATACGTCCCGTAGCGCACGCTTCTGCTCCCGCTTGGGAATGTGGGTTGCGTATATCATGTTCACCGTCCGCACTTGTGGGGGAAAGCCCTTTTGTCCATTGTTGTTCAGCGGCTTGGGCTCCTGGTCGTCGCTGTGCAGCCCCTTGTCTCTGTTTTCGGCCCTTAACTTGCCTACCTGCTTGAACACCCAACAATCCCTGTTAGTGTGATTGGCTGGCCTTTCGGGGGTGCCATGTATCTGGCACAAGCGATCGAGTATTCGGTCCAAACTGGACGGGCCCTGAGTATTCTTTTTGAATGGCTTTTTCCGCTGACCGGATTTATAGCCTTTGAATCCGGCATTAACTGCCGTGTCTTCATTGCTGTCGCTGCTAACGCGATGTTTTTGCTTATTCCGACGTGTCCTGCCACTTTTGCCCTTGGTATCCGAATTACCAGGGTTCTTTGATAAGTTGTTACTGCGAGCTAGCCAGCTGTCTTCTCCCGCGCAAAAGCAGGTCATGAGTGTCGTGAAGGCTGCCATGGATTTCGGCTTTTCCTGTCCCAGGTGTCGGGCAAGCCACTCGTCGCGGATGTTATGCTTGAAGGCTGCTAGGGCCTCTGCGTCCGGACAGTTGACTATCTGGTTTTTCTTTGTTAGGAACCGTGTCCAGAATTGTCTGGCCGATTCCTCTGGCTGCTGAATTATGTGGCTTAAGTTGTCGGCATCCGGTGGTCGCACGTAAGTGCCCTGGAAGTTGTCGAGGAATGCGGCTTCCAGGTCCTCCCAAGAATCGATTGAGTCTGCTGGCAAGCTGTTAAGCCAATGCCGGGCCGGTCCTTTAAGTTTGAGCGGGAGGTATTTGATGGTGTGTACATCATCGCCGCGTGCCATGTGGATGTGAAGGACATAATCCTCGATCCATACCGCCGGATCTGTTGTGCCATCGTATGATTCGATGTTTACGGGTTTGAAACCCTCTGGGATTTTATGATCCATTACTTCATTCGTGAAGCATAGCGGGTGTGCGGCGCCTCTGTACTGGGCTATATCACGACGTAGCTCGGAAGAGCTATGTCTGTTGTGTTCGGCCCGGCCGGATTTGTTGTATCCGGAATGAAGATCATTTTCACATGCCGTAGGGCGCCTGCGTGATCCGTAGATCGATCTTGTTTGTCTTGCCTTATCCTCCAGTATGTCTCGTAGGTCGGGCGCATTTTCCCGTGCCTTAGTTGAGCAGCGTCGGGGCATGGCTTGGGTGGAGGGCCGAGAGGCCTCTCTGTCGCGGCCGCGAG
This sequence comes from Triticum urartu, assembly GCF_056163025.1. Lineage (NCBI taxonomy): Eukaryota > Viridiplantae > Streptophyta > Magnoliopsida > Poales > Poaceae > Triticum > Triticum urartu. Next base: position 115,222,293 of record NC_141876.1, on the reverse strand, counting down.
GTGGCCGGTCTGCCATGCCATGCGCTAGTGATGTAGGTGCTTCCTCCTCTGATCGGGGTAGCGGCCTGCGCTTCAGGTAACTCTTGGAGGGGCGTTTGAGTTCATACTCTTCGGCCGCAAGGACTTCAGTCCATCTGTCAGCTAGCAAATCTTGGGCAGCTCTAAGCTGTTGCTGCTTTTTCTTGAGGCTGCTTACCGTGGCTAAAAGCCTGCGTTTAAAACGCTCTTGTTCGGCGGGGTCTGATGCTATGACGAATTCGTCGTCATCGAGGCTTGCCTCGTCTTCGGAGGGAGGCGTATAGTTATCATCCTCGACCTCTCGGTCTGCCGCTCTCTCATGAGGGCTGGCTTCTCCATCTTCCTGTGCTGAATCTTGCTGAGGTGGGTGTTCTTCAGCGCTATCCGGGGTAGTATTATCTCCCGTGCCGGAATCACCGTTTTTTGCTTTGGCGGGATTTAGAGCGGCGCCGCTGACGCCGGTGCTTTGGCCGTTTCTTGGGGGCGTCATCCCCCACTGTTCCATCGCCATCTCCATCTTTTGGAGTATCCACCATATATATGTCATATGACGAGGTGGCCTTCCAGCGCCCTACAGGTGCTGGTTCCTGTTCGTCTCCTACATCGTCGTCCATGCCGTTGATGTCTTCGGAGCTGAAGTCAAGCATGTCGGTTAGATCATCGACAGTGGCTACAAAGTGGGTGGTGGGTGGGCTTTGAGCTTCCTCATCGTCCGTATCCCACCCTCGCTGACCGTAGTCCGGCCAGGGCTCTCCTGATAAAGAGAGAGACTTAAGAGAATTCAGGATGTCGCCAAAAGGCGAATGCTGAAAGATGTCTGCGGCGGTGAACTCCGTTATCGGCGCCCAATCGGATTCGATTGGCAGGGGCGCGGGGGGTTCGGAGTCCGGGGAGGAGTCCGGATCCTTGGAGTCACGGGTCGTGCAGAGTGCGGGGCTAGCGTTCGGCTCGATCGCTTTCGGGATCGCAGCCCCCGAGGTGACGTCCAACTACTCATCCTCGATTGGCGCAATAGGCTCCGATTTAGGGGTAGGAACCGATGCGTGTGCGGCCTCCAGGACACTGTCCAGGGGCAGAGCTAGATCATGCCCCTCGAGATAGTGCGGCGCGCTTGGCCGTGGCTCGAGCCCGTCGAAGATCAAGTCTCCGCGGATGTCAGCCGTGTAGTTTAAGCTTCCAAACCTGACTTGATGGCCAGGGGCGTAGCTTTCGATCTGCTCCAGGTGGCCGAGCAAATTGGCCCGCAGAGCGAAGCCGCCGAAGACGAAGATCTGTCCAGGGAGAAAAGCCTCACCCTGGACCGCATCGTTGTTGATGATCAAAGGAGCCATCGGGCCTAAAGGCGACGACACAGAGGAACTCTCAATGAAAGCACCAATGTCAGTGTCAAAACCGGCGGATCTCAGGTAGTGGGTCCCGAACTGTGCGTCTAGGCCGGATGGTAATAGGAGGCAGGGAACACGATGTTTTATCCAGGTTCGGGCCCTCTTGATGGAGGTAAAACCCTACGTCCTGCTTGATTAATATTGATGATATGGGTAGTACAAGAGTAGATCTACCACGAGATCAAGGAGGCTAAACCCTAGAAGCTAGCCTATGGTATGATTGTTGTATATGGAGTTGATTGTCTACGGACTACAACCCTCCGGTTTATATAGACACCGGATAGGGTTAGGGTTACATAGAGTCGGTTACAATGGTAGGAGATCTTGAATATCCGCATCGCCAAGCTTGCCTTCCACGCCAAGTAAAGTCCCATCCAGACACAGGACGAAGTCTTCAATCTTGTATCTTCATAGTCCAGGAGTCCGGCTGAAGGTATAGTCCGGCTACCCGAACACCCCCTAATCCAGGACTCCCTCAGCTTCCATGCAAAGATGTCCCGGTTCTCACGGATGAACTCGATGAGCGTGCTTTCCTATTTTGGATCCAAGTTCGCACTGATGATGAACTGTTTGGATGAGTCGCCAGGCACAAAATCAACCATCTTGGTGTCATCAGCTGACTTGAATTTCAACACCGGTTCATGCTCCGCAGTCGGCTTCTTCAAAGACGTCATGTCTGCCGGGTCAACATTATCTTTATAAAACTTCAACTCCTCTGTCGCACAAACAGACTCAGCATAAGCGGCATCTCCTTCTTCACATTCCCGGGCTATTTTACGGCTTCCATGTACTGTGATGGTGCCTTTATAACCCGGCATCTTGAGATGTAGATACACATAACACGGCCGGGCCATGAACTTGGCATAAGCCGGCCGTCCAAACAGAGCATGATATGGGCTTTTGATCTTAACCACCTCAAAAGTCAACTTCTCAGCCCTGGAATCATATCATCCCCAAAGGCTACTTCCAGTTCAATCTTACCAACTGGGTATGTCGACTTACCAGGGACAACACCATGAAAAACAATGTTGGATTGTTTAAGACTCTTATCAGTCAACCCCATCCGACGAAACATCTCATAATAGAGGATGTTGATGCTACTGCCTCCGTCCATGAGCACCTTAGTGAACTTATATCCACCAACCTAAGGTGCCACCACCAAGGCCAAGTGACCTGGATTATCAACCTGGGGAGGGTGATCTTCTCTCCTCCACACAATAGGCTGTTCTGACCACCCCAAATAACGTGGAATCGCCGGCTCAATGGCATTGACAGCTCTCTTATGAAGCTTCCGGTCCCTCTTGCATAAACTAGTGGTAAATATGTGGTACTGCCCACTATTCAATTGCTTTGGGTTGCTTTGATACCCAGACTGTTGCTGCTGTTGCTGCTGATTACTTTGGCCGGGTTACTGATTATAACCACCCTGTTACCCGGATGGCCCTGACCATGAAAACCGCCTCCACCTGAACCGGCGCCTGGGCCATGAAAGTCGCCTCCGCCTGAACCGACGCCAGGTCCATGGCTACCATCAAACATGTTGGAATTTTTAAATGCCTTCATGATCGTACAGTCCTTCCATAGATGGGTAGCTGGCTTCTCCCGCGTGCCGTGTCTTGGACAAGGTTCATTCAGTAGTTGCTCGAGGGTGGGACCTGACCCACCTAACCGAGGAGGTGGCCTACCCTTGCGCCGTTGGTTGTTGCCCTGTGTATTGGTGTTAGCCAGAAACTCGTCAGCCTTACGTTTATTACCTCCTTGATTCGCCGGGTTATGCTGGTGACCCTTGCCGTTGCCGCTCTTCTTTCCCTTCCTAGTTTTTTCTTCATCATACACGGGATCCTTGGTATTGTCAGAATCAGCATATTTGACCAGGGCTGCCATCAACTGGCCCATGTCATTACAGTCACGCTTGAGCCGCCCCAGCTTCTGTTTCAGAGGTTCAAAACGGCAATTTTTCTCCAACATTAAGACCGCCGAGCCGGCATCCATCTTATCAGATGAATGTATTATCTCCTTGACCCGGTGCACCCAATGGGTCGTGGACTCACCTTCCTCTTGCTTACAATTAGTCAGGTCCACGATTGACATAGGTTTTTTACATGTGTCCTTGAAGTTCTGAATGAACCGGGACTTTAACTCCGCCCATGAGCCGATGGAATTGGGTGGCAACCCTTTCAACCGAGTGCGAGCCGTTCCATCCAACATCATAGTGAAATACTTAGCCATTCTTGCATCGCTGACCTCCAACAGCTCCATCGACATCTCATAACTTTCAATCCGTGCCCCAGGCTGCAAGTCGGCCGTGTAATTAGACACCTTACGAGGCCCTTTAAAGTCTTTTGGCAATCGCTCATTCCGTATAGCCGGCACCAGGCAAGGGACACCTCCTGTTCTTGTGGCTACTCCTGCCTCAACAGAGGTTGCCGGATAAAACGGAAAAGCCTGATGAGCCGCCTGCTCAGCTGCCAGTTGAGCCGCCCACTCAGCCTCTTGACGGATTCTCTCCTGATCCGCCAAGTTAAGGGCTCCACCCTGCGCCGGCTCATGCCTACGCGGTTGGTTACAGTGTTGAGCGTTGCTCGACATAGCGGCTGAGTCCATATGCCTGCTATAGCTCGGGCTCCGGCTTGGGCGAGGGTTGAATGGATTCTGTCTCGACTGTAAGAGTACGCATCCTGCTGTGCTAGAGCCGTCTGAAGAAGTTCTCTCACCCTTCGTGTTTCAATTGCTGTCGGAGAGTCGCCTTCCATCAGGAGAGCCGCCAAACGAGCCGACGCAGCAATGAGATTCTCCAAAGGGTTAGAAAAGTGACCCGGTGGTATTGGTGTGTAATGAGGTGGAGCGGTATTCATAAGAGGTGGCTCCATGGCTCGTGGTTGAACCGGCGTTCCAGCCCCGGGTGTCGTGATCCGGTTTGCCTCCGGCGGGTTACTTGGACCAGCCCTGGGTGTGTGGAAAAGGTTCCTAGGATCGTACATCAGAGGCAGACGTGAATGATTTTTCTGGTGCCTTCTCCTCATGACCTCGTTTGACGCGTTCAGATCCACCGAGAGCCGGAAAGTCTCCGCTTGAAGCTGCTGAGCACGGCATCCAAAGCCGCCCGCTCCGCGGCCATCCTGACCTCTTCTACTGCTAAATTTTCCTTGGCATGTGCCATCTCTTCGCGTAGCCGTGCCACCTCCGCGTCATGCTGAGCCTTATCCGCCGGCTCCACCACAGCAGTCAACAGAGCTGTCAACTTATCCATGAGGTCCATTAGTACCTGGGCCAGGGGGCGCGTGGGGTCTCCTGACCCAGTTGCTGCCGACCCGGTGGTTATTGCTGCCGCAGCCGTAGAGTTCTGCCCGGGTTGAGTGCCGGCCATGAAAACTCCGGTTTGATTTGGCGGCTCAGAGAGGTTCGAAATACTGCTACCATCGGAACATCCCCCAAGCACGCCATCTTGTAGCTGATACAAAGAATCTATCTCGCCTGAGGATGACTCACCGTCGGAACAGATGGCCATCTCACCGCCATCCACTGATCCTTCGGAAAACTCACCTCCATGGATGCAACCCATGAAGGCATGCCTTACGGCAGGTTGGGCCCGGGCGGATCTCGCGCGCTGAGCTCTCTCGATGAGGTTGGTGCAGACGTCCGGCTCAGGGCCCGACCCACCGATCCGGCCGATGAAGACATGGATTCTGCCAAAGGGGACCCGGTACCTGTACTCAATTGAGTCGGCCTCGGGGCCCCAGCCTTCATCGTCGATGTAGAGCTTTCTGCGATGACTCTTGGTCATCCGGCCCATAGCGTATCCCTTGAGCCCTTCGAAGTTGCCCTTCAAGAACTCAAATCCACCGTGCGTTGGCCCCACGGTGGGAGCCAACTATCGTGGAATTGTCACGGCAGATGTCCTAGCAAAAGGACTTAGTCGTAGGGACATCGCAACTAGGAAGCTTAAAGGGGTTAATCAGGACAAAGGACATGTGAGGTTTATACTAGCTCGGCCCCTTATGATGAAGGTAAAATCCTACGTCTAGTTGTGTTGAAATTGCTGGGGTTTCGATGACCAGGGAGCGAAGCCGCTTTGCCTGGCTTCGAGTTGTTGTATCTCGTCCTAAGCCGTCGTTGGGTCGTCCCCTTATATACATGGGTTGACGCCTGGTGGCCTACAGAGTCCCGACGGGCTCATAAAACGTGTCCGGCCTGGTGACTTCTTTTATATGCCTTTCTTTACAAGTCTTTCTTTACATACGGCGGTTTACAATATTGAGCCTTAAGCCGCCTCTGGGCTTAGGCCTTCTACAAGTCTTAATAAACTATAGCCTTGAATATTACTGGGCTTCTTTTGTAACCCGCCATTGGGGTTGACCCGGCCCCTCCTGGGCGGGTCTTACCTGGTAGCTATATTCCCAACACTCCCCGACCCAAGTTCGGCGACCTCCGCGAACTCCGGCCGCCTACCCCGCTATTCCGGCGAGATCCGCCGCCGCTTTGAAAACCATGCAAACCCTAATCCAAGAGGGGTATATTTTCTAAGTCCCAAATCTGCAATATTTTATGCCACTGGTCATCGTGCTATATCTCCATGTCCGTGACTCCGATTTGTGCATATGATATATCAAAATGTTCGTCTCTTGATGTTCTTCATGTTAGTGTCATTTTCATGCATGTTACTATCCATATAGATGCCCAAATCATCGCTGCAAAAGTGTTATATGATGTTAACTGCTGACATTTATCATAACTTGATGATTTGTCATTTTCGTTGCATTTTATGTGTGCGTCCTATAAGCATGATGTCTACATGTTTTATGAGCTCCATCATTCCATATTTACATTGGTGCAAGTCTTTTTTTTTGAGCTATGTGGTGACTAGCACAAGCATGCAAAGTAGGCTTCATAATGTTGCTGATTTCAGACAGTGATTTTGCAGTCATTTTCCTGTTACATTTTGATGCTATGTAAACTTGTTGCTACCATGAGATCCATGCACATTTTGAGATAGTTCAGTAAGCATGTTTTGAATATGTGGTGTTTCTATATCTATTAATGCCCCTGATTGCAATTATGGAGTACACTAGCATGTCATTTCCTTGCTCTACTTTTGCTAAATATTGTCCCTAGCAGATTGTTAACATGAGATTCAGTTTTGCCATGTGTTTTGCTAGTGATGCATGTACCCTATGAACTTGCTCTTGCCATGCTTAGCTTCATGAGTATGTTTACTTACTGTTGGTTACCTTGTGATGCCATGAAATTCTTTGTGGTGAGAGGCATGAGCTTGCAAAGTTGATGTCATGAATCTATTCCTGCCATACTCTGTTTTTTCTAAGTTTGAAACTGATAATATAACTTGCCATGTTTGCTTGGGTGCTACCTTATTATCCATGCATCTTTGGTTAAAGTTCAGTAACGAAGTTTTGTTCTATGCTTTGAGTATTGGCATGTCATGCCTTTTTGCCATGTTATGTTCCTATAGCATGTAGTTTTCTAGCTCTAAATATTGATACCTGATGCTGTTTTGACTTGTTTAGTATTTTCTCTAAGTCTGTGAATCTGTTATCATTTGCATTTTCACCATGCTATTTTGAGCTTGTTCTATTGTGTTCTAGCAGGAGCTCAGTGTACATGATTTATGGAGCTTCATGTGTACTTAGCTTCCATGTGCTTTGTTGCTATGTTGGAATGTTCTAGCATAGTTCCTTGTTGCATTCTAAGTGCTATGATGCTGTTAGACGCAGATTTGCATCATTCTTGTTTTGCTTGTCATTTGCAAACCGTGCATCCGTTTCCGGTGTTCCTTATATCCATTTCAACTGAAATCACCCCATATTTCCAGCGGCATACTTGGTTTGCCAAGTTGATGACTTGATGATCCTTTTCCTTCCGGAGTACCCATATGCATTGCACATCATACCATGCATTCCATGCCATGTCTTGCATCATGTTTCTTGTGCATTGCACCGTGATTGATTGTTGTTCCATTGCTTCTGTTCTTGCTTTGGGTAGAGCCGGGAGATGAGTTCATGAACGAGGAACCTGTTGAGTACGCTAACGAGGAGCAAGCTTCCGACAACTCAGAGAACTTTGCAGGCAAGATGACCATTACCCTCGATATCACTTATATCTTTGCTTGCTAGTTGTTCGCTCCATCGCTATGTCGTGTTACGTACCACTTGTTTATCATGCCTCCCATATTGCCCTGGCAAGCCTCTAACCCACCTTCCTAGCAAACCGTTGTTTGGCTCTGTTACCGGTTTGCTCAGCCCTGCTACCTCTTGAGCACTGCGTTGGTTTTCCCTTGAAGAGGAAAGGGTGATGCAGTAGAGCAGCGTAAGTATTTCCCTCAGTTTTTGAGAACCAAGGTATCAATCCAGTAGGAGGCCACACACGAGTCCCTCGCACCTACACAAACAAATAAACTCTTCGCAACCAACGTGATAAAGGGGTTGTCAATCCCTTCACGGTCACCTACGAGAGTGAGATCTGATAGATATGATAAGATAGTATTTTTGGTATTTTTATGATAAAGAGAAATAAAGATGCAAGTAAAATAAATGGCAAAGGAAATAACTAAGTATTGGAAGATTAATATGATGGAAAATAGACCCGGGGGCCATAGGTTCCACTAGAGGCTTCTCTCGAGAGCATAAATATTACGGTGGGTGAACAAATTACTGTTGAGCAATCGACAGAATTGAGCATAGTTATGAGAATATCTAGGTATGATCATGTATATAGGCATCACGTCCGAGACAAGTAGACCGACTCCTGCCTGCATCTACTACTATTACTCCACACATCGACCGCTATCCAGCATGCATCTAGAGTATTAAGTTCAACAGATTAGAGTAACGCTTTAAGCAAGATGACATGATGTAGATTCATATTACAAAACAAAGATTTAATAGGGGACACATCAATAACTTTTAGATCTTCATCTTTATTATCATGGAAACTAGAAGAACACGCTTTTATAAAGCAATCTTTCTTAGCACGCATCCTAGCGGTTCTTTCTTTGCACTCATCAATGGAAATTCTCATGGCTTTGAGAGACTCATTGATATCATGCTTAGGAGGAATAGATCTAAGCTTCAAAGAATCAACATCAAGAGAAATTCTATCAACGTTCCTAGCCAACTCATCAATCTGAAGCAATTTTTCTTCAATCAAAGCATTGAAATTCTTTTGCGAGGCAATAAATTCTTTAATATTAGATTCAAAATCAGAGGGTATCTTATTAAAATTTCCATAAGAATTGTTGTAGGAATTACAATAATTATTAGAGGAATTACTAGGATACGGCCTAGGATTAAAGTTTCCTCTATACGCGTTGTAACCAAAATTATTACTACCAACAAAATTCACGTCCAAAGATTCATTATTATTCTCAATCAAAGTAGACAAAGGCATATCATTAGGATCAAAAGAAACACTTTTATTAGCAAATAATTTCATAAGTTCATCCATCTTACCACTCAAAACATTAATTTCTTCTATCGCATGCACTTTCTTATTAGTAGATCTTTCAGTGTGCCATTGACAATAATTAACCATAATATTATCTAGGAGTTTAGTAGCTTCTCCTAAAGTGATTTCCATAAAAGTGCCTCCCGCGGCCGAATCTAAAAGATTTCTAGAAGCAAAATTCAATCCAGCATAAAAAATTTGTATAATCATCCACAAATTCAAACCATGTGTAGGGCAATTACGTATCATTAATTGCATCCTCTCCCAAGCTTGTGCAACATGTTCATGATCAAGTTGCTTAAAATTCATAATATCATTTCTAAGAGAGATGATCTTAGTGGGAGGAAAATACTTAGAGATAAAAGCATCTTTGCACTTATTCCATGAATCAATACTATTTTTAGGCAAAGACGAAAACCAAGCTTTAGCACGATCTCTAAGCGAAAAAGGAAATAGCTTCAATTTAACAATATCATTTTCCACATCTTTCTTCTTTTGCATATCACACAGATCAACAAAGTTGTTTAGATGGGTAGCAGCATCTTCACTAGGAAGGCCGGAAAACGGATCTTTCATGACAAGATTCAGCAAAGCAACATTTATTTCACAAGATTCAGCATCATTGAGAGGAGCAATCGGAGTGCTAATAAAATCATTATTGTAGGTATTGGTAAAGTCACACAATTTGGTATTATCTTGAGCCATCGTGACAAGCAAGTAATCCGACACACAAGCAAACAAGAAACGAGCAAAAAGAGGCGAATAGAGAAAGAGAGGGAGGATGGAGAGAGAGAGGGCGAATAAAACGACAAGGGTGAAGTGGGGGAGAGGAAAACGAGAGGCAAATGGCAGATAATGTAATGCGGGAGATAAGGGTTTGTGATGGGTACTTGGTATGTTGAATTTTGCGTTGACTCCCCGGCAACGGCGCCAGAAATCCTTCTTGCTACCTCTTGACCACTGCGTTGGTTTTCCCTTGAAGAGGAAAGGGTGATGCAGCAGAGCAGCGTAAGTATTTCCCTCAGTTTTTGAGAACCAAGGTATCAATCCAGTAGGAGGCCACGCACGAGTCCCTCGCACCTACACAAACAAATAAACTCCTCGCAACCAGCGTGATAAAGGGGTTGCCAATCCCTTCACGGTCACCTACGAGAGTGAGATCTGATAGATATGATAAGATAATATTTTTGGTATTTTTATGATAAAGAGAAATAAAGATGCAAGTAAAATAAATGTCAAAGGAAATAACTAAGTATTGGAAGATTAATATGATGGAAAATAGACCCGGGGGCCATAGGTTTCACTAGAGGCTTCTCTCGAGAGCATAAATATTACAGTGGGTGAATAAATTACTGTTGAGAAATTGACAGAATTGAGCATAGTTATGATAATATCTAGGTATGATCATGTATATAAGCATCACGTCCGAGACAAGTAGACCGACTCCTGCCTCCATCTACTACTATTACTCCACACATCGACCGCTATCCAGCATGCATCTAGAGTATTAAGTTCAAGAGAACAGAGTAACGCTTTAAGCAAGATGACATGATGTAGAGGGATAAACTCATGCAATATGATATAAACCCCATCTTTTTATCCTCGATGGCAACAATACAATACGTGTCGGTTCCCTTTCTATCACTGGGATCGAGCACTGCAAGATTGAACCCAAAGCTAAGCACTTCTCCCATTGCAAGAAAGATCAATCTAGTAGGCCAAACCAAACTGATAATTTGAAGAGACTTGCAAAGATAACCAATCATACATAAAAGTATTCAGAGAAGATTCAAATATTGTTCATAGATAAACATGATCATAAACCCACAATTCATCAGTCTCAACAAACACACCGCAAAAGAAGATTACATCGAATAGATCTCCACAAGAGAGGGGGAGTACTTTGTATTGAGATCCAAAAAGAGAGAAGAAGCCATCTAGCTAATAACTATGGACCCATAGGTCTGAAGTAAACTAGTCACACTTCATCGGAGAGGCTATGGTGTTGATGTAGAAGCCCTCCGTGATTGATACCCCCTCCGGCGGAGCTCCGGAAAAGGCCCCAAGATGGGATCTCGTGCATACAGGAAGTTACAGCAGTGGAATTAGGGTTTTTGGCTCCGTATCTGGTAGTTTGGGGGTACGTAGGTATATATAGGAGGAAGCAGTACATCGATGGAGCAACATGGGCCCCACGAGGGTGGAGGGCGCGCCTAGGGGGGTAGGCGCGCCCCCTACCTCGTGCCTTCCTGGTTGATTGCTTGACATAGGGTCCAAGTCCTCTGGATCATGTTCGTTCCGAAAATCACGTTCCCAAAGGTTTCATTCCGTTTGGACTCCATCTGATATTCTTTTTCTGTGAAACTCTGAAATAGGCAAAAAAATAGCAATTCTAGGTTGGGCCTCTGGTTAATAGGTTAGTCCCAAAAATAATATAAAAGTGTATAATAAAGCCCAATAATGTCCAAAACAGGATATAATATAGCATGGAACAATCAAAAATTATAGATACGTTGGAGACGTATCAAGCCCCTCTTATAGCATTGTTAGTTGCGGGTGAAGATGAAGATGAAGATTGCTCCATGTTGGAACATGATTATATTGGGATATCACAATATCTCTTGTTTTAGTTAATGTGTCTATATAGTTGGAAAAGGGTGGAAGGCTCGGCCTTTTGCTCGATGTTTTGTTCCAATATTGCCGCCTTAGCTTCCGTCATACCGGTGTTATGTTCCTTGATTTTGCGTTCCTTATGCGGTTGGGGTTATGGGACCCCCTAGACAGTTTGCTTTGAATAAAACTCCTCCAGCAAGGCCCTTGGGGTTGCAAACCCGAAGGTCATCATTATTTTAACCCCCCTCCCCGGGCCAGTGCTCCTCTGAGTGTTGGTCCGAACCGGGCAACCTGCGGGGCCACCTCGAGGAAACTTGAGGGTTGGTTTTACTCGTAACTTGACCTATCTGGTGTGCCCTGAGAACGAGATATGTGCAGCTCCTATCGGGATTTGTCAGCACAGTCGGGCGGTCTTGCTGGTCTTGATTTACCATTGTCAAAATGTCTTGTAACCGGGATTTCGAGACTGATCAGGTCTTTCTGGGAGAAGGAATATCCTTCGTTGATCGTGAGAGCTTGTGATGGGCTAAGTTGGGACACCCCTACAGGGGTATAAACTTTCGAGAGTCGTGCCCGCGGTTATGTGGTAGATTGGAATTTGTTAATATCCAGTTGAAGAGGACTTGACACATGATTTAATTAAAATGCATCAACTGCGTGTGTAGCCGTGATGGTCTCTTTTCGGCGGTGTCCGGGAAGTGAACACGGTTTGGGTTATGTTTGGACGTAAGTAGTTTCAGGATCACTTCTTGATCATTTGTAGCTTCACGACCATTGTGTAACTTCTCATCTTACTCTTATTTGCGTATGTTAGCCACCATATATGCTTAGCGCTTGCTGCAAATCCACCTCATTACCACATCCTACCCATAAGCTTAAATAGTGTTGATCTCATGGGTTTTGAGATTGTTGAGTCCTCGTGACTCACAGATACTACCAAAACAGTTGCAAGTGCCGATGATACCAGTGCAGGTGATGCTACCGAACTCAAGTGGGAGTTCGATGACGACCTTGGTCGTTACTATGTTTCGTTTCTAGATGATCAGTAGTGGAGCCCAATTGGGACGATCGGGAATCTAGCATTTTGGGTTATCTTCCTTTTATTTGGATTTGACCGTAGTCGGTCTATGTGTGTACTTTGGATGATGTATGAATTATTTAAGTATTGTGTGACGTGGCGATTGTAAGCCAACTCTCTTTATCCCTTTCTTGTTCATTACATGGATTGCATGAAGATGACCCTTCTTGCAACAAAACCACCATGCGGTTATGCCTCTAAGTCGTGCCTCGACACGTGGGAGATATAGCCGCACCGTGGGCGTTACAAGTTGGTAATCAGAGCCATCCCCGACTTAGGAGTCCCCTGCTTGAATCGCTGACGTTGTTGAGTCTAGAACAAAAATGTTTGTGTCTTAGGATTATATATATCAGAGAGTAGGATTCTTTTACTCCTTAGTCCCTTCGTCGCTCTGGTGAGGCCTCCTGACGTAGATGTTTTGACTTTCCTCTCCTCAAATTTCACAAAAAAAATTAGGATCACGCGGGTATCTTGGGATCATTCCGATATTCTTGTGATGAGAACATTGTTCTTGGTGCCTCCTGACATTTAGGGGTTGTGGCAGTGTCCCAGGGAGTTGAGCTCCGAGGTGTTGTCGTCACAATTTTATGGTTGCAATTCTAGAATACCTGAGTTCGCCGACATCGAAAATATCTTTTATGCAGTTGTTGGTGAGATAACCTCGACGCCACCCAGTACTGGGGGCGGGAGTTTGGGAGTATTGCCATAGCTCATATAACGGATGCTTTTCTAAGGTTCAGGTACACGATTTCTGGAGTTTTCTTGGTTATGTGTTGATGGATGGATACAGTTGGAGCATAGGGCTTATTAGTTGTGTGATATATATTGTGCCTCCTTGTATCCCCAACACCAGATTGCATAACTAGAAAGTTTCGGGAGTTTATAGGTGGGAATTCTAGTAGCTCTGGTTATTCTTCCCGCAGATATTTGGTTTGTGATTGGGTAATCCTTATCACTTATTTGTTCCAGTCGTACCTTGTTGTTTCATTCATCAACCTTTATCTAGTGGCTTCTCACCTTATTGGATGTGTGATGTTAACTTTGGAATTCATTTGTTCATTCTCTGTTCAAATGTTTATTGTGAAGACTATATGTTGCAATTTCTGTTTGTTGATTCATCTTGTTTATCTGTCTATCAAGATTCTAACGGGTGTCACCCTCTTTAGTATGGTTCCTCCAATGCGTCAAAATCCGCAACGTGCTGAGGGAGAGCAGTCCAACCCTCCGCCACCTCCTCCGCCTCTGGAGGTATGGCAAGCTGTCATGGCGGCCACCAATGTCAACACCCAGATGCTTTTGCAAATCTTGCAAGAGTGCAACCAAGGCCAAGGAAATCAAGGTCAAGGGCAGTTCAACAATCAGCCTCAGTTTGCTACCCTCAACCAGTTCCTTGCAAATCAGCCAAAGTCTTTCAGCAACTGTGTCGAGGCCACAGACGCCGATGATTGGCTCGTGGACATCAACAAGCATTTTGAATGTAGCAATGTCAGGCCTGAGGACTTTGTCAAGTTCGCTTCGTTTCAACTCAAGGACCAAGCTGCTAATTGGTATCAACAATACAAAGATTCCAGAAAAGGTCGAGTGATTACCTGGGATGATTTCTGCCGAGACTTCAGAGCTCATCATATTCCAACAAGTGTTGCTGAGAGCAAGCATGAGGAGTTCCTTAATCTCAAGCAAGGAAGCATGTCCGTGTACCAATACAACATCCAGTTTCAGAAACTTGCTCACTTCGCAAGGCAGGATGTTCCTGATGAAAAGAGTGTGATCTATCACTTCAGAGGTGGCCTCAAAGAAGATTTGCAGTTAGCTCTCGTTCTTGTTGAGCCTACTAAGTTCGATCAATTCTATAACACGGCCCTCAAGCAAGAAGGTGCTCAGCTCAAGTGTGAGGCTTCTAAGAAGAGAATCAGGGACACAGTTTAGTCTTCTTCTTCCTCACAAGTGGCAGCTAAGCAACAGAAGTTCTGGCTTCCTCCTCCTCCGTTTCGTCAGCCCTACCAGCAAAAGAGCAAAGGTGGCCATGGATCTTCCCGCCCACCCAACCCAGGCTATCAGAACAAGTCTCGGACTCAAGCTCCAAGGTCAAGTGCTCCTACTCCTTATCATCGTCCGCTCTTAGAGCACACTTGCAACAAGTGTCAGCAGAAAGGTCACTATGCAAACAAGTGCTTCAACCAAAGGCGCCTTCCGCCTCCTCCTCCTATGAGATCTTATAGCAGTGCAGTGGTCAAGCATAATCCCGAGCATGCTAAGGTGAACATGATGAATGCAGCTCAAGCAGAGGATTCTTCTCAAGTGATCATGGGTGATCTTCAAGTTAATGATATTCCTGCAAAAGTCTTATTTGATTCTGGTGCATCACATTGTTTCATGTCAAGACCATTTTTTGCCAAGCATGAATTCACTTCTTCACATTTGGGTAGACCCATGGTTGTCATTTCTCCGGGTAAACGATTGAGCTCTAGTTTGATAGCTCCTGATGTTACCATCAAGATGGGCAACTATAAATTTATGTATTCTCCAATTTTTCTTGGTGACTCAGATATTGATCTAATTCTCGGCATGGATTGGCTTTCTAAGCACAAGGCTCAGCTTGATTGTTCTGCCAGGGAGATTCAATTGACACACTCTTCTGAGGATGTGATCATCTATGCCGCTCGGGATGAAACCATTCGACTATTTTCTCTCAATGAGAAGGGCGAGTTGGATGCAATTTCTCAGATTCCAGTTGTTTGTGAGTACCAAGACGTCTTTCCAGAAGAGCTTCCGGGAATGCCTCCTCACCGGCCAGTTGAATTCATTATCGATCTTGAGCCTGGCACTAAACCCGTTTGCAAGCGTCCATACAAGCTTAGACCAAAGGACCTAAAGGAATTGAAGAAACAGCTCGATGAACAAGAGCGTCCGGGTTTGATCAGACCGAGTTCATCTCCGTGGGGTTGTGGTGTTCTTTTTGTCCAGAAGAAGGATGGCACGGACCGACTTTGGGTCGATTACCGCCCATTCAACAAGAAGACAATCAAGAACAAGTACCCACTTCCCAATATCAATGAGCTATTTGAGCAACTTAAAGGTGCAAAGGTGTTCTCCAAGCTTGACCTCCACATGGGTTATCATCAGATTCACATTCATGAAGAAGATACCCCCTAGACAGCATTCAGAACAAGCTATGGTTCTTCTGAATATATTGTCATGTCTTTCGGTCTTGTCAATGCTCCTCCAACGTTCTCTCGCATGATGAACTTCATCTTCAAACCCTACACAAATGAATTCATCCTGGTGTATCTCAATCATATCTTGGTGTTCTCCAAGAATTAGAAGGATCATGCCAAACATTTGAGATTGGTGCTCAACAAGCTTAGAGAGTATCAATTCTATGCGAAGTTTTCCAAATGCAAGTTTTGGCTTGAGGAAGTTCTTTACCTTGGTCATATCATCTCCGCCAAGGGCATTGTTGTTAATTCGGACAAGGTTTCTGGAATTGTGAATTGGGAACCTCCTCAGAATGTCAAGCAGCTCCACAGTTTCCTTGGACTTGAGAGCTATTGCTGAAGATTCGTCGAGAATTTCTCAAAGATTGCAAAGCCTCTTTCCAACCTCCTCCAGAAGCATGTTAAGTATGTTTGGACACCTAAGTGTGACGTTGCTTTCAACACCCTCAAATAGAAGCTTGTCTCAGCTACTATCTTAACTCCTCCTGATGAATCCAAGCCATTCGAAGTTTTCTGTGATGCCTCTTTACAAGGTCTCGGCGTTGTGTTAATGCAAGAGAAGAAAGTTGTGGCTTATACCTCTCGTTAGTTGAAGCCCAACGAAAGGAACTACCCCACTCACTCTCTTGAGTTGGTGGCAGTTGTCCACGCATTAATAACATGGAGACATCTCTTGTTGGGAAGGCAAGTGGACATTTTCACAGATCACAAGAGCCTCAAGCATATCTTCACTCAACCCAATATGAACCTCAGGCAAACTCGTTGGGTCGAAATGATTCAAGAGTACAATCTGAGTATTGAATATACTCCAAGCAAGGCCAATGTGATTGCAGATGCTTTTAGCAAGAAGGCATATTGCAACAGCTTAATCCTCAAGCCCTTCCAACCGGATCTTTGTGAAGCTTTCTGCAAACTCAACCTCCAAGTTGTTCCTCAAGGTTTCCTTGCCAACCTTCAAGTCACTCCTACTTTTGAAGACCAAATTCATGAGGCACAACACCTTGACACCATGGTGAAGAGAGTGAAACATGGTATTGCCAAGGGCCTACCCAAATACAAGTGCTATCGCATTGATGACAGAGACACTTTATTCTTTGAGGACCGGATTGTGGTTCCTAAAGGTGATCTAAGGAAGGTCATAATGAACAAAGCGCACAATTCTCTTCTATCCATTCTTCATCTTGGCAGTTCGAAGATGTACCATGACCTCAAGCAGTCGTATTGGTGGACTCGAATGAAACGAGAGATCGCTCCATCTGTGAATGAATGTGATGTGTGTCGAAGGGTGAAAGAAGAACACCAACGACCAGCTGGTCTCCTCCAACCTCTTGCTATCCCAGAATGGAAGTTTGATCATATCGAATGGACTTCGTCACAGGATTACCCAAGTCCAAGCATGAGAATGATGCTATTTTTGTTGTCATTGCAAGCTTACAAAAGTGGATCATTTCCTTCCAATCAAAGAATATATCACAGCTGCTCAGTTGGCAGAGCTATACACCTCCAAAATTGTCTCATTGCACGGTATTCCGCAGTTGATCTCTTCAGACCACAGAAGCATTTTCACTTCTAAGTTCCGAGACTCCTTCCAAAAGGCCATGGGCACCAACATTCGCTTTAACTCAGCTTTCCATCCTCAAACAAGTGGCCAAGTCGAGCGAGTCAATTAAGTCCTCGAAGGCATGCTCAGGTCATGTGTCATCTCTTTCAGTATGAAGTGAGAAGATTGTCTTCCATATGCCGAGTTCTCCTACAACAACAACTTCCAAGAAAGTTCGGGCAAGGCCCCATTCGAAATTCTTTATGGCAGAAAATGCCGTACACCTCATAATTGGTCCGAGACAGGTGAACGCCAACTTCTTGGCAACGACTTGATCACAGAAGCTGAAGAAATGTGTAAAGTCATCCGCGAAAATCTCAAAGCCGCGCAATCACGCCAGAAGAGTTACTATGATAGCAAGCACCATGAATTGGCTTTCGAGATCGGAGACCACGTCTACCTCCGCGTCTCTCCAATGAAAGGCACTCGACGCTTTGGTATCAAAGGGAAGCTTTCCTGAGATACGTGGGTCCTTCCAAGATCATTGGCAAAAGAGGCGAGCTCGCCTATCAATTTAAGCTTCCATCCAACTTCGCGAACGTGCACGATGTGTTCCATGTGTCACAGCTTCGCAAGTGCTTCAAGACGCCTCAACGCACTATCAACTTCGAAGAGATTGACCTCCAAGAAGATTTGTCTTATCATGAGCATCTCGTTGCTATTCTTGAAGAAACTGAGCGCAAGACTCACAACAAGTCAATCAAATTCCTAAAAGTTAAGTGGTCACACCATTCTGACCGAGAAGCCACCTAGGAACGCGAGGATCACCTCCGTTCCAAATACCGGGAGTTCTTTCAGCCCTAGATCTCGGGACGAGATCCTCTTGTAGTGGTGGAGTGTTGTAACACCCCGGATGTAACTTTCCATATTTTTAACTCCAACTCTTGCCACTTCCGGCTATGTGATATGATATTCTCTTCGTGGTTGGGTTTTTGTTGTTGTTTTGCATTTTTGTCATGTCATGCATTTCATCTCATGTCATCATGTGCATCTCATTTGCATTCGTGTTCGTCTCATGCATCTGGTCATTTTCCCCGTTGTCCGTTTCGCAATCCGGCACTCCCACATACACCCGTTGCATCCCTCAAGTCTCGTTTCGTGAGTGGGAGAAAAACATTCTCGGAATGGGCCAAGATTTGTCGAGTGGCCTTGGTACATAACCGGTAGGCTGCCTGTCGAATTTTGTTCCATTTGGAGTATTTTGATGCCCCAACGGTTAACCGGGTAACCGCAAAAGCCCCTCTTTTGTTGCATCCCAACACCCCTCCAAAACAGCCCACTAACCCATCTAAACCCCCTCCATGCTCTCCGTCGTTGGATCACGATCGTGTGGGCGAAAACCACACCTCATTTGGACACTCCTAGCTCCCCCTACCTATATATTTGCCTCCCCCTCCTCATTTTTAGGGTAAAAACCCTAGATCCCTCTCCTCCGCGCCGCCGGACGTGTCCGCCGTCACCGGACACGCCCCACGCCGCTGTCCGCACCACTCCCGTTGTGACAAGTGGCAGCCGCCGCCGCCCACCGCACCGGCCCTCGTGAGCCCGCCACCGCGCTGCCGCCTCCCGCGGGTCAACGTCTTCGCGCGCCGCCCGAGCCAGGGCTCTCTCCGCCACCCGATGCCTCCTCGCCGGCGCGCCATCGTCGCCAGTGGCCACCGCTGCCATCGCAGCTCACCGCCTCCGCCGCCCGACGTGCCGCCCCGCACCGCCTCACTGTCCTCCGCCGTTCCCTGGAGCCAGATTCGACCGGCCCTCGCCGGCGACGTCCTCCCTGACCCAAGTCCGGCGACCTTCGCGAACTCTGGTCGCCTGCCCCGCTATTCCGACGAGATCCACCGCCGCTTTGAAATCCATGCAAACCCTAATCCGAGAGGGGTATATTTTCCAAGTCCTGAATCTGCAATAATTTATGCCCATGTTCATCATGCTATATCTGCATGTCAGTGACTCCGATTTGTGCATATGATATATCAAAATGTTCAACTCGTGATGCTCTTCATGTTAGTGTCATTTGCATGCATGTTACTGTCCATATTTATGCCCAAATCATCGTTGCAAAAGTTTTATATGATGTTAACTGCTGGCATTTATCATAACTTGATGATTTGTCATTTTCGTTGCATTTTGTGTGTGCATCCTATGAGCATGATGTCTACATGTTTTATGAGCTCAATCATTCCATATTTACATCGGTGCGAGTCTTGTATTTTTGTGAGCTATGTGGTGACTAGCACAAGCATGCAAAGTAGGCTTCATAATGTTGCTGATTTCAGACACTTAGTGATTTTGCATTCATTTTCCTGTTACATTTTGATGCTATGTAAACTTGTTGCTACTATGAGATCCATGCACATTTTGAGATAGTTCAGTAAGCATGTATTGAAGATGTGGTGTTGCTATAATCATTCATGCCTCTGGTTGCAATTATGCAGTAACTTAGCATGTCATTTCCTTGCTCTACTTTTGCTAAATATTGTTCTTGGCAGATTATTAACATGAGATTCAGTTTTGCCATGTGTTTTTCTAGTGATGCATGTACCCTATGAACTTGATCTTGTCATTCTTAGCTTCATAAGTATGTGTACTTACTGTTGGTTACCTTTTGATGCCATGAAATGTTTTGTGGTGAGTGGCATGAGCTTGAAAAGTTGCTATCATGAATCTGTTCCTGCCATACTCTGTTTGCTTGGGTGCTACCTTATTTTCCATGCATATTTGGGTAAAGTTCAGTAAGGAAGTTTTGTTCTATGCTTTGAGTACTAGCATGCAATGCCTTTTTTTGCCATGTTATGTTCCTGTAGCATGTAGTTTGCTAGCTCTAAACATTGATACCTGATGCTGTTTTAACATGTTTAGTATTTTCTCTAAGTCTATGAATCTGTTATCATTTGCATTTTCGCCATGCTATTTTGAGCTTGTTCTATTGTGTTCTAGCAGGAGCTCAGTGTACATGATTTGTAGAGCTTCATGTGTACTTAGCTTCCATGTGCTTTGTTTCTATGTTGGAATGATGTAGCATAGTTCCTTGTTGCATTCTAAGTGCTATGATGCTATTAGGCGCAGATTTGCATCATTCTTGTTTTGCTTGTCATTTGCAAACTGTGCATCCGTTTCCAGTGTTCCTTATATTGATTTCAACCAAAATCACCCCATATTTCCAGCGGCATACTTGGTTTGCCAAGTTGATGCCTTGATGATCATTTCCCTTCCGGAGTACCCATATCCATTGCACATCATACCTTGCATTCCATGTCATGTCTTGCATCATGTTGCTTGTGCATTGCACCGTGATTGATTGTTGTTCCATTGCTTGTGTTCTTGCTTTGGGTAGAGCCGGGAGACGAGTTCATGAACGAGGAACCTGTTGAGTACGCTAACAAGGAGCAAGCTTTCAACAACTCAGAGAACTTTGCAGGAAAGATGACCATTACCCTCGATATCACTTCTATTTTTGCTTGCTAGTTGTTTGCTCTATCGCTATGTCGCGTTACCTACCACTTGTTTATCATGCCTCCCATATTGCCATGTCAAGCCTCTAACCCATCTTCCTAGCAAACTGTTGTTTGGCTATGTTACCGCTTTGCTCAGCCCCTCTCATAGTGTTATTAGTCCTGTAGAGCATCTTTATAATCACCCAGATACGTTGTGACGTTTGATTGCACACAAGGTGTTCCTCCGGTATTCGGGAGATGCATAATCTCATAGTCAGAGGAACATGTATAAGTCATGAAGAAAGCAATAGCAATAAAACTAATCAATCATAATGCTAAGCTAACGGATGGGTCTTGTCCATCACATCATTCTCTAATGATGTGATCCCGTTCATCAAATGACAACACATGTCTATGGTCAGGAAACTTAACCATCTTTGATTAACGAGCTAGTCAAGTAGAGGCATACTAGGGACACTCTTTTTGTCTATGTATTCACACATGTACTAAGTTTCTGGTTAATACAATTCTAGCATGAATAATAAACATTTATCATGATATAAGGAAATATAAATAAAAACTTTATTAGTGCTTCTAGGGCATATTTCCTTGAGTCTCCCACTTGCACTAGAGTCAATAATCTAGATTACATAGTAATGATGCTAACACCCATGGAGTCTTTGTGTTGATCATGTTTTGCTCATGAGAGAGGCTTAGTCAATGGGTCTGCAACATTCAGATCCATATGTATATTGCAAATCTCTATGGCTCCCTCCTTGACTTGATCGCGGATGGAATTGAAGCATCTCTTGATGTGCTTGATTCTCTTGTGAAATCTGGATTCCTTTGCCAAGGCAATTGCACCAGTACCGTCACAAAAGATTTTCATTGGACCCGATGCACTAGGTATTACACCTAGATCAGATATGAACTCCTTCATCCAGACTCCTTCATTTGCTGCTTCCGAAGTAGCTATGTACTCCGCTTCACACGTAGATCCCGCCACGACGCTCTGCTTGGAACTGCACCAACTGACAGCTCCACCATTTAATATAAATACATATCCGGTGTGTGACTTTGAGTCATCCAGATCAGTGTCAAATCTTGCATCGACGTAACCATTTACGACGAGCTCTTTGTTACCTCCATAAACGAGAAACATATCCTTAGTCCTTTTTAGGTATTTCAGGATGTTCTTGACCGCTATCCAGTGATCCACTCATGGATTACTTTGGTACCTCCCTGCTAAACTAATAGCAAGGCACACATCAGGTCTGGTACACAGCATAGGATACATGATAGAACCTATGGTTGAGGCATAGGGAATGACTTTCATTTTCTCTATATCTTCTAAAGTGGTCGGGCATTGAGTCTGACTCAACTTCACACCTTGTAACACAGGCAAGAACCCTTTCTTTGACTGATCCATTTTGAACTTCTTCAAAACTTTATCAAGGTATGTGCTTTGTGAAATTCCAATTAAGTGTCTTGATCTATCTCTATAGATCTTGATGCCCAATATATAAGCAGCTTCACCGAGGTCTTTCATTGAAAAATTCTTATTCAAGTATCCTTTTGTGTTATTCAGAAATTCAGTATCATTTCCGATCAACAAGAGCTCCCACTCACTTTCTTGTAAATACAGGCTTCTCCAAAAGTCTGTATAAAACCATATGCTTTGATCACACTATCAAAGCATATATTCCAACTCCGAGAGGCTTGCACCATTCCATAAATGGATCGCTGGAGCTTGCACACTTTGTTAGCACCTTTAGGATCGACAAAACCTTTTGGTTGCATCATATACAACTCTTCTTTAAGATGTCCATTAAGGAATGCAGTTTTGACATCCATTTGCCAAATTTCATAATCATAAAATTCGGCAATTGCTAACATGATTCGGACAGACTTAAGCATCATTACGTGTCGTGGATTTGTCATGGCAGATGTCCTAGTGTGAGGACTTAGTCGTGAGGCCAACGCATCTATGTGGTAGCTTGAAGGGGTTGAGCGGAATCGAGAGACGCAACACACAAGACAAGGATTTAGACAACTTCGGGCCCCGGGAAACATCATCCGGTAATAGCCCTACATGCTGTTTGTGGCTAGGTCACATTATGCTCATGAGGGAGTCGCTACATAAGCCGGCTCTCCTTGTGGTGTCTAGCCCTAAAGATTATTTTCTGTACCTCTTGGGGTGCCCTGCCCCTCCTTATATATGTTGAAGGGGCGGGTTACATGACTAGTCCTATTAGGATTAGGATTACTCTATTACAAGTGGAGTCCTAGTCTTGCTTCCTTTGTAGGAGAATATTCCTTATGCCTTTCATCTTAAGCCGGCCTATCATCATACGAACCGGCATACTGGGCCTTGGGCCTTGTCGTCCGTCTGACCCGCCCGCCGGGTTACTAATCAGCCGCCAAGATCGGTGGGTTACCCGTGAGTCACCAAGCTCCGGGCGGGTCACCAGTGAGTCGCCAAGATCCATCCATGTCATACATCCAGCCGGGTTACACCACAGGGTATATCCCCGACATTAGCCCCTAGTTTAATTTGGATTTATCCATGTTAAACTGATCTGCAACATAAACACAATAACAAATCTGACTGGTTGTACTCCGGTTTAAGAACTCTTGTAAACCGGCACCTGATCATCCTTAAGTCCTTGTCATTTCCTTCTAGAAAATCTGGGTCAATAGACCAACTTCATAATCAATTTGCTTGTAAAAGAAATATTGTAAATGAATAAATAATCCATTTGAATCGGCCTTCAATGCTCTGACTTGAAAAAATATTGGTTTTGAAATATTCAACTGATATTCAGCCGGCTTGTAGAACTTGCTGAGTTATGTTTTCCAAAATCACCGGGTTATAAAAACTGATGACTCCGGTTCATGACTGTTATAGACACCGGGTCGTGATTGTTGTCAACATCGGGTCACACAATTAATCTTCCTAATTTGCCCAAAACTGAGAATTTGAAGATGTTCCTCCTTTATATGCATATTACCTATAGCCCCAAAGTCTTAAGAGGAGAACATAGTGATAGCTTAAGACTTGTTTCGATATAAATGTTGCAACCTTGAAGAAATCCAGATTGTTCATCTCAGTCACCAGTCAAAACTGAATGTTCCACATATGTAGCCCCCAAGTGCCAGGTTGTTATGCTTGCAGCAACCTAGGACTTGTAATTGCCTTATACTCATAAAAACTTCAACCAATGTAGCCCCCAAGGGCCGGGTCATTATGCAATAATGAGCAGGGACTTTATATATGCTTCATTGAAAATAATATCATATGATGTAACCCTCACTAGGGGGTTTGAACCCACGCCCATAAGGTTAAGAGCTTTGTACTCTACCAGCTGAGTAAACGGGCCTTTCAATATAATGGATTAAGACTTGTGTACCATGGATTTTTGACACGAGAAATTGGTAGCCCCCAAGGGTCGGCTCATTACAATGTGATGAGTCGAGTCTTCAATAAAGTGAGCAAAAAATGACTTTGCATTAGCCCCCAAGTGTCATGGTGCATGCTTGCAGCGACATGAGACTTGCATATTTGATGTAATCTCAATTTGAATAATGTAGTCCCCAAGTGCTGGGTCGTAAGCCTGCAGCGACTCGGGACTATTCCTTCTATTGTAGGATAAATCATATCCATTGATAAAATAATAGCCATTGCACTAAAGCGACTTTGAAAACCTCAATCATAATACTTGTTATTGATAACCATAATAAAAATCCAGCCATGTTGGCTATTCAAGATTTGAATAATATAATCCGGTAAGAAAACCTCAATCATTCAATATCATAATGAAAATCCAACCAAGTTTGGCTATTAAAGATTTGAATACTTTATCTGTAGAATTGGCTCATACTGCCGGCTTACATTGCCACATCCAATGATTTATAAGTGCATGATTTCAATGGCACAATCCAAAATATACTAGCGTTTCAAACCAACAAGGGGTTATCAAAGCTATGTTCTGTGAATCAGGGAGCCCCCAAGGGATGTATTTTGAACCATCAAGTCCGGATACCTATGTTTGAGCTGTGTTGTGCAACAGACTCTCTTTGGTCCCTTTAACCCGGGTATTATGCCTCCAAGTAGGTCAGAGCTATGCTCATATGAAGTTATAATATTGGCTTGATAGCCAAATTACCGCGGTAATCAGAGCTATGCTCTTATAATATGGGCTTGATAGCCTGATTACCGAGGTAACCAGAGCTATGCTCTTATAATATGGGCTTGATAGCTGGATTACCGAGGTAACCAGAGCTGTGCTCTTATAATATGCGCTTGATAGCCGGATTACCGAAGTAACCAGAGCTGTGCTCTTATGATATGGGCTTGATAGCCGGATTACTGAAGTAACCAGAGTTGTGCTCTTATGATATGGGCTTGATAGCCGGATTACCAAAGTAACCAAAGTTGTGCTCTTATGAAATGGGCTTGATAGCCGGATTACCGAAGTAACAAAGCTGTGCTCTTATGATATGGGCTTGATAGTCGGATTACCAAAGTAACCAGAACTGTGCTCTTATAATATGGGCTTGATAGCTGGATTACCGAGGTAACCCGAGCTGTGCTCTTATAATATGGGCTTGATAGCCGGATCAAGAGGGTAGTCATAGCTATGCTCAATGAGCAGGAAGCCCCCAAGTGACCAACGATATGATAAACCAATAAGGCAGGATACCCATGTTTGAACCGCGCATCATGGCAGCAAGTTCTCTTTGGCAACCTTTAATTTTTCTGAGAAACTCGAACTTGCGAGAGATGAATTCTTTTTTGAACTGGAATTTTAAACCGGATATTGAGCTTCAATGCCTTGTAAGAGACAGATTTCCCTTGAACCGGATTTTAAACCGGAATTCTTCTTTTTGAGCCAGAAATTTTCTGACGGCCTTTAATTTTTCATCAATATGGCTGTGGCCTCTGGGACCGGGTTATCTTCCTCCAATGACCCGGGGTTCTTGATTTTGCTGACAAAATTTGTTCAGTCATGTCATCGTAGCCCTCGAGTCTCAAGATGACTCGAGGAGTTGGCTTGAGATTCTTCATACTTGGTGTCGGTGTCAAAACCGGCGGATCTCGGGTAGGGGGTCCCGAATTGTGCGTCTAAGGCGGATGGTAACATGAGCCGGGGGACACGATGTTTACCCAGGTTCGGGCCCTCTCGATGGAGGTAATACCCTATGTCCTGCTTGATTGATCTTGGTGATATGAGTATTACAAGAGTTGATCTACCACGATATCGTAGAGGCTAAACCCTAGAAGCTAGCCTATGGTACGATTGTTGTTGTCCTACAGACTAAACCCTCCGGTTTATATAGACACCGGAGGGGGCTAGGGTTACACAGAGTCGGTTACAAGGGAGGATATCTACATATCCGTATTGCCAAGCTTGCCTTCCATGCCAAGGAGAGTCCCATCCGGACACGGGACGAAGTCTTCAATCTTGTATCTTCATAGTCCAACAGTCCGGCCAAAGGATATAGTCCGGCTGTCCAGAGACCCCTAATCCAGGACTCCCTCAGTAGCCCCTGAACCACGCTTCAATGACGATGAGTCCAGCGCGCAGATTTGTCTTCGGCATTGCAAGGCCGGTTCCTCCTCCGAATCCTCCATAGAAGATCTTGAACACGAGGATAGTGTCCGGCTCTGCAAAACAAGTTCCACATACCACCGTAGAGAGAATAATATTTCCACAAATCTAATCTGCTGACACGTTTAGCAACATGACATCATGTCATGGCCCGGTCATTATTCGAACCATTTTTCTCAACCAGCACTGCACATATCACGAGGCGGCTTTCTTGACACATCTTGTCGAAGTAGAGATCGTGTCCCCCTTATTACGGGATTCTCATCAATACGGATGTGGGTAACCCAATCGTGCCTGTTGGTATGACTCCTTGATTTTAGGCAAGTCCCAAAAGGCCACGAGGAGGACGCTTGATATTCACCCTCTTTATAAAGAGGCCAAGGCATGTCCTTTTTTCCCTCTCATACTCAATTGAATCCTTCCCCCGCCTCGAGTTCCAACACCCAAGGCTCAGGTCAGGCGCTTCGGACCTTCAACCATGTCTGGATCCAACCTTCAAGGTCGGTGGATTCCTTCCTCTGTCACAGAGGAAGACATCAAGAAGTTAAGAGAGGCCAGGTATTTGACCTTCGAAATCTCGCACAGGCTGCCTGCTCGAGGGCAGGTCATTTCCACTCCCAAACCCGGCGAGAGCTTTGTATTCATCTCTCACTTCCTCCGAGGGCAAGGCCTCGCTCTGGATCCCTTTGTTAGGGGGCTCATGTTCTATTATGGGCTGGATTTCCATGACCTGGCCCTGGATTCCCTCCTTCACATCTCGTCGTTCATCATCGTGTGTGAGGCCTTCCTCCGCATTACCCCACACTTCAGCCTGTGTCTCAAGACTTTCAATGTGAAGCCGAAGATGATCGAGGGGCGACACGTAGAGTGCGGAGGTGCCGTAATAAGCAAAAGTGTTGATGTTCCATGGCCAGAGGGTTCCTTCCGAGAGGTGTCCAGTTTATGGCAACGGGAGTGGTTTTATATCACATCTCCCCGGGGTACCAAGTGGGTGGCCGCCCCTGCCTTTCGCTCGGGCCCCCCACCACAACTGACGTCATAGATCAACAAGGGGCTGGACTGGGGGCCAGTAAATGATGTGCCGATATTGCAGAGTCGCATCCGAGATCTCCTTGAGAGAGATGTCAGCCTGGTCACGGTAATGCAAGTCATGCTAGTTCGTCGAGTCCCGCCTTCCAAACGTCGATCCCTCCGTATGTGGGAATTCAACCCGGAAGGACCGTGAACTATTCAGCACTTCATCGGCATGATGCTCAAAGATATGTACAAATTGTTCTTCGGACCACAAATAAAGTGTCCGGACACCGCCGAGGATGCGGGTCTGAGCTGTAATTGCCTAGATATCCAAGTAAGTAATCCCGTGGCCGAACACGTTGTCTTCTTATTTATCACAACATCATTCTAAAAAGCCGCTCTTTGACCAGGACTGGGTAACAAAGGCGAAGATGATCAGGTGTCCGGCCCCCCTTCCCGAAGGCTCGGCCGATCCAGTACTAGCCAGAATGCTCGAGCCGGCGCCTTATCAGGCGCCCTCGGGGGAAGATAAAGGGGGGAATAAAGAGGCTGAAAGTAGGCTTCACTCATTATTCATCCAAACTGGGGGAATTAGCGCCTCCGCAAAGGAGGATAACCAGGGAGAAGAATCTGAAATTCCCTCTCCCCAAGGAAGGAAGAGGACCACCTCTGAAGACTCGGAAACAAAGGTTTCCAAACAGGGGAAGAAATCTTTGCCAGAGGGTCCTGCCTCGGAGGGTACTCTTGCCGCATAGTGCCCGCAAGGGGATCATCCCTCTACCGAGCTGTAAGTAAACAAAAAGTACTTGATAGTAAAAATATCCTACATTACTTCTGAAGACAATAACCGAAGCATATATCTTGTAGTTCGGATCGCAGCCCTTCTCGACAGAGTTCGTCTTTAGGGGATCTTCTTTCGGAGATGATGGAGAGCGAAACACCTCCCCATGCCACCCTGCCTCATGAGGCGGGCGACCCTGAAGTGTCGTCGCAGAGGGTTTCTCCTGATCTGCCAAGGCCAGAGGGTAATCCTTCAGCCACCCGAAGTCCTCAGTATTCGGCTCCTAAAGAGAGCAATAGAAAGAGTCTGTAACCGTCCGATGTGCGATCGGACGCACTAAAGGATCTTTTGGAGCAAGCGGCCATCTCAGAAGCACATCGTACGCTAATGGGTACAGTGATTGAGAGGATTTCATCCGCCGAAAGCGGGTTGCATGAAGCTTTTATGAGTCTGCTGAAAGGCTTTAAGGTACGTGAAATAGTGTATGTTTTTGACAATACCGCACACGTTAGGTGTGCCCTATGCAGATAGTAGCCCCTGAGACTCTGGTTGCCGTCAAGAACAGCGACAAACAGAGGATCATAGTCGCAGGTAATAATCAGGCCGCCTTCATGTGCAAGTGGCTGAAGGTCCGGTGGCTAGCCGGACTGGTGAGTTTGCCGAGCTGAAGCGGAAACTTGATGCGGCAGATGCCGAGATCGTGCTTGTCAACAAGCGGCTCGACGAGGCACAGTGTATGTGATTTCTCCGGTGATCAACACATAGTAAGAGGAGCACGATGCTAGTATCTTTAATATGTTGTGACTATAGATGGAGCTGCCACCGAGGAGACCCTTCGGGCGGAACTTGCCTGAGCCAAGGAACAAGCCAGGAATAGTGATGCGGCCGCTCTAAAGGCGGTCGAAGAGCTGCGGGCTGAACAGGCTGCGCATTGCCAAAGCAAGGAAAAAATAGCCAAGATGGTCGTTGAGTTGAAAGATGCCACCGACCGTTACCAGCTTCTTGAAAAATAAAGCCGAGCAAAGGCGACGGGCCTGGAGAAGGCCATGGTAGCAGCCAAGGAAGCCCGCTCTAAAATCAGAGTGGCGAAGGAGGAGTTGCGTCAAGCTAGAGATATCGCGGCTGGGAAGCCCTTTTTGTTGTGGACGAAGTTCGGAGATCTGAAGTATGCCCCTCTTGATCAACTATGAAGTTCTACGGATGCATACGTGGATTTGGCAGCCAGTGCTGCTGATGCGGCCAAGTACTTCAAGGATCAAAGAGATCGTGAAGTGGAAAGGCTATTTTGGTCACAGTTCCATGTTCCAGTGTGTCAGCTACTGTTGAATGAGCGAATGGCCGAGTGGGCCGAGCTCCATAGGTTGTCCGGGCTTGCCAAGGCCAATTAGTTATTTTAGTTTAGTGCAACAGTTCCTTGGTGTTGTGCTGCACATCGACGCTATGGAGAGGTCGGCGTGCATAGAGGGTGCGCGTATGGCACTTGCCCGTGTCAAGACATACTGGGCAGAGATGGAGGCCACCGCTATTGCAACCCAGAGTTCGGCCGTAGGCCGAGTTTCTGCCGAGCACTACTTTGAAGAAGTCCTTGAAGGCGCTCGTTCAATAGAGGCTCAGTGCTCGAAGAATATTATGTTCTAGTGACATGTACTCCCATTGTAAAAACAATGTTTTATTGATTTATAAAGGCTGTGTTTATAATTTTTCCTGAAAATATTATGGTGCCTCATGTGTGGCCGTTTATGTATATATGTATATAACCTGAAAGTTTGCAGTCGTCGGCTTCAGCCCCCACGCATATAATGCGGGGGTGTTCGCAAAAAACACGTATTCACACTTGATCCAACGTCTTGGTCCATTAAGGAGGTGGTAGTGCAGCGAACGAGGCATTCGGACTATGTTGCTTTAACACTTTCACTTAGCCATAAGAGTTTGACGGTGGGACTACTATATAGCCCTTGGTACCTCCGTGCTCGTCCAAATACGGTGCGCGTACGTACATGACCGGGAAACGACTCTTCATTAAAGCGGAGGAATCCTGAAGATTCCTCTAAGTTATCCAGTGGTTGATCAGTCTCGCGCTTTATCATGACAGTTAGTTTTTGGCTTTCTCTACAGAGGTGCTCATCCGGATGAACCAGGGCACAATCGCAGTAGTTCTCCCGGTGCCGCCTTAGCCAATAGAGCGGAACATAAGGTAGCAAAACACAGGAGCCGGGAAAACCCAACATTTGACCAAAGACATGATTCGGAGCTGATGCATATAAGGCCAAACTCGCGACGCCGAACACTCCCTAAGGTATTCGGTCTTTATAACATATGCCGGGCTGAACAATGCCCTTAATAATAAACCCCGAGTGTCCAGGTACATGCAATATTCTGACGTGGCGAAATGCCAATAACGTCAGCATCCTTCTTGGTTGTATTGAGTATCCGGAGGATGTAAACAACAAGAGACAGTAAAAAAAGGTTTACGCAAGGTCTTAATCTGAAAAGAAACCTCTGAGCGGGTCCCTGCTGCACGTCTACGTCTGTGTCTCCGTTCTGCCGTGTCCTGGACGGGTGCAGCACGATTGTCATCTGTAAAAGAGAAGAATCTTAGATGAAAGTTGTCGTGCCAAAAATTTGGTTATTCTCGATAAACCATTAAAATTCAAGATAAGTCAAGTTGAGCCGAACTAGCCCTGATTACACGCGGGAAGCCCCTGGTACCGTCTATGAGGGTTTAACCATCAAACCAATCTCAGGTAGATCTAGTGATGCGCCGGACTCATCTAACCGTTTCTGTGGTCTTGATGACATGTCATTTATTCTGGTTGGTGAGGCCGTCTAGTGCTCGGCTGTTAAAGCTGCCGCACGTTCTTCCGCGCGTAGAGAACACTCAATATTTCCACTAGCTATGATGGTGCCACGTGGACCAGGCATCTTAAGCTTAAGAGAAGCGTAATGTGCCACGTGGACCAGGCATCTTTCGAGTAGTGCTTGATAGCCGCTTCGGAATGGAGCAATGTCGAAGTCTAACTTCTCACTTCGGTAGTTGTCGGGTGAACCGAATACAACCTCTAGTATTAGAGAGCCCGTGGAGCGGGCTTCTCGGCCTGGTATTACTCCCTTGAAGGTAGTATTACTATGGCTGATTTTTGTCGGGTCTATCCCCATTTTGCGGACTATGTCCTGATATATCAGATTTAGACCACTGCCGCCGCCCATAAGGATTCGTGTGAGATGGTATCCGTTTATTATTGGGTCTAACACCAAGGCAGCCAATCCTTCATGCTGGATGCTTGTCGGGTGATCCCTGCAGTCAAAAGTGATCGGGTAAGCCAACCAGGGGTTGAACTTAGGGGTGACGGGCTCTACGGCGCGTATGTCTCAGAGTGCATGTTTGCTTCTCCTCTTCGTCATGTGGATCATGTTTACTGTCTTAACCTCTAGTGGGAATTTTTTCTGTCCTCCAGTGCTTTGCTGGCGAGGTTCGTCCTTGTCTTCGCTTGGTTTCTCCCTCCCCTTGTGTTCGGCGTTTAGCTTACCAGCCTACTTGAAGACCCATCATTCTCTGTGGGTGTGATTTGCAGGTTTATCGGGGGTGCCATGAATCTGACATAGTTTGTCTAGAATCTTGTTTAGGCTGGAGGTCCATCTCTGCTGCCTTTGAAAGGCTTTTTCCGCTGACCTGGTCGAGAGCCCCTGAATCCGGCGTTTACCGCCATATTATCTGGGCTGTCTTCTTTATTTTGATGCTTGCTTTTACTGCATCATGGTTTTCCATTGCCATCCCTGACTTCGGATGTGCTTGGGTCGCTGGTGCTACTGCGGGCTAACCAGCTATCTTCGCCCGCGCAAAAGCTGGTCATGAGGCTTGTCAGGGTTGCCATTGTTCTCGGTTTTTCTTGGCTGAGGTG
Source organism: Triticum urartu (assembly GCF_056163025.1). Lineage (NCBI taxonomy): Eukaryota > Viridiplantae > Streptophyta > Magnoliopsida > Poales > Poaceae > Triticum > Triticum urartu. The sequence continues at coordinate 115,190,186 of NC_141876.1, read as the reverse complement.
TCTGGCGAGCCATTCGTCTCGGACGCTGTGCTTGAAAGCTGCTAAGGCTTCGGCGTCCGGGCAGTCGACGATTTGGTTCTTCTTAGTGAGAAACCTGTTCCAAAGCTTTCGGGCTGACTATCCGGGCTGTTGACTTATATGACTTAAATCGTCTGCATCCGGAGGTCGGACATAGGTCCCTTGAAAGTTAGCCCGAAAAGCATCCTCGAGCTCCTCCCAACATCCAATTGAGTTTTCGGGGAGGCTTTTCAGCCAGTGCCGAGCTAGTCCTTTAAGCTTGAGGGGCAAGTACTTGATGGCATGGAGATCATCTCCGCGAGCCATATGGATATGGAGGATAAAGTCCTCCATCCAGACCCCAGGGTCTGTGGTCCCGTCGTACGCCTCTATGTTCACTGGTTTGAATCCTTCTGAAAATTCATGGTCCAGCACCTCATCGGTGAAACATAGGGGGTGTGCGGCACCCCTGTATTTGGATGTATCATGGCGTTCGGACGGTTGTAGTATTCAGTTTTGATTTTGTGCCGGAGCGCGCTTCCTAGATCCATAGATGGATCTGGTCATACTGGATTTTTGGCGCAAGTCCTCACGTAGATCGTGTGTTGACTTATGTGTGGCCTTGTTAGCCGCTCTATCGCGGTCACAAGGTGGTTGATCTGGCTGGTTGGCCATTTTATTTTTCGGCTGTCTGGGCTCTAAGGCCTCATCGTCGAATTCAGGTAATAGCTTGCTCTTTGGATAGCTCTTTGTGTGGTAACTTCCACCATAATTTTCTTCGTTGTCGAGAACTTTGTTCCACCTGCTGTTGAGCGTATTTTGTGCTGCCTTAAGCCTTTGCTTCTGCTTCTTCAGACTCCTCGTTGTGGCAATAAGCCTTTTGCGGAGGTTCTCTTGTTCCAAGTGCGTTTCCGGGATGATGTGTGCATCTTCGTCCGAACTGTTTTCCTCCCCAGAGGGGGGTTGATGAGGTTTATCCTCGACGTCGCCATGTTCGGACATCGGATCCGTACTATGTTCGTCGTTTGCAGTTTCATCGTGCTCTGCCGCTGGGTCAGTGTGGTCGTCGTTTCCTCTGGAGTCGATTGGAGTGTTATTTTCTCTTGCGCTGTTATCGCTGTTTTTGCCGAGGCGGGATTTTGAGCGGCGCCTATGCCGACGCTTTGCTTGCTTCTCGAGGGAGCTATTCTTCGCTGCATCCTGTCGTTCTTCCTCATTGTTTTCTTTGGGTGTATCCACCATGTATATGTCATGTGGTGAAGTGGTTGTCCAGCGCCCTGTGGGCACTGGTCCCTATTCCTCTCCTGCATCGTCGTCCATGTCGTCGATGTCTTTGGAGTCGAAATCGAGTATGTCGGTTAGATCTTCGACAGAGGCTACTAAGTGGGTGGTGGTTGGACATAGTTCGGCCAAGGATCTCCTGACAAGGAGAGAGACCTTAATGAATTTAGCACATCGCCAAAGGGTGAGTGCTGAAAGATATTCGCGGAGGTGAAGTCCATGATCGGCGCCCAATCGGATTCGATAGGCACGGACATAGGCGGCTCAGAGTCCCTGGCCGGGGACGAATCCAGTGGTTCGGCAACACGGCTCTCGTAAGGGGTGAAGTCAGTATCCAGCTCCATCACCACTGAGAGTGCGGCCTCCATGGCAGGGTCTATCCCCCGTCCTCGGATGGCGCAATTTGCTCCGGATTGAGGGCCGGGGTAGTTGCAGGTGTGATCTCTCGAACACTGTCCGACGGCAGAGTTGCGTCATGCTCGTCATGATTGTGCGGCGCACCTGACGTGGGCTCGAATCCGTCGAAGATCAAGTCTCCGCGGATGTCGGCAGTGTAGTTTAAGTTTTCGAACCTGACCTGATGGCCAGGGGCGTAGCTCTCGATCTACTCCAGATGGCCAAGCGAGTTGGCCCACAGTGCGAAGCCGCCGAATACGAAGATCTGTCCGGGGAGGAAAACCTCACCCTGGACCGCATCGTTACCTATGATCAAAGGAGCCATAAAGCTTTACGGTGACGGCACAGTGGAACTCTCAATGAAAGCACCAACGTCGGTGTCAAAACCGGCGGATCTCGGGTAGGGGGTCTCGAACTGTGCGTCTAAGGCGGATGGTAACAGGAGGCGGGGGACACGATGTTTACCCAGGTTCGGGCCCTCTCGATGGAGGTAATACCCTACGTCCTGCTTGATTGATCTTGATGATATGAGTATTACAAGAGTTGATCTACCACGAGATCGTAGAGGCTAAACCCTAGAAGCTAGCCTATGGTATGATTGCTGTTGTCTTACGGACTAAACCCTCCGGTTTATATAGACACCGGAGGGGGCTAGGGTTACACAGAGTCGGTTACAAGGGAGGAGATCTACATATCCGTATAGCCAAGCTTGCCTTCCACGCCAAGGAGTGTCCCATCCGGACACGGGACGAAGTCTTCAATCTTGTATCTTGATATGAAGGCCAGGGGGCCACCACCTGTCCATGAGGGTGGGGGCGCGCCTGCCCCCCTAGGGCGCCCCCCCTACCTCGTGGGCCCCCTTGTGCTCCTCCAACTCCAACTCCAACTCTATATATTGTGTTTCGGGGAGAAAAAATCAGATAGAAGGATTCATCGTGTTTTACGATATGGAGCTGCCGCCAAGCCCTAAAACCTCTCGGGAGGGCTGATCTGGAGTCCGTTCGGGGCTCCGGAGAGGAGAATCCGTCGCCATCGTCATCATCAACCATCCTCCATCACCCATTTCATGATGCTCACCGCCGTGCGTGAGTAATTCCATTGTAGGCTTGCTGGACGGTGATGGGTTGGATGAGATTTATCATGTAATCGAGTTAGTTTTGTTAGGGTTTGATCCCTAGTATCCACTATGTTCTGAGATTGATGTTGCTATGACTTTGCTATGCTTAATGCTTGCCACTAGGGCCCGAGTGCCATGATTTCAGATCTGAACCTATTATTGTTTCATCAATATATGAGAGTTCATGATCCTATCTTGCAAGTCTATAGTCACCTATTATGTGTTATGATCCGTTAACCCCGAAGTGACAATAATCGGGATACTTACCGGTGATGACCGTAGTTTGAGGAGTTCATGTATTCACTATGTGTTAATGCTTTGTTCCGGCACTCTATTAAAAGGAGGCCTTAATATCCCTTACTTTCCGTAAGGGCCCCGCTGCCATGGGAGGGTAGGACAAAAGATGTCATGCAAGTTCTTTTCCATAAGCACGTATGACTATATTCGGAGTACATGCCTACATTACATTGATGAACTGGAGCTAGTTCTATGTCACCCTAGGTTATGACTGTTACATGATGAACCGCATCCGGCATAATTCTCTATCACCGGTCCATTGCCTACGAACTTTCCATATATTGTTCTCCGCTTATTTACTTTTCCGTTGCTATTGCTATCATCACTACAAAATACCAAAAACACTACTTCTACTACTGTTACCTTTTTCTACCGTTACCACTACTATCATATTACTTTGCTACTAAACACTTTGCTGCAGATATTAAGTTTCTGGGTGTGGTTGAATTGACAACTCAGCTGCTAATACTTGAGAATATTCTTTGGCTCCCCTTGTGTCGAATCAATAAATTTGGGTTGAATACTCTAACCTCGAAAACTATTGCGATCCCCTATACTTGTGGGTTATCAAGACTATTTTTTGGCGCCGTTGCGGGGGAGCATAGCTCTATTCTTTGAGTCACTTGGGATATATATCTACTTACCATTATGAAGAACTTGAGAGATCCAAAAACCAAGATCTATCCCTCAACTACAAGGGGAGGTAAGGAGCTGCCATCTAGCTTTGCACTTGATTCACCTTCTGTTTTGAGTAAGCTTGCGACACCTAAACCTGCTTCTGCTATTCGTTCCGATATGTCGCATGTTATCAATGACGCCACTTCTGCTATACATGATACTTATGATGAAACTACTTCTATGCTTGATACTACCGTGCCACTTGGTGAATTTCTTGATGAACAACTTGCTAGGGCTAGAGAGATTGAAAATATTGAATATGATAATACTGATGAAAGTGATGACGAAGAATCACTTGTTATTCCTAAGGGTTATGTTTTTGATCAAGAAGCTTCTTTAGCTATTTTAGCTTGTAAAGATATATATGAACTCAAAAGGTTATTAGCTAAATGGAATAAGCAATCTCTAAATGCTAGAATGAAACCTGACCCTGCTTTTGCTACTTCACCTATCTGTGTTACTCATAAGGATTATGAATTCTCTGTTGATCCTGATATAATTACTTTGGTTGAATCTAATCCTTTTCATGGTTATGAATCTGAAACTGTTGTGGCACATCTTACTAAACTGAATGATATAGCCACCCTGTTCACTAAAGATGAGAGAACTTGTTACTTTTATATCCTTAAAATATTTCCGTTCTCATTAAAGGGTGATGCTAAGATATGGTTTAATTCTCTTGACCCTAGTTGTGTGCGTAGTCCCCGGGATATGATTCATTACTTCTCTACTAAATATTTCCCTGCTCATAAGAAACAAGCTGCTTTAAGGGATATATATATATATATAATTTTGTGCAAATTGAAGAAGAGAGCCTCCCACAAGCTTTGGGGAGGCTTCTCCAATTACTTAATGCTTTGCCTGATCATCCTCTTAAGAAAAATGAAATACTTGATATCTTTTATAATGGACTAATCGATGCCTCCAGAGATTACCTGGACAGTTGTGCTAGTTCCGTTTTCAGGGAAAGAACACCGGATGAAGCTGGAATTCTATTGAATAATACGTCGGCAAATGAAAATAATTGGACACCTCCGGAGCCAGTTCCTGAGCCTATTCCTAAACCAACTCCGAAGAAGAGGGGTATTCTATTTCTCAATCCTGAAGATATGCAAGAGGCAAAGAAATCTATGAAAGAAAAAGGTATTAAAGCTGAAGATGTTAAGAATTTACCTCCTATTGAAGAAATACATGGTCTTAATTTACCGCCTGTTGAAGAAACATATGATCTTAATCCTTTACCTGTTGAAGTAACTCATGGTCTTGATAACCCGATACAGGTAGTAAAGGTAAATTCTCTCTATAGATATGATAAAGCTGAAATCCCATTTACTAAATTTGCTAGCCCATGTTTAGATGAGTTCGATAGATTTATGGCTAAGCAAGAAGATTTTAATGCTTATTTTGGTAGACAATTGAAATACAATTCAAATATGCTTGAACACCTGGGTGATTATATGGCTAATGTTAAAGGTGAACTTAAACTTATTAGTAAACATGCTTCTATGGTTACCACTCAAGTAGAACAAGTACTTAAGGCTCAAAATGATTTGCTCAATGAATTGAATAATAAGGATAATGATAATGATGTTAGAGTTATGACTAGAGGTGGTAGAATGACTCAGGAACCTTTGTATCCTAAAGGCCATCCTAAAAGAATTGAGCAAGATTCTCAGAGAAATAATATAGATGCACCTAGTTCGTCTAAAAAGAAGAAAAAGAAAAATGATAGGACTTTGCATGCTTCTAGTGAACCTATTACTGAAACACTTGAGAATCCAAATGATATTTCTATTTCTAATGCTAAAACACAATCTGGTAATGAACCTGAAACTAGTGATAATGTTAATGATAATGTTCATGATGATGCTCAACCTAGTAATGATAATGATATAGAAATTGAACCTGCTGTTGATCTTGATAACGCACAATCAAAGAATCAACGTTATGATAAGAAAGACTTTGTTGCTAGGAAACATGGTAAAGAAAGAGAGCCTTGGGTTCAGAAACCCATGCCTTTTCCTCCCAAAGCATCCATGGAAAAGGATGATGAGGATTTTGAGCGCTTTGCTGAAATGATTAGACCTATCTTTTGCGTATGCAATTAACTAATATGCTCAAAATGAATCCTTATGCTAAGTACATGAAAGAAATTGTTACAAATAAAAGAAAGATACCGGAAGCTGAAATTTCCACCATGCTTGCTAATTATACTTTTAATGGTGGAATACCAAAGAAACTTGGAGATCCAGGAGTACCCAAAATACCATGCTCCATTAAAAGAAACTATGTTAAAACTGCTTTATGTGATCTTGGAGCCGGTGTTAGTGTTATGCCTCTCTCTTTATATCGTAGACTTGATTTGAATAAGTTGACACCTACTGAAATATCTTTGCAAATGGCTGATAAATCAACTGCTATACCTGTCGGTATTTGTGAGGATGTGCCTGCTGTAGTTGCAAACGTTACTATTTTAACGGACTTTGTTATTCTTGATATTCCCGAGGATGATAGTATGTCTATTATTCTTGGAAGACCCTTTTTCAATACTGTAGGGGCTGTTATTGATTGCACTAAAGGCAATGTCACTTTTCATGTTAATGGTAATGAGCATACAGTACACTTTCCGAGGAAACAACCACAAGTTCATAGTATTAACTCTATTGGAAAAATTCCATCGATTATATTTGGAGGTTTTGAATTTCATCTTCCTACTGACAAGAAGAAATATGATATTCTTATTATTGGGGATGTGCATATCCCCGTTGAGGTAACATAGTGTTATTCAAAATTTCTCCGGTTCCATGTTATTCGGAATGAATTCGTTAACAAGACTTGATCAACCTTGTTATTGGATTCCTTTTGATGATCATGAGATGGATGAAACTAGAAGGCACAACCTTCTGTACCCCACTTTTACTTTCTGTTATTTATATTAAATAAAATAAAAACAAATATTTTTATGTCTGTTATCTGATTATCCATGCAATATAAAAATACCCCGAAAATAAAATTTCTCCAAATGCCCTGAAATTTAAATATGATTTTTTCCAGAATATTTGAGAATGTTTGGCACTGAGAACACAGCAGGGGGGTCAACCACCTGCCCACGAGGGTGGAGGGCGCGCCCTACCCCCCTGGGCGCGCCCCCTGCCTCGTGGTCCCACGGTGGCCCTCCTCCACCTATCCTTTCACCCATACACTTCTTCTTCCTCCCCCAAACACGAATAACCAGCTCAAACCCGAGTCCAAGCTCGTTTTGCTGCCATTTTCGATCTCCTTGCTCAAAGCACCTCTCACAAAACTGCTTGGGGAGATTGTTCCTTGGTATGTGACTCCTCCATTAGTCCAATTAGTTTTTGTTCTAGTGCTTTATTCATTGCAATTTTTTGCTGCTTAGGTGACCCTGTTCTTGAGCTTGCATGTCAAATTTATATGGTCAGAAGTAGTTTTGATGCATGATGTAGGCTCTAGGCACTTGTAGGAGTAGTTGCTATCAATATTATTGACTTTGGTTTACTTCTATTTTGAAGTTACTAAAAATTTCAGAATTTTTCAAAAAATGATGAAGAGACTTTTGCGGGGCTCATCGAGCCGAAGCTCGAAGGAAAAGGCACCGAAGCCTAAGTATAATCTGCCTCGCACCACGGAGGTTCGGTCGTGTGAATGGCCTTCCGATGATTTCTTGAGAGCGGCTGGGATTTATGAAGATTTTTATGAAATGGCTAAGAATGCAGGCTCACCGCTTTCCTCCATGACCAACGCGATCAGTATCTCTTACTCAAAAATATCTTTGTGCAAAACTTTCATTTCCATTCTAGGAACTCACCACCTACGGTGGAGTTTCATTTATATGATGAGCATAAGGAGATTTCACTTTATGATTTTGTCGGGTTTGTTTAGTCCCTTTCCAGGGAAAGACAGAGGAACCACATCGCGAGGATGTGGATGGGTTTATTGATACTATCGCTGTAGGGGGAACAAGGAAGGTTTCTGATGCACGAATCACTAGCATACATTTTCCTGTTTTACGCTATTTTGCATTATTTTCTAGTCGTTGTTTAATTGGTCGCGGAAATAGTGGAAACCTTAGTGTCCCTGATATTATTATTTTGCTCCACGGTTTATACGGTGATAACTCTATTAGTATGGGCGGCATTATTGCTAAACGGTTAAGTCTGAACCGTACAAAGGGGCCCATCTTTGGAGGCATCTATGCTTCACGCCTAGCTACACATTTTAACATACCTATTAGGCATTATGAGAAGGAAGAAAAAGTACTGCCTCATATTTATTTAGACTATAAAAGTATGGTGGCACATGATTTTATTGTTAAGAATAGGGAAGGAGAGCTTAAATACAAATTGTTCTTTGATAAACATCATCCTGAGACTATTACCCTGCCAGCTCCTTCTTTGTTTGATTTATCTGCAGGCCAGTACCTTGTTCCGTTAGAGGCTATTTACGCCTACCGGAACCCTGCACCAGCCATGGAGCCAGAGCCGGAACCACAAGTTGATGCTTCACGACAGTCTAATTACCAGTGGGATCTGGACATGATTGCCAACCAGTGGCAATTGGAGTCTTCTTCTTCTTCGCAGTACGACCCCAACTATTATTATGGATATCCGCCAGGCCAGCCGTGGCCATAGACCAACTTAGGCCAAAATCCTAAGCTTGGGGGAGTACTTTTTTCCCACCGACATTACATTCATGTTCACACACTCACTGCTAGATGCCGGTGCTCATACTTTTTCATTGTATCATCCATGCTAGTTTATTTCCTTTTTATGCTTTCTTCTTGTGTGTTTGATAAACCTTAAGAAAAACCAAAAAAAATTAGTTGTAGCTTTTAAGTAGTTTACTTTCCATGCTTGTAGTAATAACTAAAAAGAAAATCCAAAAATATTTCTTGTTCTTCTTTTGCTTGTTGGGAGCTTTCCCGTGTAAATAGTTTTATTTCTTTTCTTTTCTTTGAGGGTCGATAGGAGAAGACCATAATTAAATTGTTGAAGTGGCTCTTATATGCATTATTGTTGATCTGATAAAAGAGCCCATATTGCCTTGTCTTCTCGTGTTTATTGAATGCTGGTAGATTCCAGCTTAGTCCAATGCACGTGCACTATTATTATTATTCACATCATTCTGTCATGCAAGTGAAAGGCAGTTATGACGATATATGATGGACTGACTGAGATGAGAAAGGCTGGTATGAACTCGACCTCTTTTGTTTTTGTATATATGATTAGTTCATCGTTCCTGATTCAGCCTATTATGGATAAACATGTTTGCAATGACAATTAGAGATCATAGTACTTATGCCATGCTTGATTAGCTATGAGTTATAATGGTTTACCTTGCGTGCCAACATGCTATTAAAATGGTTATGATGTGGTATGATAGGGTGGTATCCTCCTCTGAATGATTTAAGTGACTCGACTTGGCACATGTTTACGCATGTAGTTGAAACAAAATCAACATAGCCTTCACGATATTTATGTTCATGGTGGATTATATCCTACTCATGCTTGCATTCATTGTTGATTAATCTTAATGCATGTTAATGACTGTTGTCGCTCTCTAGCTGGTCGCTTCCCAGTCTTTTGCTAGCCTTCACCTGTACTAAGCGGGAATACTGCTTGTGCATCCAACTCCATAAACCCCAAAGTTATTCCAAATGAGTCCACTATACCTACCTATATACGGTATCTACCTGCCATTCCAAGTAAATTTGTATGTGCCAAACTCTAAACCTTCAAATAAATATCCTGTTTTGTATGCTCGAATAGCTCATGTACCAACTAGGGATGTCCGTATCTTCCATGTTAGGCGGGTTATTCTCAAGAGGAGTGGACTCCGCTCCTCACTCACGAGATAAATGGCTGGTCATCGGGATGCCCAGTCCCATGCTTTATGCAAACTAAATCAAAATAATTGCAAACAAAACTCCCCCTGGGACTCTTGTTAGTTGGAGGCACTCGTTGTTTCGAGCAAGCCATGGATTGATGCTTGTTGGTGGAAGGGGGAGTATAAACTTTACCATTCTGTTTGGGAACCGCCTATAATGTGTGTAGCATGGAAGATATTGCCATCTCTTGGTTGTTATGCTGACAATGAAGGTATACCGCTCAAAATATTATTCACCTCTGTTTCAAAAACTAAGCTCTGGCACCTCTACAAATCCCTGCTTCCCTCTGCGAAGGGCCTATCTATTTACTTTTATGCTGAGTCATCACCCTCTAATTAAAAAGCACCAATTGGAGAGCACCGCTGTCATTTGCATTCATTATTATTAGTTTACATTGTGTATGACTTGACTAGATCTCTTTTACCATGAATTACAATGTCTAGTCAGTCCTTGATCTTTAAAGGTGCTCTGCATTTATGTTTTGCGGTCTCAGAAAGGGCTAGCGAGATACCATCTTGTTATATCATATTATGATTGTTTTGAGGAAGTGTTGTCATCCGAGATTTATTATTATGCCATTGATATGAGTCAACTTGAGACCTATGCGTTATTGTGAATGTGGTTAGTTATAATCTTTGCTGAAAACTTGAATGTTGGCTTTACATATTTACAACAACAAGAGCAAATAGAGTTTGTAAAAGTTTTTCTTTATCACTTTCAGTTTATCAACTGAATTGCTTGAGGACAAGCAAAGGTTTAAGCTTGGGGGAGTTGATTCGTCTCCGTCATATCTACTTTTCCAAACACTTTTGCCCTTGTTTTGGACTCTAACTAGCATGATTTGAATAGAACTAACCCGGACTGACGTTGTTTTCAGCAGAATTACCATGGTGTTATTTATGTGCAGAAACAAACGTTCTCGGCATGACCTGAAACTTCACGGAGCAACTTTTTGGAAAATATAAAAAATACCTGCAAAAGATGAAGGCCAGGGGGCCCACCACCTTTCCACGAGGGTGGGGGAGCACTTGCCCCCCTAGGGCGCGCCCCCTACCTCGTGGGCCCCTGGTGCTCCTCCGACTCCAACTGTATATATTGTGTTTCGGGGAGAGAAAAATCAGAGAGAAGGATTCATCGTGTTTTAGGATACGGAGCCGCCGCCAAGCCCTAAAACCTCTAGGAAGGGCTGATCTGGAGTCCGTTCGGGGCTCCGGAGAGGGGAATCCATCACCATCATCATCATCAACCATCCTCCATCACCAATTTCATGATGCTCACCACCGTGCGTGAGTAATTCCATCGTAGGCTTGCTGGACGGTGATGGGTTTGATGAGATTTATCATGTAATCGAGTTAGTTTTGTTAGGGTTTGATCCCTAGTATCCACTATGTTCTGAGATTGATGTTGCTATGACTTTGCTATGCTTAATGCTTGTCACTAGGGCCCGAGTGCCATGATTTCAGATCTGAACCTATTATGTTTTCATCAATATATGAGAGTTCTTGATCCTATCTTGCAAGTCAATAGTCACCTATGTGTTATGATCCGTTAGCCCCAAAGTGACAATAATCGGGATACTTACCGGTGATGACCGTAGTTTGAGGAGTTCATGTATTCACTATGTGTTAATGCTTTGTTCCGGCACTCTATTAAAAGGAGGCCTTAATATCCCTTACTTTCCGTAAGGACCCCGCTGCCACAGGAGGGTAGGACAAAACATGTCATGCAAGTTCTTTTCCATAAGCACGTATGACTATATTCGAAATGCATGTCTACATTACATTGATGAACTGGAGCTAGTTCTGTGTCACCCTAGGTTATGACTGTTACATGATGAACCGCATCTGGCATAATTCTCTATCACTGATCCATTGCCTACGAGCTTTCCATATATTGTTCTTCGCTTATTTACTTTTCCGTTGCTATTGCTATCATCACTACAAAATACCAAAAACACTACTTCTACTACTGTTACCTTTTGCTATCGTTACCACTACTATCATATTACTTTGCTACTAAACACTTTGCTGCAGATATTAAGTTTACAGGTGTGGTTGAATTGACAACTTAGCTGCTAATACTTCAGAATATTCTTTGGCCCCCCTTGTGTCGAATCAATAAATTTGGGTTGAATACTCTACCCTCGAAAACTGTTGCGATCCCCTATACTTGTGGGATATAGTCCGGCTGTCCAGAGACCCCCTAATCCAGGACTCCCGCACTTGGCCCTGATATAAACCGGCATATAGGTGAACAACGGACCGCTGTCATATGTTGAATCTAGAAGCAAGGTGGCGAGTTAATGATCTTCGCAACACTCATTGTATATCCTTGGCGTTGATAACACGATGTGAATCCACGGAAACTTGAGGTCGATCGTGGCGTGTTATAAATGACTCCGTATGATTTGTGTCGGTAATCCGGCCAGCGGTTCATCCCAGCTGGTTATTTAACCAAAACGCAGTGGCGGTGATTTGTACGCCTATCCAATGAACCATCTGGTAGAGGCAGAGGCTGACACTATGACCTTCTTCAGAGTTGTTGTAATAGACCGGGCAGTAGGAGCGGCGACTTGCACGCGCTTGTTAGCAAACTTGTGCACACAGGTGCGGCCCGGTGTGTCGATGTAGACCAGACCGCGAGGGACGGGCAGGAAAGAAAACCGTAGTATCAGAGGTGGCACAGACAGATGAGTCGGCCACGGTGTTGTAAGCCGGTGTGGTCGGGCGAGTCAATCGTAGGCGCGGAAAGCTGCGCGGACGGGCGAATCAGTCTCGTCGTGTTGATGTCGACTGGGTTGCAGAGGTGGCGATTTGCACATTATTCATTATGGCACGGTCAGTGATACGTCTCCAACATATCTATAATTTTTGATTGTTCCATGCTATTATATTATCTGTTTTGGATGTTTATGGGCTTTATTATGCTATTTTATATTATTTTTGGGACTAACCTATTAACCTAGAGCCCAGTGCCAGTTTCTGTTTTTTCCTTGTTTTAGAGTATCACAGAAAAGGAAAATCAAACGCAGTCCAATTGACCTGAAACTTCACGGAACTTATTTTTGAACCACAAGAAGCCCACGGAGTATCGGAGTTGGACCAGGAGAGTCTCGGGCTGCCCACGAGGGTGGGGGCGCGCCCACCCCCCTGGGTGCGCCCCCCGCCTCGTGGACAGCCCGGAGGTCCACCGACGTACTTCTTCCTCCCATATATACCCATATACCCTAAAAACTGCGGGGAGCAGAATAGATCGAGAGTTCCGCCACCAGAAGCCTCCATAGCCATCAAAAACCAATCTAGACCCGTTCCAGCACCCTGCCGAAGGGGTAAATCCCTCTCCGGTGGCCATCTTCATCATCCCGGTGCTCTCCATGATGAGGAGGGAGTAGTTCTCCCTCGGGGCTGAGGGTATGTACCAGTAGCTATGTGTTTGATCTCTCTCTCTCTCTCTCGTGTTCTTGAGGTGGTACGATCTTGATGTATCACGAGCTTTGCTATTATAGTTGGATCTTATGATGTTTCTCCCCCTCTACTCTCTTGTAATGGATTGAGTTTTCTCTTTGAAGTTATCTTATCGGATTGAGTCTTTAAGGATTTGAGAACACTTGATGTATGTCTTGTGTGGGATAACCGTGGTGACAATGGGTCATTCTATTGAGTCACTTGATGTATGTTTTGGTGATCAACTTGCGGGTTCCGCCCATGAACCTATGCATAGGGGTTGGCACACGTTTTCTTTTTGACTCTCCGGTAGAAACTTTGGGGCACTCTTTGAAGTACTTTGTGTTGGTTTGAATAGTTGAATCTGAGATTGTGTGATGCATATCGTATAATCATACCCGCGGATACTTGAGGTGACATTGGAGTATCTAGGTGACATTAGGGTTTTGATTGATTTGTTTCTTAAGGTGTTATTCTAGTACGAACTCTAGGATAGATTGAACGGAAAGAATAGCTTCATGTTATTTTACTACGGACTCTTGAATAGATCAATCAGAAAGAATAACTTTGAGGTGGTTTCGTACCCTACCATAATCTCTTCGTTTGTTCTCCTCTATTAGTGACTTTGGAGTGACTCTTGGTTGCATGTTGAGAGATAGTTATATGATCCAATTATGTTATTATTGTTGAGAGAACTTGCACTAGTGAAAGTATGAACCCTAGGCCTTGTTTCAACGCATTGCAATACCGTTTGTGCTCACTTTTATCATTAGTTACCTTGTTGTTTTTATATTTTCAGATTACAAAAACCTTTATCTACCATCCATATACCACTTGTATCACCATCTCTTCGCCGAACTAGTGCACCTATACAATTTACCAATGTATTGGGTGTGTTGGGGACACAAGAGACTCTTTGTTATTTGGTTGTAGGGTTGCTTGAGAGAGACCATCTTCATCCTACGCCTCCTACGGATTGATAAACCTTAGGTCATTCACTTGAGGGAAATTTGCTACTGTCCTACAAACCTGTACACTTGGAGGCCCAACAACGTCTACAAGAAGAAGGTTGTGTAGTAGACATCAAGCTCTTTTCTGGCACCATTGCCGGGGAGGTCTACGCAAAAGTCAACATACCAAGTACCCATCACAAACCCTTATCTCCCGTATTACATTATTTGCCATTTGCCTCTCGTTTTCCTCTCCCCCACTTCACCCTTGCCGTTTTATTCGCCCTCTCTCTCTCTCTCCGTCCTCCCTCTCTTTCTCTATTTGCCTCTTTTTGCCCGTTTCTTGTTTGCTTGTGTGTTGGATTGCTTGCTTGTCAAGATGGCTCAAGATAATACTAAATTGTGTGACTTCACCAATACCAACAACAATGATTTCCTTAGCACTCCGATTGCTCGTCTTACCGATACTGAATCTTGTGAAATCAATGTTGCTTTGTTGAATCTTGTCATGAAAGATCAATTCATCGGCCTTCCTAGTGAAGATGTCGCTACCCATCTGAATAGCTTCGTTGATTTATGTGATATGCAAAATAAGAAAGATGTGGATAATGATATTGTTAAATTGAAGCTATTTCCTTTTTCGCTTAGAGATCGTGCTAAAGCTTGGTTTTCATCTTTGCCTAAAAATAGTATTGATTCGTGGAATAAGTGCAAAGATGCTTTTATATCTAAGTATTTTCCTCCCGTTTAGATCATCTCTCTTAGAAACGATATTATGAATTTTAAGAAACTTGATCATGAACATGTTGCACAAGCTTGGGAGAGGATGAAATTAATGATACGTAATTGCCCTACACACAGCTTGAATTTGTGGATGATTATACAAAAAATTTATGCCGGATTGAATTTTGCTTCTAGAAATCTTTTAGATTCGGCCGCGGGAGGCACTTTTATGGAAATCACTTTAGGAGATGCTAGTAAACTCCTATATGATATTATGGTTAATTATTCTCAATGGCATACTGAAAGATCTTCTAATAAAAAAGTGCATGCGATAGAAGAAATCAATGTTTTGAGACTGAATATGTATCTTGACAATGATGGGACTGAATATGATCCACCTTTACCTACATGGCGTTCCAAAAATTCGGGGTCTTTAGATCTTGATGCTAAAATTGTTTAAAGTGGGATTGAAGAAGTCAAAACTTTAAATATTAATGAGCCCACTATTTTGGATTTCAAGGAATTTAATTATGATAATTGCTCTTTGATAGATTGTATTTCCTTGTTGCAATCCGTGCTAAATTCTCCTCATGCTTATAGTCAAAATAAAGCTTTTACTAAACATGTCGTTGATGCTTTGATGCAATCTTATGAAGAAAAACTTGAGTTGGAATTTTCTATCCCTAGAAAACTTTATGATGAGTGGGAACCTACTATTAAAATTAAAATTAAAGATCATGAATGCTATGCTTTGTGTGATTTGGGTGCTAGTGTTTCCATGATTCCAAAGACTTTGTGTGATTTGCTAGGTTTCCGTGATTTTGATGATTGCTCTTTAAACTTGCACCTTGCGGATTCCACTATTAAGAAATCTATGGGAATAATTAATGATGTTCTTATTGTTGCAAATAGTAACTATGTGCTCGTAGATTTTATTGTTCTTGACATAGATTGCAATCCTTCATGTCCTATTATTCTTGGTAGAACGATTAGTACAATTATTGATATGAAGGAAGGAAATATTAGATTCCAATTTCCATCAAGAAAAGGCATGGAACACTTCCCCAGGAAGAAAATTAAATTACCTTATGAATCTATTATGAGAGCCACTTATGGATTGCCTACCAAAGATGGCAATACCTAGATCCATCCTTACTTTTTATGCCTAGCTAGGGGCGTTAAACGATAGCGCTTGTTGGCAGGCAACCCAATTTTATTTTTATTCCTTGCTTTTTGCTCCTGTTTAGTAATAAATAATTTATCTAGCCTCTATTTTGGTTGTGTTTTTTGTGTTTAATTAGTGTTTGTGCCAAGTAGAACCGTTGGGAAGACTTGGGGAAAGTCTTTTTAATCTTGCTGTAAAAAATAGAAACTTTAGCGCTCACGAGAATTGCTTCCATTTTTATTTGGAAAGTGCTATTTTGTTAATTATTTTTGTAGATGATTAATAGATAAATTCCTCACGTCCAGCAATTTATTTTAGAATTTTTGGGGTTCCAGATCTTGCGTTATCTACAGATTACTACAGACTGTTCTGTTTTTGACAGATTCTGTTTTTCGTGTGTATATCCTTGGCGTTGATAATGCAATGTGAATCCACGGAAACTTGAGGTCGATCGTGGCGGGTTATAAATGACTCCGTATGATTTGTGTCAGTAATCCGGCCAGCGGTTCATCCCAGCTAGTTGTTTAACCAAAACGCAGTGGCGGTGATTTGTACGCCTATCCAATGAACCATCTGGTGGAGGCAGAGCCTGACACTATGACCTTCTTCAGAGTTGTTGTAATAGACCGGGCAGTAGGAGCGGCGACTTGCATGCGCTTGTTAGCAAAATTGTCCACATAGGTGCGGCCCGGTGTGTTGATGTAGACCAGACCGCGAGGGACAGATAGGAAACAAAACCGTAGTATCAGAGGCGCACAGACAGATGAGTCGGTCGTGGTGTTGTAAGCCGGTGTGGTCGGGCGAGTCAATCGCAGGCGCGGTAAGCCGCGCGGACGGGCGAATCAGTCTCATCATGTTGGTGTCAACTGGGTTGCATAGGTGGCGATTTGCACATTATTCATTATGGCACGGTCAGTGATACGTCTCCAACGTATCTATAATTTTTGATTGTTCCATGCTATTATATTATCTGTTTTGGATGTTTATGGGATTTATTATGCTATTTTATATTATTTTTGGGACTAACCTATTAACCTAGAGCCCAGTGCCAGTTTCTGTTTTTTCCTTGTTTTAGAGTATCGCAGAAAAGGAAAATCAAACGGAGTCCAATTGACCTGAAACTTCACGGAACTTATTTTTGGACCAGAAGAAGCCCATGGAGTATCGGAGTTGGACCAGGAGAGTCCCGGGCTTCCCATGAGGGTGGGGGCGCGCCCACCCCCCCTGGGCGCGCCCCTTGCCTCGTGGACAGCCCGGAGGTCCACCGACGTACTTCTTCCTTCCATATATACCCATATACCCTAAAAACTTCGGGGAGCAGAATAGATCGGGAGTTCCGCCACCAGAAGCCTCCGTAGCCACCTAAAACCAATCTAGACCCGTTTCAGCACCCTGCCGGAGGGGGAAATCCCTCTCCAGTGGCCATCTTCATCATCCTGGTGCTCTCCATGATGAGTAGGGAGTAGTTCTCCCCCGGGGCTGAGGGTATGTACCAGTAGCTATGTGTTTGATCTCTCTCTCTCGTATTCTTGAGGTGGTACGATCTTGATGTATCACGAGCTTTGCTATTATAGTTGGATCTTATGATGTTTCTCCCCCTCTACTCTCTTGTAATGGATTGAGTTTTCTCTTTGAACTTATCTTATCGGATTGAGTCTTTAAGGATTTGAGAACACTTGATGTATGTCTTGCGTTGGATAACCGTGGTGAAAATGGGTTATTCTATTGATTCACTTGATGTATGTTTTGGTGATCAACTTGCGGGTTCCGCCCATGAACCTATGCATAGGGGTTGGCACACGTTTTCGTCTTGACTCTCCAGTAGAAACTTTGGGGAACTCTTTGAAGTACTTTGTGTTGGTTTGAATAGATGAATCTGAGATTGTGTGATGCATATCGTATAATCATATCCGCGGATACTTGAGGTGACATTGGAGTATCTATGTGACATTAGGGTTTTGATTGATTTGTGTCTTAAGGTGTTATTCTAGTACGAACTCTAGGATAGATTGAACGGAAAGAATAGCTTCATGTTATTTTACTACGGACTCTTGAATAGATCGATCAGAAAGAATAACTTTGAGGTGGTTTCGTACCCTACCATAATCTCTTCGTTTGTTCTCCGCTATTAGTGACTTTGGAGTGACTCTTTGTTGCATGTTGAGGGATAGTTATATGATCCAATTATGTTATTATTGTTGAGAGAACTTGCACTAGTGAAAGTATGAACCCTAGGCCTTGTTTCAACGCATTGCAATACCGTTTGTGCTCACTTTTATCATTAGTTAGCTTGCTGTTTTTATATTTTCAGATTACAAAAACCTTTATCTACCATCCATATACCACTTGTATCACCATCTCTTCGCCGAACTAGTGCACCTATACAATTTACCATTGTATTGGGTATGTTGGGGACACAAGAGACTCTTTGTTATTTGGTTGCAGGGTTGCTTGAGAGAGACCATTTTCATCCTACGCCTCCTACGTATTGATAAACCTTAGGTCATCCACTTGAAGGAAATTTGTTATTGTCCTACAAACCTCTGCACTTGGAGGCCCAACAACGTCTACAAGAAGAAGGTTGTGTAGTAGACATTAGTCAGATGCTGGCGCATGATAATGTTGGCGCGAGCTATATATCCATGACCATCTCTCTCGCAGTGAATAATCATTCTGCATCAAAAAACATCACAAGCCAGAGTAATTGTTCTTTGACGAAAACAATATATACTAATAAAATAGATTTAGATGGACATCACCTGGAATTTTTTGTAACAATCGGTTTTGAATGCCTTGAGATCCACAACTTTTCCATGCATGCGCCTCCGCGTGGGGTGAGCCCAGTGGCTCAGGGGAGAACTCGGCAGCGCGCGACTTGGCGCGATGTCAGAGGTAGTACAGCGGTAGGCGTGGAGGCAAGCCATGGCCACGGCGAGGGAGGCTTGCAGGAGTGGCTCGACAGCGGCCGGCTCGGCGTGAGACCGCAGAGCAGAGGCAGGCAATAGCTCTCACAAACAGCAAACAACGACCGCGAGGGTGATTCGAGGGTGGCCGCCGAGGCCAAGTCGGAACGAGTCAGAGCGAAGGCCACTCGGAGTCGAGTCCGGTGGTTTACTAAAGGAACACGCGACGGAGGCGAACCGGCGACGGCGGCTCAGCGCATGGCCCTCCCGGCGACTCAGAGTGAGCCTGAGATGACGACAGCACAGGCCGACCGGCTTGAAGGCGGAAGCGAATCCGACGGAATTGGAGCGAGGCAAGGCAAGGTACAGCAATGGCCGGGCGCGCCGGCGAGGCGGCTCGGGTGCAGCCGGTTTGACGAGGCCATGGCGGCGACTCAGCGAGCGAGCGGTCCGGGCGGCTCAAGTCTGCGACCGCGGCAGCGGCTTGGGTCAGCACGGGGACGACTCATAGCAGCGGCAAGGAGGCCCTCCGACGGAAGCGATGTGACGAGGCAGCAGCTCGGTGACTTAGCATCGGCGGCTTGGAGCAGGTAACAGCAGAGGCGAGTTGGTTCGACGGTCTAGTCATGCAAGTGATGATGACGATGTTGGCGAGTTGATGCTGCAGCTCGGAGCACAGCGGCGACTCCACCCGGCGGCATAAGTGGCTGTGCGAGGCCATGGCTTGCAGGGATGACTCGAAGTGAGGCCCAGAGTGGAGGTGATTTGGCGCGCCGGCGTGGCTTGCAGGCGGGGGCAGACAGAGACACAACGCGGCTAGGCATGGGCGGAGCCCAGCGGCGGAGGTACGACGGCGAGGCCGTCGAGTCCGGGTCGATCCCCCCGTTCCCGTGCTTATCCAGGTTGTTGTCAGTTTGACCATCCGTGTCTTTCAGGTTGTGGTCTCCTCCCATTTTGTGTGTGCGTGTGTCTGTCTGTCTTCATGGCATGATGACTCTGTACTGGCTCCTGATATAACAATCAATTTGACCATGAAATCTCCATGAGCATGCATGTACTAGTATTCTGGTCAGCCTTGAGAAGGTCTCACGTAGAGTAGAAAAAGTAAGGTAAAACGCACCGGATGTAATATACAGGAACAAGACTAGTACTCCAGTACTCAGCGAACAATCGTGCTTGTAAGCCGGCAGCAGGAACTTGCGGAACTCGGCCCGATCGGACAGCAGAAATTTTTTGTCGGTCTCGATGGAAGCTCCGATTTGACACCTTGCAGGACTCGGTGTAGAAACGAAACCGATCTCCCGTTGGTCTCGACGGATCACGTTACGTCCGCGGCGGCGCACAGAACATTAAACCCTAATTATTTTTCCTCTCAATCATGTATCTGCTGGGCTGACCACTCGTCCATGATGTAGATCCTTCCAAACTGGTTCCTCCTCATCAAAAAATTACGAACTTCTCGATTCCTGGGAGAGATCCCTCCAAGAACTCAACAACACCATGCGCAAGCCCCACGGTGGGAGCCAACTGTTGTGGATTTGTCACGGTAGATGTCCTAGTGTGAGGACTTAGTCGTGAGGCCAACGCATCTATGTGGTAGCTTGAAGGGGTTGAGCGGAATCGAGAGACGCAACACACAAGACAAGGATTTAGACAGCTTCGGGCCTCGGGAAACATCATCCGGTAATAGCCCTACATGTCGTTTGTGGCTAGGTCTCATTATGCTCATGAGGGAGTCGCCGCATAAGCCGGCTCTCCTTGTGGTGTCTAGCCCTAAAGATTATTTTCCGTCCCTCTTGGGGTGCCCTACCATAATCTCTTCGTTTGTTCTCCGCTATTAGTGACTTTTGAGTGACTTTTTGTTGCATGTTGAGGAATAGTTATGTGATCCAATTATGTTATTATTGTTGAGGGAACTTGCACTAGTGAAAGTATGAACCCTAGGCCTTGTTTCAACGCATTGCAATATGGTTTGTGCTCAATTTTATCATTAGTTACCTTGCTGTTTTATATTTTCAGATTACAAAAACCTTTATCTACCATCCATATACCACTTGTATCACCATCTCTTCGCCGAACTAGTGCACCTATACAATTTACCATTGTATTGGGTGTGTTGGGGACACAAGAGACTCTTTGTTATTTGGTTGTAGGGTTGCTTGAGAGAGACCATCTTCATCCTACGCCTCCTATGGATTGATAAACCTTAGGTCATCCACTTGAGGGAAATTTGCTACTGTCCTACAAACCTCTGCACTTGGAGGCCCAACATGGTCTACAAGAAGAAGGTTGTGTAGTAGACATCAAGCTCTTTTCTGGCGCCGTTGCCAGGGAGGTGAGTGCTTGAAGGTATATCTTTAGATCTTGCAATCGAGTCTTTTAGTTTCGTGTTTTAGCACTAGTTTAGTTTATAAAAGAAAACTATAAAAAAGTGGAATTGAGTTTGTCTCATACGCTTCACCTTTTTAATATCTTTCGTAAGTATGATGGAAAGGAAAATTGTGCTCAAATGCTAGAAGAAGAATTACATAGAATGCTTGTCATAAAATATGTGAATGATGAGCATGATTGCAATGTTGTTAGTACGAATTATTTGAATATCCATGATACTAATGATGATTGCACTAGTTATGATAAAAATGTCTCCTATAAACATGTCAATTTTTGTGGAGTACATTAGGTTTGTAAGTACACACCAAATAGGGAAGATAGATATTGCAAGAGGCATAAGTACTTAGAAACTAAATTGTTGCAAGAAAGGCTAGATGAATGTGCTGAAAATTTAAATTATCTTGGCCATACTTGTGAGCTTTGGAATGAACATGATCATTTCAATACCCAATGCAAATTGTTTCATGATCTTATCGTGTCCAAAAATTGTGATGACTTGATTTCCCTTGCATGTTATAATGAACTTAGTTTGCTTATGGGTTATGAAGAAATGAAATGTATAACTAAGGATATTCCAAAATTTGCCCTTGATAGAGTTCTTCAATTTGATCTAGAGGAAATTTATATGTATTGTGCGGTGAATTGCATTGAAAATCATTATATTGCCAACTACATAAAGAAAAGAAAACAAATAGAAGATGAAGAGAATACTAATGAAAGGGAAGAGACTACCCAATATCCTCCTATTATTTCTTATGATGAATCAGGTAATGAGGAGGAGCCTCCTATTCAACCAATCTCATTAACAAGGAGCTCCAAAAAGAGGATAGAACCCACACACGATGTGGTGAAGAAGAAGAAAAGAAAAGGGAAGAGAGGTAAAAAGATATCTCTCCCAAATAGTGCTGCTCCTATTACTATTGTGCCTCATGAAAATATAATTGTGGAAGATACTGATACTTCTTATGATCTTGAAAATCTTTTTGGCACTTGCTTGGAAGAATATGATAATTGCTATACTATTGGTGATATCCATACTATTAATGATGAGAGTGATTATGCTTATGATATGAAAAGGCCCAAGCTTGGGGATGCTATGTTTGATAAAGATGATGTTTTTTGAGAATATATTTGCTGCAATTAATATTTGTCCCAAGCTTGGGGATGCTACGTTTAATGAAAATGATATTTTTAGTCTCCTAAGTTTTGATATGCAAATTTATAATGATGATAGCATGCCTCCTACTTATGATGATTATTGTGATGATACTTATGCTATAAAAGTAGTGATTATATTTATAAAACTTGTCATGATTATGATTACCCCTTTTCTGAACATTACCCTTTTAATGTGGAAACAATTTATAGTATTCGAGTCTCTTATGATACTCCCACTATTCCGATTGAGAAGAATTTTGCTTATGTGGAGAGTAATAA